>NW_015505194.1:75596-117432 GCF_001515645.1 Sinocyclocheilus grahami
ATGGATAACGGATAATGTCCTGGAAAATTACTAGTACCTTTGCCATTTTTCTAGATATTTTTCTTACAGTGTACTAACTGATCAACAAT
Source organism: Sinocyclocheilus grahami (assembly GCF_001515645.1). Lineage (NCBI taxonomy): Eukaryota > Metazoa > Chordata > Actinopteri > Cypriniformes > Cyprinidae > Sinocyclocheilus > Sinocyclocheilus grahami. The sequence continues at coordinate 75,686 of NW_015505194.1, forward strand.
CACATATACAAGCTACTAACAAGGTGTATCATAAATGAACAATTATTAAATTATTATTGTTATTATCAAATTGAACAACTGCAAATAGCAATACCTTAATTCATGTGATGTATGTACTTCTAGGCATCTTTGGTTTCCTCTTTTTGTGAAATTAAGATAGAAAATGTGTGCCTTTTTATTGTTTGAGTCACTTATCAAAAGTCAAAATAAAATTTAAAAATAGCTAAATTTGTTGCTAGGTGCTTTTGGAAGAAAAAGTTGCTAGGGTAGTCTGAAAAGTTGCTAAATTTAGCAACAAAATTGCTAAGTTGGCAACACTGGGCCTGACAGGGCATCGTCACAATGTGGTAAGGGGCGTAACATTTCCGTCTCACGCTTGAGGTATTCGGCCAATCACAACACACTGGATAGCTGGCCAATCACAGCACACCTCGCTTTTTCAGACCATTGAGCTTTGTAAAAATCGACGCGTTTCAGAAAGGCGGGGTATAGAGGAGAAACAATAATGTACAGTATGTGGAAAACAATGTGTTTTTTTAACCTTAAACCGCATAAACACATTTCATTACACCAAATACACAAAATAATGTTCCTTTTAGCAACATCATATGACCCCTTTAATGGCATAAAGAACAGTTTTTGAACCGGCTCTTTAAATTGAAATGTTCAAAAGAACCGATTCGCCAAAATGAGACTAACTTCTTGAGCGCAAAATTAAATTGCTTAGAAGGCTGACTGTCTACTAACAACATGTGGCGTAGAGATGAAAAACAACAAGAATGTTACAAGTGGGCCTGTGTATGACCCACACTGGCACCCAAATGAAGGAATATTATATGCAGATGATGCTGTTATATGGAAAAGAGGTCGGAATATTCCATATATAGTGATGAACATGCAAAAGGAAATTCAAATCCTAGAACAATGGGGAATTAACTGGGGATTTAAATGTTCTGTACAGAAATCTAATGTATAATGTTCTTTACTAAAAGGAAAATCGATGAAAACTACAAATTATGTCTTTATAGTCACAGCCACTTGAAAGAGTTATAAAGTTTAAGTTAAATTGCTTAGAAGGCTGACTGTCTACTAACAACATGTGGCGTAGAGATGAAAAACAACAAGAATGTTACAAGTGGGCCTGTGTATGACCCACACTGGCACCCAAATGAAGGAATATTATATGCAGATGATGCTGTAATATGGAAAAGAGGTCGGAATATTCCATATATAGTGATGAACATGCAAAAGGAAATTCAAATCCTAGAACAATGGGGAATTAACTGGGGATTTAAATGTTCTGTACAGAAATCTAATGTATAATGTTCTTTACTAAAAGGAAAATCGATGAAAACTACAAATTATGTCTTTATAGTCACAGCCACTTGAAAGAGTTATAAAGTTTAAATATTTAGGAGTTTGGTTTGATGAAAAACACACATGGAAATACCATATTAATCATGTTGAAACAAAATGTAAAAAAGCCCTGAACTTGATGAGGATGATTACTGGACACAGTTGGGGAGCAGATAAACAGTCTTTAATTAATATTTATAAAGCTTTGAAAAGAGCAAATATTGACTATGGAAGTATTGTATATAACACAGTATGCAAAACTAGATTAGGAAAACTCAACAGAATCCAATATAGTGCATTAAGAATTGCAATAGGAGCCATGAGAACAACACCAACAAGTGCTTTATTAGTAGAAACAGAAGAAGTCCCATTAAAACTAAGATTCATTAAATTGTCGTTAACATATTGGGTTAGACTAATAAGCAGTAATAGCAATCCAGCTGCATCAATATTAAACAATTGTTGGGAATATCAGAAAAAATCCAAAGATTTTGGTTGGAATATAAATAATACAGCAGAACAATTTGGAATGAAAGAATTTGAGTTGAGCCCCGCAGTAGCTTTAAGTGAAGTTCCTCCCTGGATGCTCCCTATTTCAGACATTAATACAGAATTACTAAAAGAGAAAAGAGAATACCAAGTTGATCAAAGGTTTGCAAAATATGGCCAAACATATTTGTCTTCATTATATTACGGATATCTTAAAATATAGATGGGTCAAAAAACAAAAATGGTCATTGTGGCATAGGAATTTATATTCCAGAATTTAACAAAAAAATTGGGTTATAGATTAAATAAACATCTTTCTGTTTTTACAGTCGAGATGTCTGGGATAATTACAGCCTTTAGATGGATAGTCATATGTACAGACTCAATGGCAGCCTTACAAAGTTTAGAAAGCAGTCTTTCAGTTAGAGAAGATTTAATCATTGAAACTAAGACATATACTATTAAATATTAGAAATCTAGGAATAGAAGTTGAGTTTTGTTGGGTTCTAGCACATATTGCATCAAAGGTATGAAAAAGCCTATAAGACAGCAAAAGAAGCATTGGAAAAAGAGCAAGTAGAAATTAATATTTCAATGGGAAAAGAAGATATTAATGCCAAGATTAAATATAAAATAATGCAAATATGGCAAAAAGAATGGGTGTCTGAGTCTAAAGCTAAACATTATCATATAAACCAAGCAAAAGTAGGAGGAAAAGTTGGGTTCTAGCACATATTGCATCAAAGGTATGAAAAAGCCTATAAGACAGCAAAAGAAGCATTGGAAAAAGAGCAAGTAGAAATTAATATTTCAATGGGAAAAGAGAGATTAAAGCCAAGATTAAATATGAAATAATACAAATATGGCAAAAAGAATGGGAGTCTGAGTCTAAAGCTAAACATGATCATATAAACCAAGCAAAAGTAGGAGGAAAAAGGATAAATATGGCAAACAGGCGAGAAGTATATGCTCAAGGCTGAGATTAGGTCATACTGGATTGCAGATAATAGGGAAGAGTAATGGATTATGTACAAGATGTCAAACCAAGGAAGATGTAGAACATGTCTTGTTTAGATGCAATAAATACCATGAATACAGGCAGAAATGGCAGGAAATGGAAGAAGAAAATAAAATTGAAGATATTCTTAGAGAACAAGGGATGGAAAGAAATCGATTCAAAGCTTTGTTTATATTTCTTGAAATACTAAATGAATAAGAAGAATTTAGAAACGAAAAGGTAACCAATTGTTTTGGTTGTTATTTTTTCTGTTAGTGTGTGGTGTAAAAAAAAAATTTTTTTTCCTTAAGTAATGTATCTGCCAAGTCCCTCTACACACTCCTGTACAGTAGGTGGCGATATTCAAAAATTACAAGTTGCAAAAGCCAAGAAAAAAGAAGAGGAAGAAGAACACTCCGGCACCCGTAGAGTTACCGTCAAACTAGACGTGTACTTGCTGCATTGTTGTTATATAGTTTCATCAGAATCGGGAAATGCGTGTGTTTACAACTCCACACAAAACTCAGCGATAATCCCCATCATCATCCGACTCACTTTTAACCTTACTAATGTGTTCATGGCATAATGTCGTCAGATTTGATGTTAGATTTCGTGAATTCATCGATGATGAATAAGGAAGCGGGGGATATTTCCATCGATCAGGATGGAGAGTGGGGTAAGATACACTTTCTAGAAATATCCATGACAGCGCGTGCTGCTCGCGATAAACGCCAACTTCTATATTTACTTCTAGTAAAGTGTCTATACGTTAAGAGGTTCTTTATGAAGCGACTTGTATGTAGTCGTTTTAAATTTGCTGCAGATAACTGTCTGGTGAACCTGTCTCCTGCTCATCCGTAGTGTTGTTTTTATGGCTTCCTTTTTTAAAATGTAGTTTAATCAAAATTATAAATATGAAATGTTAGTAGAATATGACAAATACAACTTTGTGTCATTACACATTTGTTTATGGGTTATACTTTATTATACATTCATATTTAAATGATTTTCATTTTCATATACATATTAATTCGTATAGTTCATATCGTGTTGTGAATAACACAGGTCTAGTTAAACTAATAAATTACAGTGTTTCAGTTAGGGTTTGGTTAACATATACAAGAAACTGTAATTGATACCAAATTGCTTGTTACATCACACCTCAGGGTGAATGGTTTCAGATAGTTTGACCTGGTTAGTTACCCACAGCTCAAAAGAAGATTATGAAATTAATACTTTTTTTGACTCCCTGTTTTGCTCTCATGCTTTCAGCACTTTGTTTGTTGGCTTTACTTCTTTGTTGTGCATCACTGCCTTCGGCTGCACTTAAGTTCACAACGATGTCTTTTACTGTAGATATCAGTTTGTTTGATGAGCTGGAGGATTTTGGGGATGCTGACGAGCTTCTGGAGGCTCTGGTGGAGAGTGTAGGCTATGTGAGTCAAACCCCTGCAAAGACAATCTGTCAAAATATGTTAAATTAATGGGTTTAATTTTTCTTTTTTCAAATTGCATTTTGAAAATCGAATTGCGTCTTTTAAAGACTGACAATTTTGTTGATTGCCTTTTTTTTTTTTTTTTGGTTTGACCGTAGCTTTAACCAGAGATTTGTAGAAAATGTAAGCAATTTAAGCATAAATCAAAAGCATTTTGGATTTACCCTCTATTAGGGCACCTCTGTTCCTGACCTGAACTTTGACATTGAGCCCCCAACGTGGTACTCAAATGGCTGGAGAGAAAACGGTAGCCCACGATCAGGTACTAATTTTAAGTTTTCAGTGGACTGGACACTCTTTTCAAATGTTCCTGAATGTCTATTGCAGCAATGAATTCAGAGTAATTCGATATTTATGAGAAACGTTTCAAGTATTACCAAAGCGAAATGTATGAAAGCATTTCTATCCTTTTCTGCTCTCACAGATGGTGATGTAACAGTGGACTCACTGTCACCAAACCACACGCTAAGTTCAGTGTCCTCACCTGCATCAGTGGAGCCCAACTCACCATGCTCCACACATGTGAGTCAAACTCCACCCCAAAACAAATATATATATATATATATATATATATATATAGTATAATAACAGTAATATCAAATGAGACACAAAATCTTATAAAAATAATGTTTGGTGTATCTTATATATTATAATATTTATATAGTTTATTTTATAAATTTGTTTTTGTTACATACACACAACTACAGTTCTTTTTTCGTCTTTATTTGTTGACTTAATCAGTCAGAGGCACAGATGGAGTGTGTTTGAGCTTCACTGGTCTTGCCGGCTGCTGTAGTTCAGAGATCAATAGGGCAGACACACACATACACCCATGTGAATTAGGTGTCTAATTAAGAGTCCAGTGTGTTAACGAATTCCTTAATCGGCTCTCATCGCATCATCAAACTAATTAATCTCTCACTGAGAAGTGTCAAGTCTTATTTTGTAATATGTGTGTTGACTGTTCAAAATCACCTAGTGTCCCTTTCAAGGTTTCAAAGAACTGAAATGTCACTATGACAAATGCACATTGTTTTAGCAAAAACCTAAACACTTGAATCTCAGTGTCACGTCACAGTCTTGATGAGAAGGAAACTAAAAAGCTAAGTGGTTGAAGTCAGTGTATTGTTTAACATGCCAAAATGTTTGTTGTAGTTTGCATAACACATACTGAATGTTAACACACGTTGTTCTGAATGATGCAACAACCTGTAAAGGGACGTACACACGTACAGGAAGCACGCTCTTGCTTTCTAAAGTAGATGGATGGGCGAATGAAACTAAATGCAGGGGAATAGGTGCATTTTAAAAGTTGAACTATTTTTAACATGTTTAAAGAAACATGACCGGTTATAACCAGCAAGGAAATAATTGAATACGCATTAAAACATAAGGTAGTAGTGGGTGGTATCATAGGTGTTCTGTAGCTTTTTATGGCTTAACTGATGAGTCGTTTGATATGTGCAAACTGTTAAGTAATGATACTGTATTTAGACTTCTAGACCGTCTGGATTCACACCCCAGTATTCCCATGCTTGAGTGCACTTTCAGTTCTCTGTTTTCTATGTAAGGGCTCTGACGGCTTTTCATGATTTTCCTACCTTATGCTGCTAAACTCTTTACATTTTTTACAAATATTTTCTATGTCATTTTTTAAGGACGAGGCACTGTCTCCAGTCTCCTGGCATTCTCAGCCCTCTCCGCTGTCTGTCTGCTCTGACTCAAGCAGCTTTGCTGAGGCACCTGCTGAGAGGAAGCCTTCCAAGAGGACCAGTCAGTCAAAAGGTAGGTGAAGTACATTAATTTCCTTATTTGAATAATTTTTCTAGTATTCTTCTATTTGTAATCAGATGATACATTTGTTCACACAGCAAAGCCTCTCCAACCAGCGAAGAGACTCATTCAGTTTAGCCCCAAGGTTTCCATTCAGCCTAAACCACTCATTACCACTGTGCCCATCTCCCATGCTGCAGCCCCCCTTCAGACTAAGACCATCATCATCCAGCCTCTCCAGACTACCGTTCTGCCTGTAGTGAAACCTCCACCAGTCACCATTCAACCAGCACCCCCTACAGGTAATGAAGAAACCCATTCTGCCACACTTTTGTCTGATTAAATTCTGATATGTGATAGGAAGTCTTGGTATATTTGATCACTTTTTTATTATTTTTATTGATCACATTTTTATTCAGTTGCAAGGTGAAATGAGTGGTGTGTTTTAGGTTGTATTGCAGCTCTCTCTTCATTGTTACAAAAAAAACAAAAAAAACAGCAGATGGCACTAGGCATCAATTTTTGTTTGTGCTAAAGGTGGGTGTCTCATTTAAAGTCTATCTTCAGGTAGACAGGGAATTGTTCTTGAACTGCTGGTACATCCTTTTGGTTAGTAGAGTCTAGGGCTGGGCGATATAGCTAAAAAATTTATTGACGATAGAATGTTTCATATCGTTCGGTATCGATAATTATTGACATTTTTATAACCTTTTTTAAAACAAAAAGCAATAGAATTTTTTTTTTAATTTAACCACTGTATTTGTAATTAATACAATTTATTGAGACAAACAACAAATATATTTTTTTTTAACAATCAAACACAATAAATATTAAACATCTAATTTGTATTTTATATTTATATGCAGATTAAATAGGTCTTTATTGTATAGGTCTAATTGTCTCCCGAGGCCACAGGAGGGCGCCATGAGCAAAATAATGCAACTCATTTAGCAAGTAACTCTATAAAAACGTGCATTATCTCTAAATTAACTCATAAAAATCTAATATAATTTCGTAAATTGTATGAACAATTATGAACAAATCCGCATCATTTATTTATGCATTGCTTAATCCAAAGAGCCGAAGCACTGTTCACACAGACTGCATTTAATAACATATGAGACACAGTGAAAAGGAATAAACCTCCACAAATTCGTTACGTGTTTTCTAAAAGTTTAAACTGTTTTAAATTTGCATGGCTTTCTATACATCTCTTCTGTGAGAGTGCAGCAGTCATATTTGTCCGTCTAAAAATGCGCTGAATATGCGTTCTGTGTGAATGGCTTGGTTTCGGTTTTAACCCATTCAAGATCTTCTTCGCATTGAGCTTCTATAGTTCTCTAATATTTTGAATGCATAACACAGCAGCGGCGCATCTCATTTGTTATGACTAACAAAACATTAAAATGCAACAACGTCACTTACATCATCACCGCATCTCGCGCGCCACTGATGACGCTCCCTGATGCACACCTAACATTCAAATGCAAATGTTTTATTCACAATCTCCTCATCACAGGCAGGCACAGCACTCATTTCAGCATGTGTTCGTGTTTCTGTATGCTGTCTGCGTCACTCATAGCACGTGCCTATATCGTGCGATACATCGAACATTTTTTCTATTGATATCGAAGAAGGTGTACCGTCGATAAATATCGATATCGTTTTATCGCCCAGGCCTAGTAGAGTCTGCCTTGTAGCTTGCCCTAGAAAAAACAGAATGGAAGTAGACATGAAGGACCTGCCTGACTGAGTTATTGAACCGCCAATCACACTTTGATTTCTTGACACTTGTTTTTATGTGACATTTAGCGGTGAGTAATTGACCAATATGCATAAAAAGTGTTAGTTGTAGCAAGTAAGCTAGCTATCCTTGCATATTTGCTTCAAACTAAATATTTTATCTTAAAAAATATTCAGTGCTATGAAGTCTGTGAACTTTGGGAGTTGCTTTATTAAATGAGAAATATTGTCTTTAATATTATGTGCAAAGACATGGTAACTATAGTACCATAATAACAAAATGCTAATAATGCTAATACGATAAAAAAAATATATATAATATATATATGCGTGTATGTAAAAATATAAAATTATATTGTAAAATTATATATAAATTATAAAATAAAATGCATACACTATTTTATTAGTTTGGAATGTTCTTAGGGCAACTGCTAATTACTCTATTTGTATTTAAATTAGTGCATTCATTCTTACTATAGAAGTCAATCTTGATTTATTGTGATTGAACACAGTAGGAAAAAGATTTCTGAGTTCTCTGATGAAATGGGTGACTCTGTTTAATGTCTTGAGTGTTAAATGCCATAGGGCTGTCAGGAATCAGCATGGTTCAGTATCCGTTTCCTCATGCGTAGTATAAACACTTACCTCACACACCTGAAAACACAAGTGGAGCAGAAGGCAAGAGCAGCCTGAATTCAAATCTTATCCTGTACACTTATCTGAAACACTAGAGACTTGATTTTACAAATCACTGTACTCCAGTGTGTCCAAACAATCACTTCTCTCTCAATATTTTGAGAACTGTGTGACCGGTTTCTCAGAGTAAGGTCTTGTGTCTCTGTACAGTTTGGTTTAAAAATGTTACGTCACACAAAGCACTACACTATTTTTCTTGTTTTCTTAGTAGGAGCCTTTTGTGAAAAGAGAGAACTGCCACAAGCTGCTTATATATATCTATTGAATCCATATGTGTGAAACATTGTGGAAGTGCACTTTGAACTGATTGCGTTCTGCTACAGTAATTATTTTCTGGCTAACCGCAGAGTTTTGATGTGAGGTTAATTGTAAAGTCAGTTGGTGGCTGAGAGAATGAAAGTTGTTCGGAATGACCCCTGCCGGGGAGCCACCGCAAATTCCTCTCATTTAACTCAACACCAACAGCAACCCGTCATGCCTGATAAATTTTGTTAGTCCATGTTTTCTGGAGGTGACGTGTTTGGGTCTGGGTGAGAGAGGGTGCTTAGCTCAACTGTTTCCTTTGTGATTCAAACTGTTTTTCTCTCCTTATTGTTATTAAACCAGTTTGTGCTGTGAAAACTTTACTTTCAGAGTCTTAGGATTGATGATATGTAAAATCTGTAAAAGTGAAGAAATATAGCAACAAGTTGGACTCAACACATCTCTTAATTTGAATGGTGAAGTGTTTAAACAGTGTATGTTTCTCTTGCAGGTCAGCGAATGCTGCTATCTCAGCCTACTCAGGTTGTCCAACTTCAGACGCCTCAGGCGGTGCCCACGCATGTAGTCACCGTGCCAACACTGACTCAGGACAGATCCATCTCTGTTGTTGGACCGGTAACAGCATCTCCTGTGGTCGCCATGACAATGCAGAATTCCACCCCTGAGGATGATGTAAGTTTCTACACAAATGCAAAAACACTTTGGGTGCGTCTCAGTCAGCTCCCTAGTTCAGTAATCAGGGCACTGATCAGGGAGTTGGCCATTTTAAGGGCTGTCTCATTCACGAAATCCTTCCAGTGCACTGGAACATTCGCTCCCTGAAAAATCCCACAATGCACTGCAAAAACTAGGGAGCATCGATGCACACTATGCTCCTTTACCGAAAATTACGTCACATTTCCGAAGCACGAAACTTAAACCACACGAGCCAACTCTGATTTCAAAAGAAAAAACTTTTTTGTTTTGTTTTTCTTTTATATATTTCAGCATAAACACACATCGCTAGACAGGTAATGAACACATCTAGTTAACATTTATAATTAATATCTGGCTGAAATATTGTAACATGTAACAGTACAATGTGTTTAAAGAGAATAAATAATATATCAAAAAGAGATTGGTCCTTCCTGTTGTTGATTAATTCCAACGGTGACATTCTACAATGTTGTCCAATGTAGTCATGTCGCTGGAAATTGAGTAATCACTGTCCCAATTCATGCACACGATATACTGATTCATGAGCTCAGGAGCTAGGGAGTTGATTGAGATGCACCCTTTGTCAAGATGATCCTTTCATTTGGTATTAAAATGGTTAAGGGAGCTTTTGATGTAGTTTGTGATTTCTAAATCATGACTGCATATGGTTCCAGTCAGCTGTCATTCAGCTAAATCCAACAGAGTTCAACTGGCTTAGTTTTGATATTTTTTAGCAGCAGTGCTAATGTGCTGACAGCTTGCATTTCTTCAATTTTAGACTGCACCATCTCTGAGAAGTTGTGTAAGATTGCTAAGCCAAGTCATTCATGGCAACTCACCAACTAGTTGTTTAAAAAAAAATTACTCTACAGTTCAAAAATTTGCATTTGGTAAGATTGTTTTAATGTAAAGAAATCTCTTATGCTCACCAAGTCTGCTTCTGTTTGTTCAAAAATACAATATTTTTGTTTTTTCAAATTTTAAATATTAATGTATTTATTCATGTGAAGGAATAAATGTAGTATTTTTGAAACGAAAAACGCTTTTGACCACTGTGTCAGACCGAGTCCCAAAACAAACTCGCAGCCAATCAGCAGTAAGGGGCGTGTCTAGTAATGATAGGGAGAAGAGAGTGCTCAGTGAGTGCGCAGGACGGATATTAGCTGATATTAGCAGATCGACTATAGATAGCGAGAGATGGCAGATAAAAAACATTTTAAAAAGAGGAAAATTTGGGAGGAACAAAACATTAAAAAGAAGGGTTACGATCAGGTAAGAGGTAGGACCTTGTAAATATTGGAGCAGCTTTCCAGCAATGGAGAAAACTCAAGGAGCGGAAGGGAATTGGACACTGAGGTTGCTTTGTTTCTTCTTGATTTTGGTGAGTTACGTTGATTTTGCTTTTTCACACAAATTTTCTGTGTTGGCTTTTGCTTGAATATGCCGGCAGGCATAGCATATTCTGCCATCGTCGCTGCCAGAGTTGTGAATGTACGTGTGGGGCGGAGTTATCAAAATAGGGGCGAGGTCCTTTTGGAGTATGGGCGTGTTTGTTTTGGTGCTTTCAAATATCAACATTTTGGCAAAAATCGCTTAGTGCACATTTAAGCAATTTTAATAAAAAAAATAAAATAAGTGTACTGACCTAAACCTTTGATTTGTACTAGTTAGGGCTGCACGATTATGACAAAAATTATAATTGTCGATTATTCCCTTGAAATTGTAATTGTGATTATTAATTACGATTATCACAATTTACATTGAATGATGTTTATACCATTGTTTGATGCAACTGCATGCCATATTTTTTATATGAAAATAAACAAGCTGAAAACACTAACTGAAAAACCTTTAGTGATTTTCTATACTATTAATCTTCAAATGTCAAGTATACATTGGATTGGTTTCTTCTTTAAATTATAAAAAAAGTAAAAATATGAATGGTATTATAATGTTATACTAAAACAATGGAAAAACCCTTAAGATACTGTGGTGGGTGGTCCTCGAAAACAGGTTTACAAACATTACTAATTTAATGAAATACTCTAAACATTTGCCCATTAAAATGTTAGAAAATTATGCAAATGTGCAAATTATGCATAACTGGTGGCCGTTGCGTTCCCAAACGTGCTAAACTCACAGCACATTCAATAACGGAGTTCACTGCATTCACTGTGAACAGAGCCGCTCTGAGACGCGGAAAACACCGGATCACGAGCCGATCGCGTGCGCTGCACAATTTGCGCGCTTCACTTTGAAAAAGTCATATTATGCTTTCGTTTTAATTCGTTTGACCGATACTTGCCAAAGCAATGGCGTGAAACACAACGTTAAAGAACTTTTATGTTATAAGTAAAATATATCTTCGGCTTATTATGAAACTGGCGGGACAGATTAGACGGGCCGCCACAGTCTAGTTAATGAATGGGAAACACTGAGATAACATGTAGAAAGAAAAAAACACATCTTAAGCGTGCAGAATAACATAAGTGGACTTTGAACGAGTAATTGCCGCTTTGAACGATTATGTAATTGTGGCATCCATAATTGTAATTGCGATTTAGAAATTCGATTAATTGTGCAGCCCTAATGATAGTGTACTGGTAGTTCTGTGCACTTCTCCAATTTCCAGATCTGCACCAAAACGAGCTGCTATAAGGATATTGTTTTTCAGAAAGCCAGATGTTTCACAGTGAAAGTAAAAGACTTGGTGGTATTCCACATAAAAATAGTTTTTGGTGTCGAATAACCTGTGAAATACAGAGACTAGAAGAGCAGCAATTTTGTTGGCAATGGACTGATGTACAAGCCAACATGATTTTCCTTGTAGATTTGATGGGTTTGCAGTCATAATAATCTCTGTGCAAACATTCATTGAAGTGTTTGCAAATATTTAAGTTTTATAGCAATAACTTTTGCTTGGCCTCATTGTGAATTATCTGTAATAATCTTCAAGAGGAATTTTAAATATCAGCTATCAGTGAAGTTATTGCTGCAAAAACATGCTCTTATCAGGTGTACCTTGTTACAGAACATTTTTGGCCTGATAATTCACTTTGGGCCCACATACAAAAAAAAAATATATATAAAATAAATAATGATATATTGTTTTCTCAGGTTATGATGACAATACACTAATATTCATTATTAAATACATATTTGAATAATTAGTGTAATCTTTATATATTCAGACAGACATTGTTTCAAAATATAGTTACTGTCTCTGTTTTTTACACTAATGTTCAAAAGTTTGGTGTCAGTAAGATTTTTTTTGTTTGTTTTTGAAAGATGTCTTCGAAGACTGCATAAAAAATATTGTGAAATATTACAATTTAAAGTGAAATTTTTCTACTTGGAGTAGTGCTGCTTAAAAAATTATAAATATCTTTACTGTCGCTTTTGATGTTTAATGCATGTTTGCCAAATAAAAGTTTTAATAAATAAATAAAAAAAGTTACTGACCCTGAAAGTTTGAACACTAGTGTATTTTAGGCTTTAACTGGTAAAAAAAATTCTCAAACTTTCCAGAAATAATATTGGAACAGTAACATATAATTGAGATAAAAAATGATCTTTTAGACATTTTATGTGCAGATGTGTAATTTCAGTATGGGAAAAAAAATAGTATTGTAATAGTACTGTGTCTCTGTAATACTTACTGTAGCATCAGTTTCTAATTCTAGTGTATTTGCTCAAGGACTTATAGCTGATGTGTGATATTTCCTCTCCCAAAAGTTTAAAGGGGTTTTAAACGATGAGTGAATATTGTCAAAAAATACCACACTAAATAGTGACTAAGCACGACCCCTTTTAATACGTTAACCAGGAGTCACTCTCATTTATAATCGTCATCGTCTGATAAAATCAACATGCATCTACACTAAAGAGCGGCTATGCGGTTGTTTTGGCTATATTACTGTTTTGTCTCATGCAGCGCTGCCTGCGTCTGAGTAACAAACTAAAAAAAACAACAAACAAAAAAGTGCATGTGATATTAACAGACGAGCTACACTCATATTTATAATTCCAAACAATCAGTAAGCGACAGGTGCTTGGAAACACTGTTTTGTACTCATTTATTGATGAGTTGGCTGCGGTGCGGCCAACTGAATGCGCTGCTTCTCTGCCGCTCACTGCACAGAACAGACGCCGAGAGAGGTGACACTTCTCCGGGAAAGTCAGACCTCGCGTTCGCGGGACAGCACTGGCGAAATCTTCCAGCTGAACCATAGCTAAGGTTTATCCCAAAAAAGTCGATAGGTTTGTCAGTATGAATATTCTATGGAAAAAAAGCCGCTAAAAGGGTCTGAAAGTTGCTAAATCTAGTGCTAAAGTTGCGCTTGTGTGTTTGTGAGAGGCGGGAGCTGATGGCAGGGGGCGGTGGATATTTGTGGCGGTCAATGTGGATATTGTGGATGAGTTCTTCTGTCATCACATTCTATTAGTTCTACAGCTTCAATTTTGGAACTTTCACGCTTAGTAGCACATACAGCTGTTCCCTCACCACAGTGCAACAGTGAAAAGGGACCCCTTTCAAACAGTCTTCTGTCATCACATTCTATTAGTTCTACAGCTTCAATTTTGGAACTTTCACGCTTAGTAGCACATACAGCTGTTCCCTCACCACAGTGCAACAGTGAAAAGGGTCCCCTTTCAAACAGTGTCGCGTTCCGAACGTTGTTTAAGCGACATACACCGGTATTGCGGTATTTTAAAAATGAATATCATAACAAAAATAAACACTGGTATTCGTATGAACAGGTATACCGCCCAGTACTACGTTGCGTGTTTTGTTGTGAGAGCGAAACTACTTTGTTTGGCCTTCCAAAAGAGGACGATAGGCACTTCGTTGTGCCTAGAGCTGATCCGTGCTGGTTGCTGAGGAAATACATAAATTTCGCGCTGTGGATCGCCGGATCGGCTTTCACCGTGGACGAAGCGGAGTCCAGCCCGGGGTCGTCACGTGGTTGCCGCAAGCCCGCCGGCCACCGCTCACTCTAGCCCAGCGTGTGTGACGCTGTGTGTTTTGTTGTGAAAGCGAAACTACTTTGTTTGGCCTTCCAAAAGAGGACGATAGGCACTTCGTTGTGCCTAGAGCTGATCCGTGCTGGTTGCTGAGGAAATACATAAATTTCGCGCTGTGGATCGCCGGATCGGCTTTCACCGTGGACGAAGCGGAGTCCAGCCCGGGGTCGTCACGTGGTTGCCGCAAGCCCGCCGGCCACCGCTCACTCTAGCCCAGCGTGTGTGACGCTGTGTGTTTTGTTGTGAAAGCGAAACTACTTTGTTTGGTCTTCCAAAAGAGGACACGACTAGAAATCAGTGGTTAAGTTGCATTTACAACACTGTTCCAGAACAGTTCAACCCAAATATTCAGATGTGTGCAGCACATTTTATGGAGGACTGTTTCCTGATCCTGGTAGAGTAGACTACAATGCCGGCTGTTCTGACTCACAGACTGTAAGTAACGTTACGTTTCATATTTAAAGGATTTGCCACTGATGATGCAAACGCGAGTTTTGAGCAGTGTAGAGTAGCGCTTATTGTTTGTCATTTCTCCGATCACAAATGCAGACATGGTTTTATGTTTACGCGGTGCGATGCAATGCATAAAAAGACAGTATAAGTCATTATAATCCGTAATTATGTCCCCACTGGATGCAACAAATGCCTCGTTTATAATGTGTTTTAATGTTTCTGTCTCGTCGCTCCGACCGGACAGGCCATCACGGTATGTTAGGGGCGTTAGATTTCCGTCACACGCTTCAGCTATTCGGCCAATCACAACGCACTGGATAGCTGGCCAATCAGAGCACACCTCACTTTTCAGACCGGTGAGCTTTGTAAAAATCAAGGTGTTTCAGAAAGGCGGGGCATAGAGGAGAAACAATAATGTACAGTATGTGGAAAATACGTTTTTTTTTTTTTTTTTACCTTAAACCGCATAAACACATTTCATTACACCAAATACACAAAATAATGTTCTTTTTTTTAGCAACATCATATGACCCCTTTAAATTGACATTCCCAAAAAGTGTGAATGCTGTACTTTCCACATTGCTCTGTTTGTTTGGGTGTCTAGACATGGCAACATTGGCTCGACCAATAGCATGAGTTTGCAGTTGGACTTCCAGTTTTTCTGTACAGTAGAATGGGGTGATTTGGAAACCTGTTTGATAATAATATTTATTGTTTAATAGTGCTAGTTGTGTGAATTACACACTGCGACTTTAATAAATATGGAGAACAGGAAAGATAGAAAGGGAACCTGAATTACCATGGATCTGGTCTTACTTTGATAGTCTTTACTCATCAAATGGTTTCTTAATCAAAAGCATGTGTTCTTCCAGATGTGTTGTCCTGACATCAGCAAAAAGCCCTACGCAGATGTGAAAAATTAGATTGTTTATAGTTGAGAGAGGAGGAGGGGGGTGTTTTGGTAGAAATAGGAGAGACACACACATTAGGATCTCTAGGTGAGAAGAGGACATATTGTAAGGATGACGTTGGATAAAGAGGCAAAGCAGGGACCCCTGTTACATATTGTATCAAATTGAGTGTTGCATTTAAAACATGGCCTAAATTAACATGCTGTACCATATTGATGTATTTAAATATTTATATGATGCTTACATTTAAAAATAATCATCTTTTTACTTAAAAAAATACAATCTCAAGTTGTCTTAATATACCTCATGAAGGTGTTTATTGTATTTTGTCACCTTTTTTTAAATTCTTTTTAAATTTTTTTTACAAAAAAGTAATTAGAGGTTAAACAGTAATTGGTAAACCCCTGCAGTACTGCTGTGGACTCCCTAGGGGTCATAAGGCTCTTGCTGTAAACCCCTTTTCTTTAGGATTTGGCAGTGATAGTAATTGTAGATTTCTGAAGAATCATGTGACAAATACAGCTTTGTCATCACAGGAATAAATTATGTTTTAAAATATATGAAAATAGAAAGCAGTTATTTTAAATTGTAATAATATTTCACAATGTTATTGTTTTTACTGTTAGTATCAATCCCTGTTTCCTTAGCAACAGACCAACAGTGAGCTCATGCTCTCATCATTTTCCATTAAAGTATTTGTTCCGACATACTGTAGATTCAACTGACCTTAGATTAATTAAATAGAGTTCAGGATTAGTTTCAGATTCCTGTGCATTTAGTGCCGTCTTTTCCACTTTTGGGGTTATTACAGCTTTCATTCCCAGTTCTTTTCAATTTCCAAGTTCTCTGAATTAAAAAAAAAAAACAGCACCTGTGTGTACGTAATTTAGTTCATTTGTAGGTTGGGTGGCATTGATTGGGAGAACGGTGAGGGAGCGGACCTCCATAGAAGTACTGATAATCACAGGCGATCACTGGGTAATGTCAGAAATGACTGCTTAACATCAGACTTTTTAACTTCAGTTAAAGTGAGAAATCACAGTCAGCCAGATAAAACCCCTCTCAAATATTTTTATGTTTAAGTCAACAGCATAGTTGTTACACCGTGAAATGTTGATTTTTACAGTTTTACTAATTGTTTTTGTCTCTTGATGAATATGTGACTTAAATTTATTCAATCATCATGTTTGTTGACACATGGCATATACTAAATTTAGTCAACAAATATAATGGTTCTTTTAGCGACTGTCTAAAATGACACAAATTTTCAAAAATGTAGTCATGTATAAACATTTATTTAATCATTTTTATACAGCATATGAAAACTGAGCTCCTGAAATATGAGTATACTGAAGTATTTGCTATTTTTAAGACTTTTTTGTCAATTCTTCTTGCTTTGTGTATTAGCTTCTAGCTTATTAATTTTACATGTTTTTAAGACTATTTAGGATATTAAAATATGTATATTGAATGTATTTATATATTCATCATATACATCAGTATTCAGATATTTTTTTTGTGTTGTGTCCTTGTAGTGTTAATTTTTTTTCTCATCATTGATTTTTGACAACAGTATGTTTTAATTAAAATAATTTAAGTATCATAATGATGCATTTTAATTATCATAATGATTCATCTTCATTATCATTGATGTGGGCAAACTATGTGGGGATATGGGGCCGCAGGTTCGAGTCTCGGAAGTGAATGACCAGCGCTCTCTTCCACACTCAATACCACGACTGAGGTGAGACCCTTGAGCAAGGCACCGAACCCCCAACTGCTCCCCGGGCACTGCAGCAAAAATGGCTGCCCACTGCTCCGGGCGTGTATTCATGGTGTGTGTGTGTTCACTACTCACTGCTGTGTGTGTGTACTTGGATGGGTGAAATGCAGAGCACAAATTCCAAGTATGGGACACCATACTTGGCTACCCGTCACTTTCACTTCACTTCACTTTACATCTCAATAATTATGTAGCACTTGGAGGCACTTTGAAGGCATATGGCAGAAAAAAATGAATACTATCCATAACTAATTTTTATTAATTTTTTTGCATGCGCAGAAGCGTTATTCCAGAGATCCATATTTTATCATTATTTAGTGGATTTGTATCAGCTGTGCAGCAGCCTCATGCATGTGCATTTCATTCCCATCTGCACATTTATGTGGTAGTTCATGTCTTGTGTGATTATATGCACAGAATGTATTCAGTTCACACAAGCTGTCATTTAGACTTGGTTATGAATGTCGGGGCAGAAAGAGAAGCAAAACAAGTTCACACATTTATAGCAACAGTTATTGTTTCCTTAATCCACATCATCTTTGCATGTTGCAATTCTGCTTGTTTCAGATTTTATTGTAGTCTGTCATTATAAATCGCCTGATGTAATTTTAGAAATATCAAATTCTCCAAAATAAGTTTCAAATGTAGACATAAATGCTGTGTTTGGAGTTGTGAATTGGCTTTAAAGTGTAAAAAATATCTAATGTGTTTAATATGTAAGCAACGACTCTGCTAGATGGATCTGACATGAAGGGGAATATGAAAGACTCGCCTCTGTAGCCTCAGCGTCTGTTGGCTTTCAGAAAAAAAACTATTTAGCAGAGCGCAGCCACATGTTCACTCTCTCTCCTGCTTCTGATTTGTCCTTTATTCCGAGCTCCAGACACTTGGTTGGGGTATTGTACTCCTACGTGGCAAACACATACTCATGCGTGAACCCTCAAATTCAAGCAGGCCACTCTCTGCAGCAAAGAGAAAGGGAAAAATGGAGTGATGCTTTTATGCATTTCATACATCTTATGTAATCGGGCTCAAGGATGAGGATGTTTTTTCCTGCTTGTAGGATCATGTACACACACATACATATATATATATATATATATATATATATATATATATTAATACATTCATTTATATGTGTGTATGTATCTATATATATTTTAGGGGTTGAACGACTTCTGATTTTTTAAAAATCAACTTTTATGTGATGAAAGTCGAGTCGAAGTCGACTAGTCGCTGATGACGTCATTAATGAACAAATAAGTCTGGAGCTGTGACAAACACCTTGTGCACAGCTATGACATATGACACAGCGCTGCCCACATGGCTGTTGCTCCTATAACAGCTCATTTTTATCAGTTCTTTTGTCTTTGGGTCATTATATTTCTCACATATTTCTGCTCATTCTAAATCAGATACAGATAAAGTCGCACAGTAAAGATTACATTCATATGAATGCATTAGTGAGAGCGATTGCGTGTGTGAATTAATTCTACCTGGCAGCGTCTCTCTACTAGTAGTGAAGCTGTGGGATTTAGTTAAGAAATATATGCTTGAACTTTTCCGTTTCTAAGCTATTTTATTGAGAAATCACAGAACAGTGTTGACAATACACAGGGTTGCCAACTTTTAAGTTCAGCTTGGATTTCGATCTCGATTCAATATCAATTCATGTGTATATACTATAAAAATAAAGGGGATAAAAATATTTTTGTTGAATGCAGTTGAATGCCTTTTTAGCACCATTTTAAACTTGGTTTAAATTTAAATTCCGTATATCTGCTTGCATTCATTGTGTGTAATTATGCTAAGTTATTAACTTTTTTAATTTCTTATTTAAAAATCTAGTGTTTAATCATGTCTAAATATTTATTAAAATAAATAACTTAAAAAAATTAAGCATGTATGACCTGCAATATTCTTGATATATTTAGTAAAGAGCCATACAGGTACCTAGTGGGTAAACCATACAAATGAAAATGATTTTTTTTCTGACCACAAATGACTCTAATTTGCCTCTTTGCATTGGAGTTTAAAACCCTTTTCTCTATTTTAACCTTAAATACTACACTAATTGTAATAGAAGTAATAGACATATTAGAAAAAATATTTTAAGTCATTAATGGACCATAATTATTGCACAAATAGTATTTAGTACCAAAAGATATCCTCAAAATATTAAATACATATTATTGAACTAAGCAAGACCTGAGGGTTAAGAAAACCATATTAATGTTGCCTCTCCGTCACTCTCCAGAATAAAATGATACTGTCAATGTCATCATCGACGTAATAATCAATGCATAATATGCTGTAAAGTTGACCAAATACCTGTATAATGAAGGTCGTCTATCCTACGTATACGCATTCAACTGTATTGTCATCGCTGGTTTGTTTGGAGATCTCTATGAATCCCGTGACTGCGCGGCAGGCGCCGGTGAAATTAAAGGTGGAGTAAGCGATTTTTCAAAACCAATTTAGAAAGCTGATTCGGGCCGAGCAGCAAAACAAGCTTGTAGCCAATCAGTAGTAAGGGGCGTGTCTACTCATGATGTTGGAAAGAGAGCGTTCAGTGCACGGGACTGACATTAGCGATCCGAGCAACAGAAAGATTGAGACAAACCAAGCGCCAATCTATTAATCAACACCATTGCTGTGTATTTTCTCCTTAAAACTGTAGTTTCCCAAAGGCTGACCCAGAAATATGGTTTGAAACAGCCCTTGGTTTGCTACGTCACAAACCAATAACCAATCACGTCAAGGGATTGATTCCTATCACTAGCATGCAAAATATACCAATACCAGCACAAAACCAAAAATAAATCGGAGCAAAAAACCCATGAAGCTATGGTTTAATGTGAATTTAGAACCGCTAACTTGCATTATAACCCGTGGCAACAGTGTAAAAGTAGCCCGGAGTCAGACGATATGTATAGTTAATGTGTGTATACAGATATGGGAGTGAATATACACACACACACACACACACACACACACACATATATATATATCATTAGGATGAATCATTATGATACACATATATACATTAATACATGTGTATGTTTTTGTATGTATGTTTATATATGTGTAGAATATGAATGTATATATATATATGTGAATATATATATATATATATATGAATGTATATATATATAATATGTATAATGTATATATATATATGTGTAAATAATTTTTTTTTACTTTTCTTTACAAAAAATATGTACAATCTAAACAATTATGCACATTTCATTGGGTTTGTTTTTTTTACGCACCGTTACGATAGTTATGATAGTTAAAATGATAATACCAACCCACCCATGTCACAGACTGTGACGTAAGGATTAGGGATGCACGATATATCGGCCACCATATCGGTATCGGCCCATATCGGCTCATTTTTTCTGTTATCGGTATCGGCCTGATAAGAAAATTTGGCCAATATCTTAAAGCCGATAAATAATGCATTATTTCCTTCAGAGACACTTCAGATGCGCGCTGTTCGTTTGCAGCCTTTTGTGCAATTGTACGTTGTAATATTGTGTTTATTTGATGTATATCTGATTTATCTCATATAGAATGCGTTTGGTTAAGTTAAAAGAGCGCTTCAGTTTACCGGTGATCATCTTTAGCTCAGCACACGCAGCTCAAACAGCAGTGCACAACATTAATAACTATGATTGGGAATGTCGTGTATATAACATTCTAATGAGAACATTATTATAATAAAACGTTGGGAATTCTTTGGGTTTAGTTGCCGTGTTTCAGCGCGTTGTTATGGGAAGAGCGCATCCACAACAGGATCACACATTCTGACTATAGCATGCAATAACTGCGTCATTTTGTACATATATAAGTTGTAATATTATGTTTATGTGGTATTAATATTAATCTCAGGATGCATTTCCTTGAGTTAAATAAGCTGCCAGCAAAACGCTTCAGTTTACCGTGTTCATTCAGCTCTTCAGCTTCAGCACGTGCAGCTCAACGGCTGCTATTTAAAACAGTGGTATTAATTTGTTACTTTTTCAAAATCATTGATATATTATTAATAACAACAACCACTTGTATTTTTCTTATTATTTTCATCAACAGTATGGTTTAGTAATTAAAATCATTTAATTATTGTCCGTGCAGAGGCTATTCCGTTTTATTGATCTGTGGCGCATTCATTTTGATTCTTTACACGTGTAATGATGTCCAGTGACTTGTTTGCATTATTTATGCATAATTTTATTTATTTGTAAGACTTTTTTATGACTAAATTTGGTAATGGGAGAGTAAAAATATTTTTAAAACGTACACCGTTCAAACTAGGCTGCTTATGTTGAAGTGTTTGGGATGTGGCTTTTAATGATGAGACCTTTTTTGTAATCAGGCTCTCAAAAAGTATATAACAATTTGGATATAGATTTATCGGCCAACATATCGGTTATCGGCTTTCAAAAATAAAGAATAATCGGTTATCGGTATCGGCCAAAATTTTCATATCGGTGCATCCCTAGTAAGGATTGTTGTTTAATTGTTCTGTAGAAATATTTATTCAGTGGATTGTATCCCTCAATTAAAAACCAACAGGTTTAATGGGAGAAAATGGTATTTTCAAAAAACAAACAAAAAAATCACAATCACTTGATGGCAATAAATTAGTTTAAACTAAAGTCAAGTAGTTAAAAAATATGTCAGAGTCTATGTTTATCTTTCCTGTCTTTTTTTTTTCCTGCGCTAATGTCATGATTGTGCAGTGGTGAAATGTGAAGCCCATTGAAACTGTCGCAGCCCATAGAGAGTTGTTGAGTGTGTGAGTAGGTGTGTGTATTTGTTGAGGGTTAGCACAGCTGTGGTTTAACTAGGGCTGCTTGTGGTTTGGCCTCAGGGGAGATTTTGGGTTTGAGGGGGTTTAGGAGGAATTGCAGTGCAACAGTAAATCTGGCAGGTGTCTTTGAGAGTGTGTGTTTATGTATGGCTGCTTGTGAGTTATTGCGGCGTGGGATGTTTGAAACAGCTGAATGCTGATGACGGTGTAGCAGATTGTATGTAATGCTTTGTTTAAAGCAGTTTAAGATTAATTATCTTTGGCAAGACAGTTTGTGCAGCGTCGAGCAGATTTCAGTTTCCTGCCCCAGAAGACTGTAGGCTGAGATTCTTTAGGCTTTTCCTTATGCAAAAAGTCATGCGCTACACACTTAGTAAACAATATATTACCTGGCTGATTAATTGACCAGTATTTGGTAATTGCTCACCAAGAATTTGATAAAAAAAAAAACACAGTAAAACAGTAATATTGTGAAGTATTACAATTTAAAATAATGTTTCTATTTTAATATATTTTAAAATATTATTTAATTCCTGTGATAGCAAAGCTGGATTTTCAGCAGCCATTACTCCAGTCTTCAGTGTCACGTGATCCATTGGAAGTCTTTCTAATATGCTGATTTGGTGTGCTGGCTAATGTTTTTTGTGGAAACCGTGGTACATTTTTCAAGATTATTTGATGAATAGAAAGTTCAAAAGAACAGCATTTATTTGAAATGGTAAGCTTTCAATTTCTTTAATTTCTTTAAAAAATGCCACGGCCATTTGTCTTCAGAAAATGTAGAAAGTTATATTGTAGTAAATGTAGTAAATTATGTTATTAACATTGACCACTCCTCTCTAGATATTAGATAATCACAGTCTGCCTTGATTAAACTAGCAGTTACGTAATAATGTGGAAGAGTATGATCTGAGCAACTCTGTAATCCTGGGTTAGCGCATCATCAGATCATTACCTCCATCGTCAGACTGTTAACCTAATAAAAGTTATATATCACCTACTTAACGCTAATAGATAGTTACATACCAGCCAAGACATAAAAAGGATGGATTACTTTTATGGTGCTTTAATAGTACTTTTTGGTCACTATGAACTATCATTGTATGGAAAGGAAATGTGAGAAGATACTGTAAAAATTCTGTATTTGTGTTCCATGGAAAAATAACAACGTATGGGTTCGGAACACATGAGGGTGAGTTAAAAATGACACAATTTTCATTCCTGGGTAAATTGTTCCTTTAATTATAGTTTAGTCGTGAATGCCATCCAGAAACTAGGATATTGCTCCAGAATGCAGATTTTTAGAGACTATTTGATCTAGGTGAAGTTTTGAAAATTCTTGCGAGTTGGACACAACAAGCAAATGTATTGAACGTTGTTTTTGTTTGTCTTTTCTAAGCACATATAAATGAATAGTAAAATCTTGTTTTTCTTTTTCTCACGACACTCAGCATTATGAGTAACTCACTTATTAGCACATCTTTTCTAAAGTGGATTCCTTAGGGTAAAATATACTGCGATGATTGATCTCTGAAGACGATGCCAAACAAAGCAGCTTTCAAGCTTAGTTTCAGCAGTCATTTTGTAGTGCTGGGCGGTATGACCATAAATTATATCACGGTATTTTTAAAAATTATACCGGTTTCACGGTGCATGACGGTATTTTTCTTTCATGCATGACCGGGTGTTAACCATATTTTCTACTGATTGAGAGAGGAAATACTGCAGTATATTGACTTAGAATGCCCTATTTTACTGTCATGATGAGTGAATATTGTCAAAAAATACCACACTAAAATAGTGACTAAACACGACCCCTTTTAATACGTTAACCAGGAGTCACTCTCATTTATAGCTGCGGCATCGTCTGATAAAATCAACATGCATCTACACTAAAGAGTGGCTATGCGGTTGTTTTGGCTATATTACTTTTTTGTTTCATGCAGCGCACTGCCTGCGTCTGAGTAACAAACTAAAAAAAACAACAAACAAAAAAGTGCATGTGATATTAACAGACGAACCATGCTCATATTTATAATTCCAAACAATCAGTAAGCGACAGGTGCTTGGAAACACTGTTTTGTATTCATTTAGTGACGAGTCGGCTGCGGTGCGGCCAACTGAATGTGCTGCTTCTCTGCCGCTCACTGCACAGAACAGATGCCGAGAGAGGTGACACTTCTCTGGGAAAGTCAGACCTCGTGTTCGCGGGACTTCACTGGCGAAATCTTCCAACTGAACCATAGCTAAGGTTTATCCAAAAAAGTTGCTAGGTTTGTCAGTATGAATATTCTATGGAAGAAAGCCGCTAAAAGGGTCTGAAAGTTGCTAAATCTAGTGCTAAAGTCGTGCTTGTGGGTGTGTGTGAGACACGGGAGCTGATAGCAGGGGGCAGTGGATATTTGTGGCAGTCAATGTGGATATTGTGGATGAGTTCTTCTGTGTCATCACATTCTATTAGTTCTACAGCTTCTGTTTCGAAACTTTCACGCTGAGTAGCACATACAGCTGTTCCCTCACCACAGTGCAACAGTGAAAAGGGTCCCCTTTGTTTAAGCAACATTCCGAACAAGAAGTCTGCTGTAGGATTTGGGTAATAACCATGAGCTATATTTATACAAATAAATTCACCAAGAATGTGTCAGAGACTTGGTTAATTTAGTTGGTTAAAAGATTTGACATGTTTTGAGCCTACCTGGCTCTGCTTTTAAGGTTCCCTTGAGTTGTACGCTCATATTTGTAAATTTATCAAGTGGATGCCATTAGTCTGAGTGGTGGGTGATAGATATATGGTTTGAATATACTGAGCTTTTGATTAAAGGAATTACTTCCTTAGTCCTATATAGGATTGAAATATCATCAACATTGTTTCTGCACAAATCCTCAGTAATGATTAATTTTGGTGAACTGTGCCAGCATCCACCAATCCTTCTCCTCCCACCCGATTTGATCGCCATGGTGATGGCACCCCACACTCTTGTAACCAAACATGTTATTCATTCCCAGGCCCTGGCCGTGGCCCGGTTCCCGGTTTTAGGAGAGCTTTCTCATGAGATCGGAGCACAAACTGGCACATGGAGATCCAAACGGTTTAATCACCAGTGCTATTAGGCCCCAGTCTTAAAATGGTCTGGCTGTGAGAACTCTCCTCCCCACCCCACCCCTCTAGTGGTCTTGGTTTCCATTTATTCTATTGCAGTAAAGTTATTTTGTTCACCTTCGTCTTTCTTCTTTCTTTAGGGTGTGGTCTGTTCTCAAACATGTCTGTTGCAAGTATCTGACCCCTGAGTTTTGTCAGGAGTGGGTGGTGGTTTGAGTGACCTTGCTTATGTAAGCTTAATTAACTATGTTTAATTGGGTAAGAGTTTTAATCCTGTTCCAGAACATTTTTAATATGGAGCGCACACAAATGCATCACTTAGTATTAAGGTTTTTTTTTTTTTGTAAGAATACTGGCTCATTGTTATGTCTGTGCTAGAAAATTTTGTTGTTTTTTAAAGTTTTGATTCATTTGTCAGAGCAATATTGTATGGCTAACAGCAGTGCAGGAGCGATATCCAATTACAGCTGCTATATACTTGAATAAAGAAAGCTGAAATCCCCCAAAACCAAAGCTTATTTAAGTAACACTTCCAATCACCAATAAAATATATACACCAATGTTCAAAAGTTTGGGGATAGTAATATTTTAAAATGTTTTAAAAAATAAGTCTCTTATGCTTGTCTAGGCTGTATTTATTTGATCAAAACAGTAAAACAGTGATATTGTAAAATATTACTACAAATTTAAAAAAATGTTTTCTATCTTAATATATATACAATTTTAAAATGTAACTTATTTGTGATGGCAAAGCTGAATTTTCTCCTGTCTTGAGTGTCACATGATCATTCAGAAGTAATTCTAATATTCTTATTTGGTGCTTATGAAACATTCCTAGAAAACATTATTATTATTATCGTTGTTATAAATGTTAAAAACAGTTTATGACCGATTAATAGAAAGTTTAAAAGAACAGCATTTATTTGAAATAGAAATATGTTGTAACATTACAAATGTTTTGATCAATATATTTTGTCCTTACTGAGTTAAAGTATTTCTTTCTTCAAAACAAACAAAAGTACAACTTTTTTTAACAGTAGTGTATCTAATTTATGATGGTATCATGGATTTTATCATTATTTGCATATATTTATATTTTTCATTATTTTTGTTAATAATTTTCCTCATCATTTTTCCACTCATAATTCCAGCCTGTAATGAGCAACAGAAACATTCTTATGGCTTTGAATGGAAAATAGAAATTAGGTCTGTCTCTCTCTTCACATTCCTCTATACTGGACAGTATGCCAGATGGTCCTGTCTGCTATTATCTTTAGGTGGAGTGTGTGTGGATGGGGGCCATGGGTACATATGGATGGCCAGCCACGCTCAATTTGTCTTGACTAAAGGTACAGCTAGTGCAAAAATCGGAGATCCTAGCCGCAATCACTTCGGTCGTCGTAACACAGTTTTCCTGCAGGAACTGTTGGGCTGTGTCTGGTACAAATGCCTGATACAAAGATCTCATTTGTGTGGCGGAGGGGAAGTTCAACAACAAACTGCCTTGCCTGTGTGGCTAATTAGCATAGACTAGCGCAGTGATCCTCAAATCTGGCTCACGAGATCCACTTTCCTGCAGAGTTTAGCTCCAACCCTAATCAAACAAACCTACCTGTGATTTTCTGATGATCCTGAAGACATTGATTAGCAAACTCAGGTGTGTTTGATTAGGGATAGAGCTAAACTCTGCATGAAAGTGGATCTTGCTAGCCAGATTTGAGGATCACTGGACTAGTGTAATAACTAGTTTTGACCTGATTTTTTTTTCCCAGTCAAGTGCGTCTCGGAGACAGCAGCGCATGATAAAGAACAGAGAGTCTGCCTCTCTCTCCCGGAAGAAGAAAAAGGAGTATTTGCTGACGCTGGAGGCCCGTCTGAAGGTGGCACTGTCAGAGAATGAGAAGCTGATGAATGAAAACGGCACATTGAAAAGACAAGTGGAAGGCCTGATGAGTGAGGTTGGTGTCCATAATATCTACCTTGATCTCTTTGCAGGGTGTAATTTCAAGAACGATTTTAGATTATTAGCAGACCCACTTAAAGTCACCATGAAAATATAAAAAAAATCAAAATGCATATTATAGACCTTTCATCGCTCTTCTGGTAAAATGACATGTTAACATTCACTATCATTCCTTTTCTCTTAAGAACTGTGTGCTGAAATCAACTGCGCCAAAACGGAGAGCTGTGTGTCTTATGGCAGTCCTGGTCTTCTTGGTCTTCAACTTGGGTCCAATGAGGTAAATAATTCTTTCATTTATTCAATTTCTGTATTTTAATTTGTCATTTATTGCTAAATGATTGCACTTTTAGATTGGTAAATGAATAGTCACATTAAATAATTTAAATGTCTATAGGAAAGTACTTGGTACCACAAGGCAATCTTGGTGGTCCTATTGGAAGGTTCCTTTTCTAAAGCCTGACTACAACTCATATGCATCTGTTTTGAAGGAACCAGAACGAATGTGTTATATAAAGGTTTATTTAATATCCTGACTTGTTTTCTTTTGTTTCCTTTTCTGTCCCACCCAGTCTGCTTGGAGGAGACAGAGGGTCTACATTTCCTGCTGCCCCTGCGTTCAGTGGCAGACACCTGCTGGGCTTTTCCCCAGAGTCTGAGAGAAACCTGGTGTCAGACAGGCCTCAGACTGATCCCTCTAACCCTGTCAACAGGTAACACTATTCTGTAGTTTTCTACATTTGCCCAGTCATGCTCAATGCTCTGTGTTGGGCTGGAAACACCTGAGACTCTTACTTATCGAATCTTGCAGAGTCCATTTATGTTTTGGAAAACACGTCAGCGCAGGTACTGAGAGACTCTGTCCAAATGCCTGCATAAGAGAGCAAGGCTCTTGTTCTGCCCCACACACGAGTTTACATACTAAGACTGGACAGCTAGCTAAGTTTGTTGTTTTTTCTACCCAGGGCAGTGTTTTGAAAGGCTATACTGGTTTCTCATGTCCAGAAAAATTGCTTATAGGAGTTCAAAAAACCCACATGAAAAGACAGATATTTGAAGACATGATTACTTTTAAAACCTTTTAAAAGTCAGTGTTTTCTCAAAGACATTCATCAAGCAGGGTCTAGTCAAATTTGAGTTACTTCACTCCCAGGGGTCATATTTCAAACCGCCTGGGTTAGGAAAGATCACCAGCGTTGCTAAGATTGTGAGAATTTTTTGGGGCTAAAACGGGTGGTGTTCCACAAGGCTCAATTTTTGGTTCATTTTTATTTCCTTGCCTTGTCCGTTACTCTCTGGTGTTTCCATTTCTGCTGTGTTTTTTCCACTAACAACTGTTCCTACGCTGGACTAAAGTTTTCTATTCCAGTTTAAACGGTGTAATTAGTTCTTTGAAATACATCCTAGGGTTGGATTGTTTGAGATGGTTAGTTTTTTTTTAGCTGTCTGGGGAGCAAAGCAGGAAATGAAATTATGTAATTCAGCACTGGAGAATGAATGAAAGCATATAGATTGAGATCCAGATGTTGGTTTTCCAAAGGGAGTTCATAAACACCTGCAAGAGTTTTAAAATCTCTTGCTCCTGTGTCATTCATCGGGATAATGTGTATCACATTCCTAAAAGGTTTTATCCTCAATTCGCTTGCATCCCAGTCTGAGTTTGGGTCTGTGCAGAGACTGTTTCTCTAATAGCGCAGGGTTTGTCCTATGTAAAGTATTTTTATTGTTGAGCATTGAACATATTAAGAACAGTTTAGTCTGCTGTCTTAATATATTTCCTTCTTAAGCCCATAGAAAGTAATCCAGACTTCCCACTCACTATTTCTGTGGGATGAGCTTCTCTGTCATGCTTGAGATGTCATTTCAGAGGCCACATATTTCCTTGGCTATTGCATTGAACTGTAAATGACTATATCAAGGAGATTTAGTATTTTGTTGTTCATGATGCCTTGGCTTTATTTTAAGCACAATGTACCTGCGCTAAGTGTGAACTTGTCACAAGTTGTTGGCAGTGTTTATTTATAGATTTTACAGATGATGTCTTTTCCCTTAGACAAGATAAGAAATAATTATCTTGGCTTGCACACTTCTACATGGTATTTTTTCAGATGTTAAGCCAGCAGTGCACCAAGAGATGATTAAAACAAGACCCTTATAAAATTCCTTATCTTGTCATGGAATTAAAACATCCTTATAAATATTCTGAACCCACATTTTCCATTCTTTTCTTTGTTAACACTTTCCTGTCTTTAATGTTGTTTTTATTCTCTCTTTCTCATAGGTTAGAGGATGTGGTATCAGAGCAGAAGGCTCTGATGGTGGTGAAGGATCCTCTGTATTTCAGAACTCCACCCCCCTGCCAGCCACCTGTCAACAGGACCAAGTGCATGAAGTCAGTACTGAGCATGTTTTACATCAGTTAATATTACCCCACCCCCTTTGATATTCAGATGCTGTTTAATATAGATTTAATCGTGTTAGTACTATCTGGCAGTTCTGTGACAAGCCAGTTCTCCTCAGATTTAGAGAACATTTACAGAACATCTGGTCCTGAGTGCCCCAGATTTGCCCAGTCTGATCTGATCTCAACCGAACCGAAAAGGAATTTTTATTACAATAGCCCTAAACAATAGCTCTGGTACATAAACATCTGAGCTCTGTTGTAATGACAGTAAAAGATAATTGTAGCAGTCTTTCGATCAACCAACAGTTCCGCTCCTTAATTATGATCGGCTGAGCCATGTTTGAAGCTGTTATAAAAACTCTATAAACACACACCTGTGACCTCATTAATCAGTATCATGCACAAATGATTTGAATTATTGTTTTGCTTTTTAAAAAAATATCCTTTTTTTGTTGCTGTGTGTTTTGTATGTAGTAACCATAGAACAGCTAAGAGACTGCAACAGCTTGTTTGAACTTTTTGCTTTAATAAGCACCAAACAGTATATATTTTTTTTATTATTCTCTTTGTTCTGTTTATTTATCATGTAGTTTGGTTGCAATTTCAAATCCAATGCAAAAATTCATTGACCATACCTTTTTTTTATACTAAAATACACCGTTTAGAATGACATAATTCTTCATATTACCACCTGACATCTTATGAAATCTAAAGTGATGTTTCTGCTCTGCATAACTATAGAATAGCACATGAGCTGAGGGGCTGGGTACATCGTCATGAGGTTGAGCGGACCAAAACCCGCCGCATGAGCAACACTCACCACAGAGGCAGAACCATCTTGGTATGACCTAACAACTTCTAGTTTCTCCTCCTTTAAAGCTGAATAGTTTTCTGAATTTATCATTCTTAATTTTTTTGCTTTCTTTCTGATATTGTTGATAATCCATCCTAAAAATTGAATCTGAAAACCAAATCAGATTTGTCTGAACAAGAGACACCTAAGTGTCTTGACATTGTCCAGTTCACTGACTGATGAGCCTTGTTTCTTTCTCTTTCAACTTAAACATGACATCTGTTTCGGTGTGGCTCAAATGCAGACACTGGGTTGCATACCTCCAACCCAGATACAGGCAGCTGAGAACCACCAGGATATAACACTGTTTATTTTCTTTAAATAGATCTTCTAAATGTTTACATTAGAGATGAGACCCCTCTCTCTGCACCCTCTCCTCTCACACTGGTCATCTCTTTCACTCCTTTTAACCCACTCTAAGTATAATCCAGTAGTCTTGGGAAAGTAAACAGCCCCCTACCCCAGTCTGCTCAGTCAACCTGTCTATTCTCTCTGACTAATTTCCTTTCTTTCTTTTTTTTTATTTTTTACAGTCATTGCTAAACTGAGTCTGATTGTCTTCAAAACCACTGTCAGAAACTTTACTTGATTTGATTGTGTGTAGAAACCCTCATGGTTCTAAGCTTTAAAATACCTATATACAAGTCAGCAGTCAACAGTTATCAAAATTAATATTATATATTAATGTTAATATTACAATACCGTTCAAAAATCTGAGGTTGGTAAATTTTTTAAAAATGTTTTCGAAGTCTCTTATTCTCACCAAGTCTGCATTTGTTTGATCAGAAATACAGTAAAAACAATAATACGCTGAAAAATTATTACAATTTGAAACAACTTATTTTGTTTGTTTTAATTATATTTCAGCTGAATTTTCAGCAGCTCTTTCTTCAGTCTTCAGTGTCACATGATGTTTCAGAAATCATTGTGCTATGCTGATTCGATGCTCAAGAAACATTTCACATTATTATTATTATAATTTTCAATGATGAAAACAAATGTACTGCTTATAATTTTTGTGGAAACCATGATACGTTTTTTCAGGATTTTTGGATTAATGGAATGTTCAAAAGAACAACATTTCTTTGAAATCGTTAACATCTGTGTTAGTGACATTTACTGTAATTTTGATCAATATAATGTGTCCATGCTGAATATAAGTATTAATTTTTCTTTAATTTTACTGACCTCAGACTATTAACAGTGGAATCACAATGGTGGGAAAAGATGAATGGGTTCAGTTTATTTGCTGTGTGTCTCGTGTGCAGAGGACAGAATGTGCTGAATGCCATGACAACGGCACAATGAAGTTATCTACTTCTGTTTGTCCAGTTGTCCAGGCTCAGTCAAAGCAATAGCTTAAACTCACATGAAAGGAGTGAAAGGAGACGAGGTGTTGTAAAAAGAATTGTCTTGAAACGTGTACAAAAATGTAATATTTATTTGATTTCCTAACCATACAACATATTTACTCCTGAAATGGTTACAGGTTATACCAACAGCCACAAATCAATGAGACAATATAAGCGCAGAGATTAGCTGCATGGATGAGGGTGGAGTAGCCTAGTGGTTTAAGATCTGCACTGGAAGCTGAGGTTCAAATCCTAAAAGGGGTGATCCATAATCTGTCACCATTGTGCACTTGAGCAAGACTCTTAACCGCACTGTTACTCTAGAGAGCCTGTTCTTGTAAATGATCATGACTGCTTTCTATGGCATAACGTCGCATAAATGTTTAAGAAATTTCACCAGCTTTGGTTGCAGATTCTCCCCTCAAAACTGTATTAATAATTTTACATAAGAAATGAAGAACTACTAAACTAGTCCCAGAAACCTTTCTTTAAGCCACATTCTGGCTTAATGTGAAGCTGTACGATTTATGCTGGCAGAATTAATCAGACTGTACTTGTTTGTATTAGTTCCTTATTTATTTTTATCAGATAACTAATAGTGAAAGCAGTTGGATGGACAGCGTGTTATGATTTAGAGAAGCGTAATGTACAGCAAGTTGATTGTTTGAAAAGCTACTCTTGTGTTTGAAGGGTCTGCCTTATGTTGGGAAACTGCCCTGACAGACACAAGCACACACATATCGATAAGTTCCCATCACCCAATCTGGAACCCTTCCATGTGTTTCCACCACATTAAAGGCCTTCTGATCTGGAAAAATCTCCAGCACAGAAGACTTGGTGATCTTAAACAGGAACTTCTAACTCCAGAGAAATAATGTCCTCACCATAAACAACAACAACAGCTCAAAGAAAACAAAACTAGATTTCTCCCATTATAATCAACAAGGATGTGTACTCTGGTACTGCCACAATGTTTGCGTTCCATCATCAGGATTGAGCCACTCTGTAAATTCTGTCGTCATTCAGGGTGCTGAGATGTTGGATGATTGAAGATGGATGGGTGTGTTGACAGATGGCAGTTTCCCAGATTCTGTACACTGTCAACACAGCACAGAACTAAACACAGTCTGATAGAGATGTTCTTTATCAGCATAACATACAATGACAGGAGCTCAATTGCAGAGATATTAAAGCACGCACAGTGAGACACAGGGAAATATGCATGAGCTCATATTTGCTTTTATAATTTGGTAAAAGAAAGTTACGTTTTTATTTTCTTTGTCCAACAGAAAGCAGCAGCTAAACGGGCTGAGGTACCACAGATCATGACACAGATCCAGTACACAGATTCCTCTGAAAAGTAAGTTGTGTGAAGAATTCATTCGACATCATTCAGCCCAAACAGCATATTATTTAGTCCCTGTCATTGTGGTATTATATGAGTGTCAGTTCTTGAGTCTGCAGTGTTGTATCAGTGCTATATAGCCTTTTTCATTGGGTATTTGCTAAAAAAAAAACTGTTAAAAAATTTATTTTTGTCCTTTTATGTGTAATGTGAACTTTGTGTAAATGTTGTAATATTCACTAATGTGCATTCTGAGAAATGGTCTCTGGACAGTTTGAATTTACGTGTTACAAGACAACACAATTCATGATCTGCCAAAGTAGGTGGTAGATTTGGCAGAATTCTGAAGAGTGTAAAGGTACAGAATTCTGTCCCAGCTTTTTTTTTTCTTCTTTTTAAGGTCATTTTTCAAAGCTGTCGTCAAGTCCAGTAATGCTTAAGGGAATTTCAAACTATGCCACACATAATTAGATTTCTTTTTTTGCTGTTTTTTTTGGGCACAATCATCCAAGAATACTTTTTTTTTTTCTTTTTTTTTTCTCCGTAATCTTTCATAATGAAGCGATTTAACCCATAGCCAAATTGCTATTTAGGCATTGTTTTAAGCTGTTGTTGCAGGTCATTCAGTCTTTAATATCAAATTTTGCCAGTAGTTAACCCAATAAATACGAGATGTTCTCAAGGGTGAAACTGATATCAAGTCATGTCCCAGTTAAATAGCCACCCTGCAAGTGGATGCTGGTGTGTTTTAAGAGAGGAGACTTCCACAAAGGACTACAAACTGCCTTTTGAAACGCCCACTTTTCACAGGCCTATCAATTCCAGATGTATAAAATCAAGTCACTTGGAAATGTCACATTACAGTACAATGAGTTATGAATGCCAATTCTGTTGACTTAAAATCTATCCTGGCTTATTGGGGGAAAAAAACTGTTTTTACACCTGACTGACAGACATTTCCTCCTACATGTTTTTTTTGTTTGTTTTATCTTTTTATTTAGTTTTTTTTGTGTGGGCCACTTGCTCTCCCTCAGGGTAAATCATATTTTTGGCTGCTGTAGTTTGGCTGACCTCAGCAGTGGATTGGGCCAAAAATCAACATGGCTGTCATTCCATTGCTTCACACTGACAACAGCGGAAAGGCCACATTCACACAGGAAAGAAAGTGTCTTATCAAGAGATTCGTGAGAACTGTAATTAGACTTTTCGCTTGCTCTAAGTTGCATGGTATTTTATTACAATAGGTAAACTAAACAGTTTTTTTTTTATGAAAATAAGCAGCGTGTATAACATTTCCTATTCAGTTCATGTTTTTACCTGCAGTAATAACATTAAAACATGCACAGGCAGTTGTTATGGCAAAATGTAAATCAGAGTTTAAAGTGTTTTCATATCCTGTATGCAGGATTCCCAGCAGCGAGCTGCAGGTGTATTACGCCCCTCACCGCACCTACAATGACTTCTTTGATGAACTCAACAGAAGAGGGGACACATTCTATGTGATCTCTTTCCGCCGGGTAAGTGGACCTCCACATCTATCTGCCTGTCTGTCTGTTCGTCCATCTGTCTGCTTTCTATCGGCCTGTGGCCACACATGGATGTGGTTAATTGGTTTTAGAGCCCACACAGCATCATAAAGGGACACTTGAGACTCTTCCACCTTAATGGCATGTCAGAGAATTTTCTAGCATGTGTCCCTAGATCTTGGGAGGTCTTTATAAACTTTTTTTTTTTTTCAGTTTCTAAACGATCATTCTTGTTTGAAATAAAGCACACTGTGGTTCTTGTAATGCCACCTCACTAGTATTTGGCATGTCTCTGTGATATTGAAATGAATATGTACAATTTAGTAAGCTGATCTGTGTGTTTTTTTTTAACTGTATAAAGTTTAATACAAATTAAATATATTTCACTAATTATGCTGTACACTAGCATTCAAAGGTGTGGGGGCAATAACAAATTAATATTTTTATTCAGCAAGGATGCATGAAATTGGTCCAAAGAGACAGACATGTGTAATTTTGAAGAAAAAAAAAAAATCTATTTAAAAATAAATGCTGTTATTTTGAACTTGAAACCTAAAAAATGCATCACTATTTCCACAAAAATATTAAGCAGTTACTACTGTTTTCAACATTGATGATAATAAAACATTTCTTGAGCAGCAAAACAGCATATTACAATAATTTTGGAACAATCGTTTGACACTGAAGCCTGGAATGATGACTGATGAAAATTCAGCTTTACCATCACATGAATCATTTTGAGCAGTCTAATGCTATATTTTTTTAATGATTATTTTTAGTTTTTGTTTGTTTTGGTATAAAATGGCTCTATCAGCCTGTGTTGACACATAAAACAGTTAGGAGCTGTAACCAGCAATATCATCAAAGTTTAACGATTTAATTGTTAAAGTATTGCAGCTGTGTTATGAATTTGACTGAAATGTGCTACAAACGTGCCTTTCCTATTAAATTTTGCAATAAATTTTAACTACCATCCCTCTCAGTCTGGTATTCCCAGGGCATTTATGATTCAGTGGCATAGAATCATCAAAATCTATTTAAGATTTGTTTGAGGCTATATGGATCAACTAAACAAGACTTTTTGTTTGTTCTTCGCAACATTTCATGGACACATGCTGTAACCACTTTGCTGCACATTATTTATTATAGTAGTGCTTTCGATGTCAGATTCACCCACCCCTAAACGTCACATACAAAAAGTGAGCTGTGAAAGACTTAATCAGCTAAGAGTTATTCAGATGGTTCAGGCCTAATATTTGTGCACATGTACATGATCTCAAGCTGTGTGTCATTCATTTGGAGTCAGAGTGTGTTAGTAGTAATCTGGTCATTTATTTCTGTTTCAGTCAAATTGCATGTCGTCTTTCATCAGTTCCTTCCTTATTCCTTGTATGTTTAAAGATGTTTTTTTCCATATCCTCAATACCCGCTTTTGATTATTCACTCGGAAGATGTGAATAATGTTGGCCTACATATTTGAAAAATAATATTTTAATCTCTTTTGTTACAAAGGGAATGGCGGGCGGGCGTATCCGTGTTCAGACGAATTGCAGTGGCCCAAAGCAAAATTAGCTCACTAAAATATTTCAGCAGTTTGCATGGGATGTGACAGTAGATGGTATCACTCTCTCTTTTCATCCTGTTGATTTTTTTGGTAATGGCGAACAGGTCTCCACTTGTCTTTTTTTGTGAAACTAAAGCAAAGAAATGACTCACCAAGTTGATGACTCATAATCAGAAAATAAAGATGTTTTGTGGATGCTAAGGACTGTTTTGCCAACTACTTTTTTTTCCAAACTAAACTTGATTTAAAGACTGAAAAATTGACTGTTTTTAGTTTTCATTAATCTCAGCCCAAAAAATGAGCTCCATCATACACGAGTTGAGCAAGAAGATGTTTGATCGGTTTAGTCATATTCAGACACTGCCCTGTTTTTTTATGTTTGGTTATTTCTCTAGGTTTGTTCAGTCTTTTGGGAAGTTAAACTTTCACAATATTGACTCCGCTTCTCCAGAAACCTCCTCAAATGGTGACCTCCATTAAAGAACCTAAAAAAGGTTAAAGCCTAACCCATTAGGTTGCAATTCTGGCCATCTAAAACTCAAATGCATTAACTTTATAAAAGGGGGGGGTTGTTTTTGCTTTTCCCTAATGTTGCATTACTAATGATGCACAGGACCTGGGGTTCACAATGAAGTTTTCTTTTGAAGAAAAAAAATATATGTATTGGAGAAAACCACAGGAGTACAATATATTAGCATTAGTATTACACTTAAAAATGGATAGCTCAACCAAAAATGAAAAGTGTCACCTACCTTTATTGATATACAAAAGAAAAAATTATAATTATGAGTTCAAATAACTTGTGTTAGTAAATAAAACATTATTTTTGGGTGAACCAGTCCTTCAAATTGAGCTAGACCACTCACTCAGCATTTGAAGTGTCACCAGTCTAAATCCTCATTCTACTTTCTGGACTATTGCTAAACAGTGCCTGTTGATCTTTGGCTTGTTAAATGAGGCCTCTTCTGATTGTCTTCAAGAATGTGTTACTTACAGTGGAGACCATTTTTAAATAAAGGATTAAAGTGTTTGTTAATGGCTTTAGTTAGAAATGAGAACGGAAAGAATGTGGAAATTCATTTGATACATTTTTCTTCATTTTTAATTTCAAAATGTGTTTATTTTGTTTCCTAGGTTTATGGGCATGTGTCTCTGAGATTTTGCTTGTCATGTTTTGTTTGTCTTTTCTCCCCTTCATGTGCAGTGAGCCCTCCATCTCTTTCTGGACTGTGTTTGCATCTTAATAGTGTTTATTTCATTGTTCCATTGAATCAAGCTCTCTGATCTCCCAGAGTTGCTGCAAACTTTCAAACTGCCCTGGGGATGTTTCCATTGTCATCCTCATGTAAGCCAATCATAATATCCTCTGATTGTAGCTCCCTTTGAGCCTATCACACTTTAGAGTTGGCGGGAATTTCATATCTATCTGATTAGATTGGTATAACTCATACCTTTCTCCACAGTCACTTGCCCTTTCACTCTTTGTCTCTCTTCCACCTTTCCTCTGGAGGATATCGAATCATAGAATTGCACCCACAGGTTTCAGAGATGTTCCACGTCACCTGCTGGAAACAAAGAAAGAATTTGGCCACTGCTCTTCCTAAAAGACCTCATTGTCATAATCTAGTCTAGAGAACCACAGAGGTTTGGGGAAGAGGTAGAATAAGCTAGAATAAGGTGTAACACAAATGTAATAATCTTTATGAAATGAATGTCATATTTGATATGACAAGCACATCTTTTTAATCAGGAACAGAACTGAACACCCAAAAGTGAAAATGTTGTCTTCATTTACTTACCACAGGCCTTAAAAAATGTCTTAAATCAGCAAAAATCTTGAATTCATAGTAATGCCAATAAATGTTGCATAAAAACCGCAAAAAGTAATATCTTCCTCAGTATTTTTGAAACTGAATTAGGTTTTTAGCCCATTTTTAGTCCTATCTGTTCTTGTTTTAATAAAACTCACTTCATTTTGATCAAATTCTCAGATAATAAGACTTCTTGTGTCATTTTGCTTCTCAAGATCATGAACGATCACATCATGACATTAAAAAAAAAAAAAAAAAAAGTCATAAAAATCATTAAAAAGTAATGTTGTTCCAGTACAAATATCTGGAAACAACTTAAATAAAACATTTTGTTCTAAGAATCTTTAGACATTTATACTGGAAAACAAGACGAAAAATACTGAAGAACAACATTACTTTCTTGCAGTGTTATCAGAAGGTACAGTAAAAAGTATTTATTTATTTATTTTACTGGTTGGGAGCCAGTATTAAACCTAAAGCTAAAAAGTAATGGACAAACAAAGTTTTGCTAATACAAGTCGTTGTGTACTCCCTAGACATTTACATTTAAAGAATATGTTAATGTATTGTGTTGCCTTCAATTTGTTCCTTTAGTTTTGTTTTTTTCTTTGTCTTAAAAATCTCATATCATCATGTTGTTCCAAAACGGAGCTCAAGAATTGGATTCAATTAAAGAATGAATATAATAAGGATTTGGAATGACATGAAGATGAATAATTAATGAGAGAATTTTAATTTTGGGGTAAACTATTTGAGTCCCATTGTGAATTCAATTTCCTGCACATCTTTCAGATGGTATTAAGCACAAACACATTTACTGAAGTCTACATGATTCGAGACGTCACAAATCCATGACCCATTTCCCATCCATCACACAGACATTATAATAACAGAATGTTATTACAGTCTCCAGCTCGTGGGCTTTCCTTTCCGTATGGGTTCTGTCTTCAACTGGTGTGTTCTGACAGGAGAACGTCTCCAATTGGTACTGAGTTGGACTAACATAGACACATTTCTGACCTGATTATAGAAGTGTTACATGACACTTTCTAGGTCTTCAAATGATAGTTCGCTTGCACTGAAAGAAACTGGCTGCTTTCTTTAGCAAATGTTAAGTGTACAGTGCTGCTTGAAAGTTTGTGAACCCTTTAGAATTTTCTATATTTCTGCTTAAATATAACCCAAAAAAATCATCAGATTTTCATGCAAGTCCTGAAAGTTGACAAAGAGAACCCAATCAAACAAATGAGATGAAAATATATACTTTGTCATTTATTTATTCAGGAAAATGATCCAATATCACATATCTGTGAGCGGCAAAAGTATGTGAATCTTTAGGATTAGCTGTTCATTTGAAGGTGAAATTAGAGTCCATCTGTTCAGAGGTGTTTTCAATCAGTGAGGTAACTATCAGGTGTCCGTGTGTGCCCTGTTTTATTTAAAGAACAGGGATCTATCAAAGTTTGGTCATGTTTGTGGAAGTGTATCATGGCACAAATAAATGGGATCTCTGAGCACCTCAGAAAAAGAGTTTGTGTTGCTCATCAGGCCAGAAAAGGTTTCAAAGCCATCTCTAAAGAGTTTAGACCCCACCAATTCACAGACAGATTGTGTACAAATGGAGGAAATTCAAGACCACTGTTACCCTCCCTAGGAATGGTCGACCAACAAAGAACACTCTTAAAAGCAAGACGTGTAAAAGTCCACTAGGTTTCAAAGGACTGCAGGCTAACTTCTAAGCAACTAAAGGCCTTTCTCACATTGGCTAATGTTAATGTTTCTGAGTCCATCATCAGGAGAACACTCTTTTTAAAAATTGTCATTTTAAATTGTAACAATATTTCACAATATTATGTTTTTTTTTTATTAAAAGTATTAAAATAAATTACAAATGTCATATTGTCATATTGTCTCACTCTTACTGTCCAACACTATCAGACATTTTCAGCAACCAAGTTGATGCTTCAGACTTCTTAAACTGTGATCAGAGCAATTTAGCAATGTAACAAACTCTCCTCATGCATGTGTTTTTGTGGCTGGCTGATGACTGTTCCTCTTTTGCTTACAGGATCACCTCCTCCTTCCCGCCACCAACCACAACAAGGGCAGCCGCCCCAAGATGTCCTTGGTCCTGCCAGCTATTAATTACAATGGTAAGAGAAAAGAATCGTGAATGATCTTATTTTCTAATGAACTGTCATCTAATACTAATAAGAATAATCATTCCTTAAATTTATATTAACTCTATATTGTGTTGTTTTTGGTCTTGTATTAATCTAGATCCTTTGCTGTAAGTGGCGATATTGCATATTCTGTTCATTTTTCATAAAATTAGAATTGAATCAAAAAAAGAGACGCATCTGTATACAGTGGGGAAAAAAAGTATTTAGTCAGCCACCAATTGTGCAAGTTCTCCCACTTAAAAAGAGGAGAGAGGCCTGTAATTTTCATCATAGGTATACCTCAACTATGAGAGACAAAATGAGAAAAAAAATCCAGAAAATCGCATTGTAGGATTTTTAAAGAATTTATTGGTAAATTCCTCGGTAAAATAAGTATTTGGTCACCTACAAACAAGCAAGATTTCTGGCTCTCACAGACCTGTAACTTCTTCTTTAAGAGGCTCCTCTGTCCTCCACTGGTTACCTGTATTAATGGCATCTGTTTGAACTCGTTATCAGTATAAAAGACACCTGTCCACAACCTCAAACAGTCACACTCCAAACTCCACCATGGCCAAGACCAAAGAGCTGGCAAAGGACACCAGAAACAAAATTGTAGACCTGCACCAGGCTGGGAAGACTGAATCGGCAATAGGTAAGCAGCTTGGTGTGAAAAAATCAACTGTGGGAGCAATTATTAGAAAACGGAAGACATACAAGACCACTGATAATCCCCCTCGATCTGGGGCTCCACGCAAGATCTCACCCCATGGGGTCAAAATGATCACAAGAACTGTGAGCAAAAATCCCAGAACCACACGGGAGGACCTAGTGAATGACCTGCAGAGAGCTGGGACCAAAGTAACAAAGGCTACCATCAGTAACACACTGCACCGCCAGGGACTCAAATCCTGCAGTGACAGACGTGTCCCCCTGCTTAAGCCAGTACATGTCCAGGCCCGTCTGAAGTTTGCTAGAGAGCATTTGGATGATCCAGAAGAGGATTGGGAGAATGTCATATGGTCAGATGAAACCAAAATAGAACTATTTGGTAAAAACTCAACTTGTCGTGTTTGGAGGAGAAAGAATGCTGAGTTGCATCCAAAGAACACCATACCTACTGTGAAGCATGGGGGTGGAAACATCATGCTTTGGGGCTGTTTCTCTGCAAAGGG
>NW_015505194.1:119062-178069 GCF_001515645.1 Sinocyclocheilus grahami
TCATGAACGAACACATCATGAAATTAAAAAAAAAAAAAAAAAAAGTCATAAAAATCATTAAAAAGTAATGTTGTTCCAGTACAAATATCTGGAAACAACTTAAATAAAACATTTTGTTCTAAGAATCTTTAGACATTTATACTGGAAAACAAGACGAAAAATACTGAAGAACAACATTACTTTCTTGCAGTGTTATCAGAAGGTACAGTAAAAAGTATTTATTTATTTATTTTACTGGTTGGGAGCCAGTATTAAACCTAAAGCTAAAAAGTAATGGACAAACAAAGTTTTGCTAATACAAGTCGTTGTGTACTCCCTAGACATTTACATTTAAAGAATATGTTAATGTATTGTGTTGCCTTCAATTTGTTCCTTTAGTTTTGTTTTTTTCTTTGTCTTAAAAATCTCATATCATCATGTTGTTCCAAAACGGAGCTCAAGAATTGGATTCAATTAAAGAATGAATATAATAAGGATTTGGAATGACATGAAGATGAATAATTAATGAGAGAATTTTAATTTTGGGGTAAACTATTTGAGTCCCATTGTGAATTCAATTTCCTGCACATCTTTCAGATGGTATTAAGCACAAACACATTTACTGAAGTCTACATGATTCGAGACGTCACAAATCCATGACCCATTTCCCATCCATCACACAGACATTATAATAACAGAATGTTATTACAGTCTCCAGCTCGTGGGCTTTCCTTTCCGTATGGGTTCTGTCTTCAACTGGTGTGTTCTGACAGGAGAACGTCTCCAATTGGTACTGAGTTGGACTAACATAGACACATTTCTGACCTGATTATAGAAGTGTTACATGACACTTTCTAGGTCTTCAAATGATAGTTCGCTTGCACTGAAAGAAACTGGCTGCTTTCTTTAGCAAATGTTAAGTGTACAGTGCTGCTTGAAAGTTTGTGAACCCTTTAGAATTTTCTATATTTCTGCTTAAATATAACCCAAAAAAATCATCAGATTTTCATGCAAGTCCTGAAAGTTGACAAAGAGAACCCAATCAAACAAATGAGATGAAAATATATACTTTGTCATTTATTTATTCAGGAAAATGATCCAATATCACATATCTGTGAGCGGCAAAAGTATGTGAATCTTTAGGATTAGCTGTTCATTTGAAGGTGAAATTAGAGTCCATCTGTTCAGAGGTGTTTTCAATCAGTGAGGTAACTATCAGGTGTCCGTGTGTGCCCTGTTTTATTTAAAGAACAGGGATCTATCAAAGTTTGGTCATGTTTGTGGAAGTGTATCATGGCACAAATAAATGGGATCTCTGAGCACCTCAGAAAAAGAGTTTGTGTTGCTCATCAGGCCAGAAAAGGTTTCAAAGCCATCTCTAAAGAGTTTAGACCCCACCAATTCACAGACAGATTGTGTACAAATGGAGGAAATTCAAGACCACTGTTACCCTCCCTAGGAATGGTCGACCAACAAAGAACACTCTTAAAAGCAAGACGTG
The DNA here is from genome assembly GCF_001515645.1 of Sinocyclocheilus grahami. Classification (NCBI taxonomy): domain Eukaryota; kingdom Metazoa; phylum Chordata; class Actinopteri; order Cypriniformes; family Cyprinidae; genus Sinocyclocheilus; species Sinocyclocheilus grahami. The sequence continues at coordinate 120,543 of NW_015505194.1, forward strand.
TAAAAGTCCACTAGGTTTCAAAGGACTGCAGGCTAACTTCTAAGCAACTAAAGGCCTTTCTCACATTGGCTAATGTTAATGTTTCTGAGTCCATCATCAGGAGAACACTCTTTTTAAAAATTGTCATTTTAAATTGTAACAATATTTCACAATATTATGTTTTTTTTTTTATTAAAAGTATTAAAATAAATTACAAATGTCATATTGTCATATTGTCTCACTCTTACTGTCCAACACTATCAGACATTTTCAGCAACCAAGTTGATGCTTCAGACTTCTTAAACTGTGATCAGAGCAATTTAGCAATGTAACAAACTCTCCTCATGCATGTGTTTTTGTGGCTGGCTGATGACTGTTCCTCTTTTGCTTACAGGATCACCTCCTCCTTCCCGCCACCAACCACAACAAGGGCAGCCGCCCCAAGATGTCCTTGGTCCTGCCAGCTATTAATTACAATGGTAAGAGAAAAGAATCGTGAATGATCTTATTTTCTAATGAACTGTCATCTAATACTAATAAGAATAATCATTCCTTAAATTTATATTAACTCTATATTGTGTTGTTTTTGGTCTTGTATTAATCTAGATCCTTTGCTGTAAGTGGCGATATTGCATATTCTGTTCATTTTTCATAAAATTAGAATTGAATCAAAAAAAGAGACGCATCTGTATATGACTTTCATACAGGATATTTTTTGCAGTGTGTCTAGGCAATTATTAACTGTTTTTTATTAACTCTTTTATTAACTGTATCACTGTTTTTGTTTTTAGCATGTCACTCATCAATGAGCACTATTTTTTTAAGTTGGCTTGTCAGATTAACAGTAGTTAAACTTGGAAGAAGAAAAAAACATGTTTTGACTGGCAACATAGATTTTAGTTTACATTTCAACACTATATGAAAACCACCATAGCCCAGACTTGCCCTGCTATTAGACCATTGCAGTTTATGCCTGTGTGCTAATGAGTTCACAGTCAGATCCCTGTCCTTAATACTAGGATGGTGTCTCCACTCACAGCAGGCCTGCAGCCTCTGATTACAAAACTACTGGGTGAGAATGTTCCACTCAGAGCCCTGACATGGGACCAGCACTAAAGAGCTCCCAGAGTTAATGACATATTAATGAGCCCTGCAGGAGATTGGTTTGAGTTCTGGCATTTGATTGATATATGTAGTTTTTGCATATTCATTTATTCATTATGTCATAATATCATTCTTTAATTTATATTTCTATGATGTTAAATTATAAAAAGTATAATATTAATATGAAATATTGTGTATACATATTTGAAAATGTGTATACACACATATTTGTTCATATATATATACGTATATATACAGTATATATATAATTTTATATACTGTATGTAATTTGGTTAAGAAAAGGGATTCTTGGACGCTCTTATGAAAGTCTTATTTTATTATTACATTTCTTGCCTTTAATTTCTTGGATGTGGGCACAGTATCAGATTAGCCTGTACTGATCTCAGGAATGGAAACGTGATAAACTGACCTTGCAGAGTGGACAGGCTTTTGTGAAGGATGTTTTGTTAAGCCGTTTTGAAAGAGAATATTGATAGTAGGAATGATACTGACTATACTTCTATGATTTGAGTGCTTGAGAAACAGTTTGTGCATATATCAGGACAAATGCCCCTAACTTTTAGTAGTTATCTCAGTTGCTTATTGGAGTCTCTCTTCTAGTGTAAGCAATCATGAGACTAATCACAAACACAAGGATAGATTGCAAACCTGTTTAAATACAGTTTGAAATCTTTCCGACCAGTCATCAGGTGTGCGAACTGTTCCAACGAGCTAGAGAGCCACAGCTGATGAAATTGTGAGAAAGAGAAGTTTTGGGAAGCAGGGCTAAAAAAAATCTTCAAAAAAATGAGGGCATGTGCTCCATGTTTTTAATGGCAAGAATAAACATTCCAGTTGCTATGTGCGTGAGTTTGTGAGAGAATGTGATGTCTGGGAAGAGCTTGATCTTGTAATTGACGCACATAGTCTGAGATTAATTGTGCAGTTTGCACACCAGCTTAAAAGAAAACAAGAAACCTGCCATATCATAGACTTAAATTGTTTATGAAACCTAAGTCGAAGTATTCTCTCTTGAGGATGGCCAAGCATTGTGTACTCTGAATCAGTTTTTTTCTGGCTCCATCCTGTGTTGATTTAGAAATGCATGTTCATAGTTGGGTTTCACGTGGTTTTATTAAGAGAACAACTTTTGGACAACTCAGAACAGAAGTCTAGTTTGTGAAATTGCCTCTAGCTGATTCTGTTCTGTTCTACACGCTCAAGTGTGTGTGTTTGGGTCGGGGTGTTTTTCACCACATGTGATGCAGGGATGGAGGAGAAGCTTTTCTGTTATTCATCATCTATCTTGAAAACAACATGAATAACAAAACAAAAGTTTTTTTTCTCCAATTTCAATTTCAAGTTTGGTTTGGAAACTATTGTTGCAGTGCCTGGCAGTGTTAGTACATATATAATCTGGTATTTCTTCACTATCTTCCCTGTGGGAGTTCTGAGTCAGCATTATAATCGTTTGTGAATGTTGGAGATGATGATCATCATATTCCCCTTTCTTTGTTTGTTTGTGCACTGCACACATTTCATATCATGAACATTTTTACTCTGCAGTCACAGGCATTGCTTTATAGTAAAAAAGCCTAATTCAGGAAAGTTCAGCCCAAAATTTTAATTTTGTCATTTACTCTCCCCAAATGGACACAAAAAGAGACTTTATGTCCAGTTCATAGTGACATACAACAAAATACTACTTGTGCATTATATTCCAAGTCTTTTGAAGTCATAGTATGGCTTTTTTTTGCTGAAAAGTATGAAAAGATATATATTTACTCAATCTTTTTATCCAGTGAGACGTTAACTCAAGAACCACTAATCATTGAGTCAGTTCAATTTGAGAGTTATTTTTATTAATGACCTGGTTCGTCTGGTTCATGAATTGGACAGAACGATTCATATCAAATCGGAGTTCAACTCACTGAGTTCAACTGTTCTCGATTTATATTTCGTCCATTTTTTTTCTTTTCATTTTGCTTCTGGGCGAACTGTTCATCTTAAACTATCAGTTATGGGGGAAAGTGAGTTTGGCTGGAATCTCAATGGTTCACAACCACAACCTCATCAGGAATTTACCCTTGAGTCCACATGTTGCCTTAATCAGTATTTTAAATGGTGTTTGGAAAGTCAGGCATAGTACCAGACATATCCAAAGGGAATTCACCTAACGAAAAGCCTTCTGTGAGAATGGAAAATGACATTTCTGACATATTGGAAACTTAGTATATATATATATATATAGGATGGAAAAGATTGTATTTTAATATGCGATGACGTGTACAGCTCAGCAGTTCAGTGTCATTTTAGTGCTTGCAGTTTAATACAGTGAGATGATTGCTGTAACCCATCATCTATGATGATTTCTACAGCACTGCTAAGTTTTTTTTAAGCACCTGTGAAAATACGTATTTTGTGAGATGATATTGAGGCTTTATCCCATAACATTGACTGTTCAGTGGTGGTAGCAGAGATAGATGGAAAGATTTTGGTTTCAGGAACACGTCAGAAAGACTCGTACAGTTAGGTTTACTGTAAATCACCCATTTTGAGACCATCATTGTGGGTGTGCAGCTGAAGAGCTCGTCAAGAACGATCGAGTGTAGAATGCGTAAATGTATTCACCAGTAAGGGCTGGAAAAGTGCTTTAGATTGACCTACCGTGATGCTCTTCAGCCTATAAAGCTTTTATCAGTGCTGGAGCGAATCGCACAAGTCTGCTGCAAAAGTTACTTTCCTGCAGCCCATATGCTGTGCATGTATGTGAAGCGCTCTCTCATCTTCTCTGGTATAGAGAGCTGTCCATATGGAAACCTTTAATGGTTCCTTACAAAATTCTCATTGCTTGTGTTTGATGAGCGCTTTTATGAGTTTGTCAGAACACGGGGGAAAAAAGTCACGGCCTGACCTTCACTTCCAGAGATAAAGAATGATGGGGCGTCCCACCCTGTCAGTAAAACTGAAGCTTGATCTGTATTGCTTACGTATTTTAGAACGCAACCTCATTTGAATGAATCGAATAGCAATCTGGTACTTAAGTACTTGATGTGTAAATGTGCTATCACCTGTTAACTCTTTTATGATATGGCCTAGAAAAATCATAGAAATTAGTAACATTTGGGATTGGTAAGATTTTTTTAAAGTTCACCAAAGCTATATTTATTTAATCAAGTGCAGTACAATAGTCATATTGTGAAATATTATTACAATTTAAAATAACTATCTTCTATTTTCATATATTTTAAAATGTAATTTATTCCTGTGATGGCATTTGATCTGTATTGCTTACGTATTTTAGAACGCAACCTCATTTGAATGAATCGAATAGCAATCTGGTACTTAAGTACTTGATGTGTAAATGTGCTATCACCTGTTAACTCTTGTATGATATGGCCTAGAAAAATCATAGAAATTAGTAACATTTGGGATTGGTAAGATTTTTTTAAAGTTCACCAAAGCTATATTTATTTAATCAAGTGCAGTACAATAGTCATATTGTGAAATATTATTACAATTTAAAATAACTATCTTCTATTTTCATATATTTTAAAATGTAATTTATTCCTGTGATGGCAAAGCATCATTACTCCAGTCTTCAGTGTCACATGATCCTTCAGAAATCATTCTAATATGCTAAATTGTTGCCTTAAAGGGGTCCTATTATGCTCTTTTACAAAGTCTTGATTTTGTTTTGGGGGTGTACTAGAACATGCTCTCATGCTTGGTGGTTTGAAAAACGCATTATTTTTCACATAATTTACATTATTAAAATACCTTTCTCCCCAGGCTAGCACAAACGGCTCGATTAGTTCCGGCTTTGATGAAGGTCCGCCTTCCGAAAAACAAAATGTGTTGTGATTGGTTAGCTGTCCCAGTGCGTTGTGATTGGCGAACAGCTTAGACGGTGTTTCAGTACTGCCACGCCCCTTGCTCCATTTTCAACAAAAGCTTTTGGCAAATCCGGCAGGCACTGTACTCCTTTGTGTTGTGGAAGCTGTCCTCAATAAAATGCACAGCACACAATAGCAAATTGGGGTTATAATGCTCAGGGACAGAGTTAAAAAATAAATTGCAACCACTGTTTCCTGACATCATCCGCTTTCGGAAGCCCAAACAAAGACGTTTGGTCACGGAGGTGAAAAGCAGACGAGAAGCGCAGCATCGCGTCGCACCACATCTTTAAAATTCAAACACAGAGTGTAGGCACACCGTCTATGGCGTGTTGTACTTGTAAGAATTCTTTTAGACATGCCGAAAATTTGAAGCTACAGCACAGCAGCTCTTCTTCTTCGTTTTCTCTGATGCACAAACTCTGCAGCAGCACTTCTTCTTCTTCGTCTCGTCTGATGCACTCACTCAACCAAGCGTTCTAACCACGACCTCGCCCCTCCCCATACACGCTGACTAAAATTTAAAAAAGTGAAAAAGCATAATAGGACCCCTTTAAGTAATATTTCTCATTTTTATCAATGTTAAAAACAGTTGCTGCTTAATAGTTTTGTGGAAACCGTGATACTTTTTTGTGATTCTTTGATGAATAGAAAGTTCAAAGAACAGCAATTATTTGAAATCGAAATCTTTTGTAACATTATAAATGTCTTTACTGTCACTTTTGATCAATTTAATGCAATATTGCTGAATAACAGTATTAAATGTAAAAAATCTTACTGACCTCAAACTTTTGAACGGTAGTGTACCTTTCCTTAACCCCATTTTCTTTCATGTGGGAGTCATCATCTTGTTGTGTTTACTACTAGGTGAAAATAAAGGCCAGCATGACCTCAATGAACCCTTTGTGTGAAAGGAGCCCCTAAAATGCCTCTTAACCTCCTCAGGCCACCCTGCACATCACCTGCATTTCTTTAACAATTACTTCCACACAGAGCTGAGCACCAAGTGCTATTTTCTATGATTATTTGTATTTTCTTTGCTAATACAATTACTTTTCTGTCTCACTGCAGAGAGCATCCTAAAAGACAAAGAGTTTGAGGTGATGATGCAGATCGACTGTGAGGTCATGGACACCAAGATCCTCCACATCAAGTCGTCTACTATTCCACCCATCTTGCGGGTCAATCAGACAGACACAGACTCTTTCTATCACGCAGCCCCCACCAACAACCAGCCTGTGGCACCCGTTGGAGTCCTCATGGGTTCTTCTTAGTCTCAGCTATCCACTAACCACAAAAGTTGCTAATCTATTTTGTTACATAAGCATTTTGTGTTCATTTTTGTGACTCTTCTTATTCAAGTGGCAAACCAGGATCTTGGTAATCAGCTACCAAATCCCCAAGATAATCAACAATAGTCAACAATTCCTCTTGAAGGCACCTTTTCAAAATGCAAGTGAGCCATTATATACTGATAAGCCATTCAATCCATATTACAGTCTTTATTCCAGGCTATTGATTTCAGCAACTACTTTTATACATGTCATCAGAGGCATTTATATTTATGTACGCTTTATACAAAGTGACTTCAAGCACATTCCAGATATACCTATCTTTTCAGTTTGTGCTCTACCAGCTTGAACTACAGGAACTACAGGAGCATTCATTGTCCAAATCTCCCAAACCAAAGTGCGTTCTAGTTTGGTTATCGAACCGTTCGCTGCTATATGTGGTAGCAGTCAGGAAACTGTCTTAGAGTCTTTGATTTTGTTTGCATTGTGCTTGTTTTGTTTATGAAATTAATTCAAATAAATATTTATGAAGATTTATTATTTGTACCAAGCTTGTTTGGTACGTATTTAATGGTTATATTCAGCAACATATTCTTCAATACCACTATCCTCAAACAACTTGCATTGCCAGCGAGTTTTGCTTTTCTGTTTTTGTTTTTTCTTTCTCTTTTCTTTTTGTTTGACATTGTAATTGAATATAAAAGTAGAAAAATTGATTATTTACTCTCCTACAGGCATTTTGTATAATTGACTTGCAGGATTCAGGACAGTGCTGTAAATATATATCCGAAAAAAGAAGATATTTTAAAGTATCTAGGTAATAATTCTACTTTATACTTGTTCTTTGAAGATTAATCATTTTAGACTAATTCTAATTGGAATAGCAGTTTGGGGTTGGGGGTCTTATGCAACATCTGTCAGTTCTTTTTAATGTTTCATGCCCTCATGTTTTTTTTTAGTGGCTTAATTGAACTTTAAATGAGGTGTGCTTGACATAATTACAGCTGTTAACATAATACTGGTTGTTAATTTGAAGGCGTGGAAGAGACAAGATATTCATGTTAATTTGTACCTCATCTGTCCTTGTTCACTGTGTGTTTGTCTCTATTATTCTGGCCTATTTAGATGTGTGCTGTCGTCAGTTCTCACTCGAAAGCAACATGATCATTAGCTTGTTCTTTCCAACCTGTCGTCACTCTCAAAGAAGCATTCACCTTCATAGACAGACTGAATATGAAAATACAATTTGAATTTCACAGATTGTTAACTTAACTCAGGTGGAGCTTTGTTTTCAAAATGAGGATGATATATTAGAGTATTTAGTTAGAGAAAATATCACATTTCGTTCTTAGCATTGAAATAGAAATGTCTCTTATGTTTATAAATGAAACAGTTCTTTTTCATCAAATCCCTTTTTCAACATTTTTATTTGTAATATATTTAATTTCTGCATTTTTGTATTTGTATTTTGGTTTTGCATTTTTGTTTGTTCTCACAGTGACCGATGTTTTTTAACAACGCAAAGAAATAAACACTGGACTCAGGGTTGTGGGTGATTTGTGTGCATTTTTTGTTTTTAGGACGCAGACAGAGTCTTATGTCAGTCTGAATTTGCTCTCTGAAATTGAAGGTTTGTGTAAATGTGGGGTCTGAGGTGCTGTAAAGTGCTGATTATAGATCATTTCAAAGGCTGGGGTAAACAATGTTTTTGGGTTAAACTATAGTAGATGTGTTTTGTTTGTCCAGATTTAGCTCTGTGGATCAAGGAGTTTACAGTGTAACACTTTGCTCTCATCTACAGTAAGTGACCAATGAGAAGGCCTGTGCTGAGAACACACTCTCACTTGACATCCACTACGAAAGAAAAACCAGTGCCATATGTCTTATTTCAACTCATTTTATTGCAGCCATTTTCTGAGTCTGACAGAGATTTGAATTTCATAAGTGCTAAAAGAGTCTCAAATGAAATTGCCAAAAATATGCACAGAACGATTACAAACGGTACTGAAATAATGTATAAAATGTGCTGATGAAAAACAACACAATGAAAATGTGCCCAAAACACTTGTCTACTCTTGTTTTACTGAAATTATACAATTTCAAACTTTCTTTTTTTTATATGCACGTGATAGTTGTTAAAAAAGATGTTTATGAAAATACAAATTGTATTTTTTACATTCATCAATTCCATGTTTTAGCTTTTATATTACAGTATATACAATGTATTCTAATGGATTTAAGAATACAACACCTCAACTATAATTCTGCCAGCCTTACGAGAGGTATAGCTATACACACAAAGAGGTCAGTTTCCATAGTGCATAAGCAAGCAACAATATCTAAAGACATGGCCAATAATGCAAACTGCAAAGCTCATATAGGCTAGCTGCAGTGTTGGGGTGTTAAGAAATTCAGTTAAGAAAGTTGCTTTGCTTTGTTTTCACCATAAATGCAACGATATAGGTCCATTTTTACACTATGAAAACATAACAGCATATTAATAAGTACATTAAACTACATGAAGTTAAGAAAAGCTGAGTGAACTGATCCACAATCCACTTGAACACATTTACGGTTTCTTCTATTTTGTGCATATGATGTACTTGCTCTGCTGTTAAGGTCTACAGTGGGTCTACATATGCAAACTGAATATTATAAGTGACCTGATGTCCGTTATCCCAGGTGTACAACACCCTCTCTTTGGGATTGTAATCGATCTGAGTGATGTAAGTATAGTTGTTGCTAAAAGGCAGGTGAGGGATCACCTGAGTGTTGGTGTGGGTGTCAAAGGCATAGGACAAATTGATGTCGTGCTGATTGTAGCTATCCGTCGCGTAAAGAACGCCACATACGATGAAGCAATTACCGTAATGATTGCGTCGGAGCCCGGTCCTCCATGTGGTTTCACGCTTCATGCTTAAATCATTGGGGTTCAGGCGGCTCAAGACGATCATTTCCTGCAAGAAGCCCTCGTCGTCCAGCGCTGGGTAGATCACCCAAAGCCCGCTTTCATCGACGGCCAGATCCATGTCCGAGTTTCCTCTCCATCTCCACGCGGACACGTCGTCATTATCAAACACTGCATCATAGAGCATGGTCCAGGCAGCCACGTAACGCAACCGCAGGTCATACTTAATAATGTCTCGAGAGAATGCGCGGTTGTAGTAGAAAGCTCCATTGTAGACCACGTGGCCAGTGCCGATCCAGTTATAAGGCAGCTTGTAGGAATTAGTGAAGCGGCCTTGAATGAAAGAAAGAAAACAAAACAAGTAAAATGACTTGAAAAATTGCTTTAATGTACCGAGTTTGTTTATTTGAATTAAAAAGCGATACCTTGTTTGAAGACATCCATGTTGCGGAATTCCAGTAGGTTGTTGCCGTAATAATAGTTTGTGACATAGATCTTGTCATCTTGAGCCAGTGGATCCTTCATCCAAGCGCCCTCGTTACGACCGTATGTATTATGTGTGACGGGCTCTGAGATTGTGGCCAAGGTGTCTTTACACATTCCTGCAAATAAAACCAGAATTAAAACCACAATTATGTTGGTGTTTTTAATCACTTTTGTGCTAAACAATGCAGAGTATTCTTCATCCCATTCTGAATATATATATATATAATTAATAATTGTAATTATTACTTTTACTTTCAGAAATTAATTGGTACAATTATTTAAAAAAATAATATTTAAAAATATTAATACTCACAATTGTATGTGTGTGTGTGTGTAACTGTAATTATTATATATGGAATTTTTAAATAACTGTACAGAATAAAATTTAAATCAGCACTTCCAAAAAAAAAAAAAAAAAAAAAAAAAAAAAAAAAAAAAAAAGAGGAAAATAAATAACAAGAACATAATAAATCTATACCTGGCTTCCTTTGAGGTTCCTCTCCCACACGCTCTTCCACCATAGTTTTTACAGCTTTAACTCCTTCCATTTCCTCCTCTACCACTACCTCTTCCTCTTCATCCCAGTTTATGCTATATTTGCGTTTGCCAGGTTTGCTTGTGGTTGTAGTTGTTGTTGTAGTGGTCATCAAAGATGGCACTGAGGTTAATGTCTGTTTAGGAGTCATCTTGGGTAAGTAGGTAACTGAGTCTGCCTTGCTTTCAGTGAAATGAGGTGACGTCACAATGGTGGTAGTAGCTCTTGTGTGAGCAGTTGATCCCAGTGAGCTTTCTGTGACTGTTAAAGTGTCCAAATGAGGAGTTGGTAATGGTGTTGTTCTCCTAAATGTGCTTTGAGTTAAGCTCTCCATTGAAAACAAAGGTTTACCAGTGTGAGAAGCATTTTTTTTCAGATTTTTCTTGTTAACAATTCCACTTTCAGTCACAGAAGATACAGCTGTTTCCTTTTCAACAGTGCCATTGGTGGTAATCTCTGTTAGGGTTGGCTGTGCAGCCACCACTTTAGCAGCAGCTGCTGTGGCTGACTCATTTGTTTTTATGTGGCCCAGATTGGATGACCTGACCAACATGTTTTGAGCGTTGCTTACCTCCATTTTTTTGACGATGGTTTGAGGGTTATTATGTTCCTTGGGGATGATGACCTTCAAATTATCCATCACAGCAGGTGTCGCTGTGGTTCTTTCATCTCCTGTAGAGCTGACTGTGGTGAAACGACTGGTTTGAGTTTGAACAGATACTGGTTCAGTAGGCGTTTTAATCGCAAAGGCAGAGTCCAACAGTCCAGTAAATTGAGTTTGAAGACCATTTTGTGCATCTCCTCCTTTTGAAACTTCACTCTTGGATTTTGGTCGGACAGACCACGCTTTGATGACCGGCCTGAAGAGGCGAGCTTTGTGATGAAGGAGCTGCTCGTCAGCAAAGAGATCAATTGGGCTGTCACCACTGTGATTATCATCTACTTCAATGAAGAACAAAATATTTTAGATAGGCAACTACAATATTAAAAAAGGGCTTTTACAGCAATGCCATAGAAGAACCATTTTAGGTTCCCCAAAGAATCTTTCAGTGAACGTTTTTTTTCTTCTTGGTGTAAAGAACATTTGAATATAATCATTTTAATAACTTTTTTCCAATATAAAGAACCTTTTGTGCAATAGAAAGGTTCTATGGATGTTAACGCTCATTCATATAACCACAGTTACCAATAAAGAACTTTAATTTTTTAAGAGTGTATAGGCAAATTTGTCCAAACTTCTCTTTCTGAGAACTTTGAATGTACAGTAGATGTCAAAATCACACTGTTATACTTACAGTTCTCCTCTGTGTCGGTCTCATCCACTGGGTCAGATTTATAGTATGTGATCCCCCTAACAATTATTTTTGGTTGCTTCTCCCTTCCTTGGCGCTCTTGTTCTTGCAAAGCTGCGACGGCCTTGTTTAGGTCTGATCCGCTGCTCTTCAGAAGATCTCCCACAAACTTTTCCTCATATTTACTCTGTTAAGTGCATCATAGAACACTGTGATACTGCAGCCTTTGAGATATTATGCAATAAAGTGATAGTTCACCCAAAAATGAAAATTCTGTCATCATATACTCACCCTCACGTCGTTCCAAACCAATAAGAGCTCAAATATTTTTAATGAAACCTGAGGTTTCTGTCCCTTCATTGAAAGTCCAGGTAAACAAAACTTAGAAGATCCAAAAAGGTCATAAAGCCATTGTAAAATTAATCCATATGAACTGGTTTAATCCAACTCTTGTCAAGAGATAAGATTGATTTATATGATGAATACATTTAATTTAGTTTTTTTTCCCACATATAAACATACATAGAGCGTATCACATATAGTAAACACAGACACTTGTCTGTCACACGATAGAACTAACCTCATTGGTTCTCATACATGCACATTTGAGCTTCCATGTACACCATATGTGAGGTGCTCTATGTATGTATGTGTTAATGTAAATAAAAGTCTCAATTAAATCTGTTCATCATATAAATCAATCATATATCTTCACTATACTAGGATTAAACCGCTTGATTCATATAGATTCTTTTTACGATTTTTGGATCTTCTGAGTTTAGAGTACCTGGACTTTCAAATTTCTGAGATTTCATTAAAAATATCTTCATTTGTGTTATAAGGATTAACCAAAGTCTTATGGGTTTGGAATGATATGAGGGTGAGTAAATGCTGACAGAATTATCATTTTTTGGTGACCTACCCCTTTAACAGATTATTATATAGATCATCTGCTTTGGATCTTTGATAGCTCAAGTCATTTGGCTCTTTTCATGCCAACTTACGTAAGAGTTGACAGTGGGATAAATTAGTGAGAGTTTCAAGTCGCAATATGAGGTCACTTTTGACTTTGAGACAAAGTCATCCAGACATAATGTTTGGATTGTTTCATATAGGACATAATACTTATGTAATGCAACATTTGTTTTAAAAAGCACCTCCCACCTCGATGTGCTGAAAAGCAGCTGCCTCATCATTCTGCTCCCTCAGACTCGTCCTCTTCTCCTGCAGTTGTGGAGGCAGAGTTGCAGGTGAAGATGTGAGCAACTGTGGATTTGGAGAGGTACTCCTTGTGTTCGACTTCTCCTCGGTCTGGTTGTTTAAGACCATCTGTCAATAATAAAACACATTAATAATATGTTTAATATGTATAAGAAAAGAAAATGTATGTATAAGAAAAGGAACCACTACATACTTTTTCTATAGTGTCCATGCGATCAAGAAGCTTTGTGGTGACTGAATGCAATTTCAATAGATCCATGCCATAGAAGGAACCCTCCAGCAATTCCAGTATAGTTGACAGCTGTAACGATGAAGTAAATTCCATCATGGCAAGAGCTGGTTTTATTTTAAGGGTAGGAAATGTTATGCATTCATATCCTGGCATATTTTGAACTTATTCTGGTCTATGAGATCCAACTGCAGAAGTTCTGGTCACCTTAATATTATCTTTCCCAGCCTGTTGCAGCTTCTTCAACCGGAAGTCACCCTCACAGGGGTTTAAAGCCGACGGAGGTGCAATGCATGCACATTTGCAGTGGGGTCCTGATGTGATGGTCTCCACCGTATAGAAATCCTGAGGCGTCGCGTGACCGTCCCGGATCCGCTGGCACGCGCTCGCACTCAGAGGTCTGACAACACATTTACAGCCACAGTCAGAGCCTTCCGCAAGCGCTTTCACTTTGTCATAATCACCCAGCAGCTACAAAGAAAAGAGGACGGATGCATTTTCCAGCCAGCAAAATCACCGCACTTTGTTGCATTGTAACACATCTGGACTGTTGTTATTTGTACAGTATATGGATGTGCATTTTAATGTGCATTATTGTTTTTCTGTTACCACCAGCGTTGTAAAGTCTGTTAAATTAGCTGGAACATTTTATAGTAACTTTCATTAATAGCATTAACAAACTTACATTCAAACAGTATGCGAATTGCGCATATTTTAAAGACTTTTAAAGGGGTCATAGGATGCGATTTCAAGTTTTCCTTTCTCTTTGGAGTGTTACAAGCTGATTGTGCATAGATAAGATCCCTGAAGTTGCAAAGACTAAAGTCTTAAAACCAAAGAGATATTCTTTATCAAAGTTAAGACTCTGCCACGCCCCCCTAAAACGGCTCGTTCTAACACGCCCCCACATATCTACCTCACTATGTGGAAATATTAGCATAATGCCACCCAAATGTGCACGCAAAGAAAGAAGGCGTGGTTTCAGTAACCGCAGTTAGTGTTGAAGCAGCATGTCAGGGAGATGCTGTGCGTTTCAGTGCGAAAGCAAAAGCACTTTATTTGGCCTTCCGAAAGTAGATGCATTTAGGAATCTTTAAGATTACTTACAACAGAACAGCAATGCATTTTATGGATGACCGTTTCGTGAACCTAGGAGAGGAGGTAATTCTGACTTTGCTATGACAATCTGGCACTTCTGAATCAGCTACTGTTTTGTTATTAGTTTAAGTATTTGCTATTGACTGTTCAAATTTAAATTGAGCATCGTGTGTGTGTGTGTGTGTGTGAGAGAGAGAGGGGGGGGGGGATGTCACATCACAGTGGAGTCAGCAGTCTTAACCGTGGCTTGTGTAATGCAAACACATACCAGCTTCACCACTGTGTCTGTCCCGCGACTCTGTTCCCCTTTCGGGCTCTTTCTTTACATTTATTTTGAAAGATGAAGCTCGCGATTATGGTAAAGGGCGTTACATTTCCGACGAGTGCTTGTGGTGCTCGGCCAATCACAATGCACTGGGTCAGCTGGCCAGTCAGAGCAGACTGCGCTTGTCGGAAGGAGGGACTTTGAAGAAAACTAAGCGTTTGAGAGAGGTGGGGCATAGAGGACCTACAATAATGTACAGTATTTGAAAAATAATGTGTTTTTTGAACATTAAAGCATGTTAACATATTCTGTTACACCAAATACACAAAACAATGATCTTTAAAAAAGCATCACATGACCCCTTTCCGACTGTGAGTAACTTAGTTCTTCATTCGTCTTGAAAAACATTGTCGCTCCCGGCACATTAGCAAAACGATCTTAAAGATTTTTAAACAAAACACAATTTTAAACAAAATGTAACGATATGCGTGTGATATGAAAATTGCAATGAAGCGATAATGTCAGTACTTTTGAGTGTGTGTGTGTGTGTGTGTGTGTGTGTGTGTGTGTGTGTGTGTGTGTGTGTGTGTGTGTGCAGAGCTGGGTAGATTACTTGAAAATTGTAATCCGTTACTTATTCCAAATTACATGACAAAAATTGTAGTTTGTAACGTAATCCATTACATTACACATTTCAGGTGATATAATCAGATTACTTTTAGATTACTTTTGACCTTACTAACTAATCACGTTGATTTAAATAGGTTAATCTTGTACCATATTGATATAAAAAAACAAAAAGAAAGAAAATATATTCCATTCGTTGAAATTAAAAACATCAATTAAAAAAAGCTTTTTAAAAATAAAATAAAAAGAAATAAAACACTTACTAAAAAATGTATTCTTTTATTTGTTTACCTGCATGTCATGTGGCCATTAACCAACGTCAGAGAACCGTGAACTTGTGATACTTAATTATTAAATATTTATTTTAAAATCTCAGGGGTTCTTTAAGTAAATATATTAGATGAAAGATGACACAAAAAAAAGTTTGGGAATGCCTGCATTACATGTAAATAAAAAATATTGTGAATTTGTGCATTTTAATGTGTTTGAAAGACAAATGCCTTCCAAAGACATTGAAATAGATGGTTAAATAAACTACTGAGTGATAATTCAGATAAATATTAATGTGTTCATCAGTGGTTGATGCAACGTTGAAACACTTGAAATGATTTTTGTAAATCCAGTGGTCAAATGTTGTGTAGCCACCTGACTAATGACTGGTCTTTGTGTGAATGTCCACAAAACTGGAAGACTTTTTGAGTGTATATAAGCGGTAGGATATTTTAGAAAGGAACATTTAAAAGATGAAAAAGAGGAATTGAAGAATTGATAAATTATGAATAATTTATTGCTATTGTATGAATATATAATCATGTAATCCATAAAAAAGTAACTGCAGTCTGATTACGAGTATTTTAAAATGTAATTTAATCTAATTACAAGTACTTCATTTTTGGAATCTGATTACGTAATCCAGATTACATGTAATCAGTTACTACCCAGCTCTCTCTCTCTGTGTATTAATGTTATTACTGCGTGAATAAGAATCAACCCACTTATTATTCAATATTATAATCATTTATATTTATTTATTTGAATTATTATTAATATGAATGCATATTTTGTCTCACAGAAGTGCACATTTGTATATGCGAACACCATGTTTCCCTATCTACTTCCTATAAATATGTATTATTTATAATCATACTAATAATAATATTTAGTATAATAATACAAATAGCGTACTTATGCACTATTCTATGACGTTTTGTAGTATAAATAGTGCGAGTAGTGTGTTCACACTGAAAATTCCAAAAAGAAAACGTGCACTTTAAAGGTGCTGTATGAAAGTTTTTGACTCTACTAAAGCATAAAAATACCATAATATGTTTGCAGATATTTAAGAAACATGCTAAGTTAACATACTTGTTTATCTGAAAAACAGTGCTACAGTCAGTTATTCTCCTTTGAAAATGTGAGTTACGGGCCGGAATGTTGGTATCTGTTTTGGTTTGTGAAACCCGCCCACTGCCAGTTTACCCAATTGTATTTCGGCACCCGGGTTGCCAGATGGCGGAAAACACAGCATATTTAATTTCATTCATCGTCAAGTACGCTTGTTCCTGTTGGTGTGCAATACCTAGTTCAACCACTCTGTGTCAATCCTACATACAGCACCTTTAAATACCTGGATGATGCACTTAAATAACCAAAAAAACGAAAGGTGCATCCCAAATCACGTACTGATGATTTCAGTTTGACGGCTTGGGCAGAATATGCTTAAAGGGGTCATGTGATGCGATTTCAAGTTTTCCTTTCTCTTTGGAGTGTTACAAGCTGATTGTGCATAGATAAGATAATATTACCCCATTAAACACACCCCTCCAACCTTTAGATTGCTATGAGTGAGAGACAGAGAGGAGGAGCGCAAACATAAAACCCCGCCCTCTATTCAATATTCCGTTTCAGCTGGAAATATGTCACTACACTGAAATAAAGTCGACAGCAACTTCCGGTTCATGCGAACTTTAAATAACAGAAAAAACTAAGTGTGAAATGCTGGACACTTCATGCACTCAGTAACTAGTGAAGGGGGAGGGGCTCTCAGACTCCGATTATGAATGACAGAATAACCTTATATAATTCATACTCTGCATGGTTGAGTACATAGTGCATAAGTACATAGTGTATAAGTGCATAGTGTATAGTGCGGCATTTTCGACGTAGCTGAAGTGTGGAATGTTGAACACTTCATGCACTCAACTGTGGCAGCTTTAATTACATAGTGAAGGGGGAGGGGCTCTCAGACTCCGTTTATGAATGACAAAATAACCTTATATAATTCATACACTAAATGGTTGAGTACATAGTGCATAAGTACATAGTGTATAAGTGCATAGTGTATAGTGCGGCATTTTCGACGTAGCTGAAGTGTGGAATGTTGAACACTTCATGCACTCAACTGTGGCAGCTTTAATTACATAGTGAAGGGGGAGGGGCTCTCAGACTCCGTTTATGAATGACAAAATAACCTTATATAATTCATACACTAAATGGTTGAGTACATAGTGCATAAGTAAATTTTATATATGGGGACATAATAATGGACATGGAAAGTCGACGCATACGTAAAGCGATTGAAAGAACGGAAAGGAGGACTAAGAATCTCTGGCAGTGCTACATTTGCTACAAGTGCCTGCACTTCAGCGTCCGTCCATCTATTGCTGTTCTCCATACTTGCGAAATAAGTTGACACAATGTTTACAGTATGTTTACACGGCGTTTTAAATCATGGCAGGTGAGGGGGTTTTCATACGTTTTTGGCCGGGCGTTTTCATACGTGTTTGGCCAATCAATGTCTACTTACGTCACGGGTAGTACCAGTTGTGCTGGTTAGACCCTGCTCTGGAGTAGAGCTAATTTGGTTCTCGAAAAAGGCAGTCCGGTACTAAAATCGCTCCCAGTTCCGGCGGTGTGAAAACGCCAAAAAGTGGGTAGTTCCACAATTAGTTCTGGTACTATGAAAAGGTTCCTGTGGTGAGAAAGGCCCTAAAGTGTATAAGTGCTTAGTGTATAGTGCGTCATTTGGGACGCAGCTTATGAGTTGACTGGCCCTTTAAGAAGCGCCGTCTGTGTTTCCACTACTAACGTTACACGACAACACACAATACAGCAGCAGCAGCACTACACAAGCTTCCGCGGAGCCCACTGACTGCATATCTACTGACGAGCATATCCATTTTCAGCACCATTTTTGATTGTAACGATGTAGTTAATGACAGAAGGATCCGTTAGGACTGTATTATCATCGTTAGCGTAGCTTTCTATTTTAAGCAAAGGGGATTCCAGCTAACGGCTATCAGCTCTAACAACAGAGGTTCACCAAAGATGAGCAAATAAAAGTAATGCTCCTCCGCAGCGAATGACCAAAAGCATTATCGAGCGGTAACAGGACTGGTGGGAATCGACGTCAAGATGATGAAGAAAAAGAAGTTTAAGTTCAGAGTTGATTTTGAGCTGGACGAACTGTCGTCGGTTCCGTTCGTCAACGGAGTTCTGTTCTGCAAAGTGCGCCTGCTTGACGGCGGATTCTCGGAGGAGTCATCGCGGTAAGGAGACTGTGAGATGTGGAGGGATGGAAATGGTTTATTATTATGGGTATGGGTGATATTGGGGGTTCATTCTTTATTGCTTTTTAATAAAACATAACCAAAACAATACATGTTATGGTACGCATACAGAGCTGTGAGATGAACTGGTCTGTGTTTCTTAAAGATGATTAGTCTTCTATGATCATTAAGGTGTATAATTGCACATTATTTCAGTCAAGGCTGAAGTCAACACTTTTGTATTTTTGTAGTTTTGATGATTTCAAATCAAATTCAATGGAGACTTTTCATACTATGTGACGTAATATCGAGTTATTATACATAGAATGTTCATATTATAGGGTATTTATTCCAAATTAATTCATTTTATAATAATATCTAGGCAAATTAAAACCTCAACAGAACTTAAGGTGTCAAAAACCTTGCCCAAACTACTTGAATATCATCATGTATATTATTTTCATTTATAAAGACAGTTTAGACCTTCATAGCGTATGAATAGTACACCATATATGACCTACACGACTTAATTTTTACTTTAGAGGAAATGGCCTGGCATGCCATTTGTGTTAAAGATTAGTTAGTAATTATAATATATCAGAGGGCATGGTTAAAAACATAAGCATAAATAAGTGGATTGGTCTTGAATTTTGTCAGTGTGTATTGATGAAGATACATTTTTAGCCAGAATAAACAAAAGTGGTCTAACATTTGGTCTAAGTTTCCTTGCTGTTTATACTTTTTATCTTTTATTAATAATTGCAATATATTAAGCATATCCTGTGTGCTGTTTGCGGTTCATTTTATAGCAGTTCTTGTGCTGAGTCACTTCAGGCCACATGTTAAAACTGTATGTGTGTGTGTGTTTGATGTGTAAATGAGCCGCGCTGTTCTCAGACTTGCACACAGGTTGACCTGCATGCAGGATGTTGATGCATCAGAGGGGGTGGATTTAAATGTAGAGCAGTGAAGAGAAATGTGCAGTGTTACAGATTATTACTGCATGATGAATGTCTTGTATGATGCCATCAGAGGTGCAAATGTGACAGTCAATTGCTGCACCTTCCAAAATGATTCTAGATTTATTTATGCATTTGGCAGATGCTTTTATCCAAAGCGACTTGCATAGCGTTCAGGGTATTTATCAGTTCATGCATTCCCTGAGAATCAAACACTTGATCTTGGCATTGCTAGCATCATGCTGTTTGAGCTTCAAGAGTATTATCTCACTCCTGTTTCTATCCCCGTTTTAGTATCTCAGTCGAAAACAGACTGAATTTTTAAAAGGCCATGTGTTTTTTTTATTGAACATTATGGGTGAACATTAGCACTCAGCAGAGAGGAAAAAAGGACTGGAACTACTAATTAATAATGATAAAAATCAATAATGAAATGTACTGACTACTAATTTCATTGTTGTTAGGTCAGGTTTGGGGGTTGGTAAAATTTTTTATCACTTTATTATGGTAACTTTAATATTTGAACATTTTTGCACACAATATAGTGCAGATTATATATACTTAAATGTGCAGTGATCAAGATGTTGAATATCCAATTCTAAATAATTGTCAGATGTCTCTACTCTTCCCTTTCAGTAGAGATATCACAAACCCTTTTTTCTGTGTCTTGCTGTAACGTTTGTCATTCACTCTTTTTTTTTTTTTTGGAGCTCTGCAATACAAAGGCTTCCCACAGTTAAATATTAATGTGTCAGGCAGTGAAAGTGGTCTGTCAAACTTCATGACAAATTCCCTTCAAACAACTCCCTGACAATGCTTATTCATCCAAACAGAAAGAGAGCTGTAGACCAAAACCACAGCAGCTTAGAAGATCAAGCTTGGGCTACATCAGTGCTTCTCTATTCAGTTATGCAGTTTGCAGGGAGTATCTAAGGTTCATGAGTTTATTCTCCCTCCAGACTTGAGTTTGCCTCCATCCGCCTGTGGTGATCCTTTTGAAGAACTCCTGTTTCATTGCAGACATCCTGTGGGAGAACCTAAGGAAAGAGCACACTGAACCTGAGCACTCCTGCTCTCATTTGCTCAGCTGACTTTGCCATGGCAACGGCATATATTCCAAATACGGAAATCAGACCAGTGGCTTGTCATGGTTCTTTATTACAATATTAAGCCTGTTGCACATTTTGGCATAAGCATTGGTTTAACAGCTTGTTATTCCAGCAAGAGCGGTGATGCTAATGGCCTTAGCACATGCATGCTGCACTAATTGTGTCTGATGGACCAATGAAAAAATAGTACTACTGTGCCATTTTTCCAGGAAGATAATGAGTGCAGAATGATATGGTACATTGTTTTCATTTGTGCTAGTAACGCATACCATTAGTACCTAATGCTACTGAATTCATTATGTCCTCTGTGTTTTCGCATCATTAGTGGTTTGTAGGGAAGGTATTAATGAGTCATTGTGATGCTGAATTGTTCGTAAGCTCTGTGCACATCCAATGAAGTCTATTAGATCAGAGAGTCAGAGGCTAAACATTATTCATTATGTGATAGCTAGAAGTCTGCATTTGACCTGCGGTGCAGTTAATACGAAGATGGAAGCCTCCCGTATCGATCAGAGCTCTGGCCTTGCTCGGGTTGTATGTCTGAATTATGAGTCTGCAGCTTTTCGTTTATAGTCTCACTGCCAGTAATTTGCTTATAATCATATCAGTCAGGAAAGGAGTCATATTACCTGACATTATCATGTCCTCCTTTTATTATCATTTGCAGTGCCACCTTTGTGTTGGTGAGAAGAGGCAGCAAAGCAGGACTTTGGACTAATAATGGAGCACTAAAGAGAAATAACAGTTAAAATCAACATTAAATCATAGTGTAATATGATTTGATCTTGATTTGATTAATAACTTGGTCCGCCTTGAAATTACTTTCCTTTTTGGCGGACATCGCTATGTGAGCCATTGGTTATAGTGTTGTTAACCAGCAGCCAAATAGCTGTTTAGACATTATTTATAGGCTACTGTTGCAGGTTCTAAAATTACTATTTAAAAATGTGAAATTATCAGTAGTTAAAATTTAATTTAATTTACATGTGATTAAGCATCACTGGGATTCAGGATATTAATATCAAGTTCCGGTCTACGGTTTGTGTTATCCTGTTTACTCTGAAACATGTCTCATTACGGAAGTAAAATGGCTTTTGAAATGCATTTCACATTGATGTTAATCTTTTTTTTTTTCTTTTCTTTTTTTTTTGTCAATGTTTTTGTGTTATTATTATTATTATTATTATATGCATGTCAAGAGCTTAATTTAAGTGAAAGACAGGTTGTTTACAGTGAGTCAGCAAAGTTTTGTAGTTCTTAATACCAGAGGGTTTTCAGTCTAAAGCACTTCAAGTCCTCTGAGGTCTCTATTAACAGCAGGTGTCTATTCCCTCTGCCCAGCTTTTGTAAGTAAAAAAAGTGTGATATTTTGAGCGTTACAACAATTGTAGAGTTCATTCACCTGAACAAGCTTTTGCATGTGTCATTGTGTTGTTAGCTTGAAAGAAACTCTCTCACACTGTTTATTTCCTTAGAAACCACCCGTGTTCAGTGGAAGGAAAACAAACAGTTTTTCGTTGGTAGGAGAAATATGCTAGCATTGTTTAGAGAAGTCATTGGCCTCTGCTGCTATGGTGACAGAATCAGAGTTGAGGGTTTCATCCAGCTGTGGTTCATTCTGGTTCATGCATGAGAGGCTGTTTTTTCACCCAATGACTCCCTCGGCACGAAGCGCAAGCCTTATGCTAGGGAATCTCCCCAGCTGGATGGGAGGTGCCCGATTATGTGTTATTTTGTGTTAGTTTCCCAAAGACGTCATTGTGGAGCATTAGGAGATGACAGAATATGTGGAGGGACTTCTTTTCCATAACATTATATTAATGATGCATCAAATGCACATTCATTTTTTCATAATAGGGTAGGTCTGTGGAGCACTATGTGTGCCATATTAATAAATAAATATTTTCATTAAAAACATTAATAAATATGATAAATATATTTTAATAAATCACAAATTGACAATAAATAAATGTATATAATGCCAATAAATACATTACTGTCCAATTGAAGAATTTAAGTTACATGTTATTTATTTGACATTTTCATGATTTATTTATTTATTGGAATTTTGACATACATGAATGGATGGACATTACCATCCATTCAAAAGTTTGGGGTTAGTTGAAGGATTTTAATTTTTTTTAAAGAAATTACTCTTATTCAGGAATTCACCAAAGAATACTGAAATGCATAAAAATATTAAACAGCATAACTGTTTTCAACATTGATAATAATAAGAAATGTTTCTTGACCTAATCAGTGTATTAAAATGATTTCTGAAGAGACTGGAGTAATAGCTGCTAAACATTCAGTTCTATCATCACAGCAATACGTTACATTTTAAAATATTGTTACAATTTTCAATATTTTACAATATTGGTTTACTGTATTTTTATCAAATATATGCAGTCTTGGTGAGCATAAGAAACTTCTTTCAAAAACATTTAAAAAATGCTACAGATCCCAAACCTTTGAACAGTAGTGAACATATGCTTTTAATGAAAGATTTATTTATTAATATGGTACACTCACTCCTCCATACCACTGATATTTTATTTAGATAATATGAAAATCTAGTTTCATGAGCAGTGCTGCTTGGCCAAAGCAACATACAGTTAAGTGTTTAAAAGAGCATTACCTTGCATTTGCAACATGCATCTTTGGGTTAGCACTGTCCTTTGACTTCCAACAGGGACAAAACACTTCATCCTGACATTTATATGCTTGCAGTGTTGTGTTCACTCTCTTAGATGTGTATCATAGCATCACAATTTCCTTGAAGCTCATTTTATAGACTTGTATCTCTTCAAAAGCCCTCTGGGCCTCACTCGTCATCTGCCCTGTCTGCAAACATCTGTCTAATTGGGAAGCAGAGCACCTGCACAGGGAGATCCATTTTCAAATGGGAAATTAATTAAACTTCTTGTTGTCAGTATGGCCTTCTGACTCCAGGCTCTAATTAATCACAGAATGTGAGTCAGACTCTTTTAATGCAGTCGACTTGAAGTGAATATTAAAGCTGGATTTTGTGTGACTCGTTCTGTTGTGAAATCGTTTCAAAATCTCCCTGAGGAGCAATGCTGCGGGAACTGTCCACCCCTGTTGGATTTTGCAAATGCAGATGTGAGAGAGGGTTTGCGCTGTTTTGGATCAGTGGATGTTTGTTTTAAACTCTTGAGCCAAGTCTGTTCTTTACAGTGACATCTTGCTTTAACAACCCGGTGTGTGTGTTTGCATTTCACAGCGAGACGGTCCAGGCAAACTGTGTACGCTGGAGAAAAAGTTTCTCCTTCCCCTGTAAAATGAGCGCTAATGCTGGAACCGGAGTCCTTGACCCCTGTGTGTGTCGAGTTTCAGTCAGAAAGGTAGAAACACACTCATGCACCCTTTTTTGGTTTACAATAAACAGTTTGGAGTTTAAATACTGAGAATGATTTGATTGTTTTTTTATGGATCAGGAACTGAAAGGTGGAAAGACTTATGCAAAGGTAATTTCTTCTTCCTTTTTGAATTAAACATACCAACACTATTCAATTTGCTTTTGTGTAGTTGACAAAAAGCAACATTTGACATTCGCAGTCACCTAATACTATTTTGAAAAGCGCTTACTAATTCTTTTGCAATTATTTTACAAGTGGTTTTTACAACATGATGTTAATTGAGAGGCTATGTGGAATATTTATAAAGATTAAAATACTAGTCACTTTGCAGGACTATTTAAATCAACTATAAAAAAAAAGCTAAATTGTGAACATGCATCTTTGTGTTAGCACTGTCCTTTGACTTCCAACAGGGACAAAACACTTCATCCTGACATTTATATGCTTGCAGTGTTGTGTTCACTCTCTTAGATGTGTATCATAGCATCACAATTTCCCTGAAGCTCATTTTATAGACTTGTATCTCTTCAAAAGCCCTCTGGGCCTCACTCGTCATCTGCCCTGTCTGCAAACATCTGTCTAATTGGGAAGCAGAGCACCTGCACAGGGAGGTCCATTTTCAAATGGGAAATTAATTAAACTTCTTGTTGTCAGTATGGCCTTCTGACTCCAGGCTCTAATTAATCACAGAATGTGAGTCAGACTCTTTTAATGCAGTCGACTTGAAGTGAATATTAAAGCTGGATTTTGTGTGACTCGTTCTGTTGTGAAATCGTTTCAAAATCTCCCTGAGGAGTAATGCTGCAGGAACTGTCCACCCCTGTTGGATTTTGCAAATGCAGATGTGAGAGAGGGTTTGCGCTGTTTTGGATCAGTGGATGTTTGTTTTAAACTCTTGAGCCAAGTCTGTTCTTTACAGTGACATCTTGCTTTAACAACCCGGTGTGTGTGTTTGCATTTCACAGCGAGACGGTCCAGGCAAACTGTGTACGCTGGAGAAAAAGTTTCTCCTTCCCCTGTAAAATGAGCGCTAATGCTGGAACCGGAGTCCTTGACCCCTGTGTGTGTCGAGTTTCAGTCAGAAAGGTAGAAACACACTCATGCACCCTTTTTTGGTTTACAATAAACAGTTTGGAGTTTAAATACTGAGAATGATTTGATTGTTTTTTTATGGATCAGGAACTGAAAGGTGGAAAGACTTATGCAAAGGTAATTTCTTCTTCCTTTTTGAATTAAACATACCAACACTATTCAATTTGCTTTTGTGTAGTTGACAAAAAGCAACATTTGACATTCGCAGTCACCTAATACTATTTTGAAAAGCGCTTACTAATTCTTTTGCAATTATTTTACAAGTGGTTTTTACAACATGATGTTAATTGAGAGGCTATGTGGAATATTTATAAAGATTAAAATACTAGTCACTTTGCAGGACTATTTAAATCAACTATAAAAAAAAGCTAAATTGTGATTTTAAATGGTGAAAAACTTCCATGTGCATTCATGTGTGTTTTAAGCTAAAATCTTCATGTTGCAAAAAACAAAACAAATGTACCTTTCATGAATAGAAACTAAAACAGGGCATTGGTTATTCATCAAGTAGACAGTTCTGTAGAGGATTATAAAATATTGAAAGCAAAGGAACAGCTGAAAATAGATCACTCTGGAACACTGTGTTTGTATGTGATTCTGTTTGTGTATGAGTAGTGCACTTCTGTTCATAAAAGCATTAACCTTATTATTAAGTTTCAGTGCCTTTTATTTTAACTTTTTTTTTTCTGGCAAAAATAAATTTCTTTCCTGAATTTGTACTGCTTTGGCTTTCTGTACAGCTGGGTTTTGCTGATCTCAACCTGGCGGAGTTTGCAGGATCGGGTAGTACCACACGCAGGTGTCTACTGGAGGGTTATGACACCAAAAACACTAGACAGGACAACTCCATCCTTAAGGTATAGAACCGCTCAGACTTCCTTTCAGGGTCTTCTCAGCTATTTATTTATTGCTTTATTCTTTATTGCATTCTTTGATTTATGTAATTTGAGTTATTAGTAGTGGTCCTTTTGGTCACTAAAATCCCCATGAAATCAAAATAGACAATTCTTATTTTTTTGATGGAGTATTGCAGTATTTATTATAAATGTTTTTTTCCCCATGAATATCATTCTCTTTTTTTATTCATGTGCCCTCATAATCTTAACTTCCCCAAAATAACTTCCCCTCCATCTTGCAACAACATCTCTTCTCTTCTCTGATGACGTGTTTACTTGTGCAAGGGTGGGACAACCTGTCACTCACATGAGATGGCAGCCGTAGCAAACTTCAACAATCATTCAATCAGGTTCAGTCAGTCAGTTCCCAATGGACAAAATTAAATCCACCCCAACATTTTTTTGTTCAAGAAGCTGTTTCATTCGGATACATGTCACAATAGGGAAGAAAAGACTATTGCAATTTGCTTGTTTAATGCCGACTTTAAGAAAAAAACACTAACCCCAGATGTGTATACCTGAAATCATATTATTTTAAAGGGGAGTAAAACCATGTAAAAACATTGTGGGGAAAAATGACCTTTTTACCTGGCAGATAACAAAACAAGTGAAAAAATCCCTCTCTTTTTACTTGGTCACTAAGCAACCATCCAAAACACCCTAGCAACCGCATAACATCACTCTAATAATCACTCAGAGCACTTTAGCAACTGCCTTGCAACACCCTGGAAACCATCCAACACATGCATGTGAATTTCGTATAATCAAGAGCTACTCACATTCTCAGAAAAAAAAAAATCCCAAAATAAAATGTCATACACATCCAGTTTCTTACTTTTTGTCATTTGTCTTTGCCTGCAGGTGATTATCAGCACACAGCTGATGTCTGGGGACCCCTGTTTCAAAACGTGAGTGTTACTTTTAAATGCTTTTGAATATGTTATAATTTGGTAGGAGATGCTACTGAAGTGAGAAAGAATTGAAGTTGGGTTGTAAGAAGGCCCTATTTTTATCTTTACAGCATGCATTTTTAAAATTGAGTTTAGCTGAAGACCCACAGAGACCTTTTCCTGTTAAACATTTGAAGTTGCTATTATAGTATTTTCTCAGAAATGGCCTGTGTATGTTGGGAAGGAGTGTGAATGAGCACTCTGGGGAAATCAGAGCTTTGAACACAGATTTGCATACTAGAAACCAACACTGTCCACCCACACATGTACACAAACTGTGCATGAAGGCAAAAACCTGCTAAAAACATCTGTGTGTGTTGGAGCGTGGGGAGAGTATGGAGTTCGGGGATTCTGGGGGCTGCTTTTGGATTCAAATGGTTTAGTTCTTTAATTCAGCTTTTCTTTTCAGTCTGTTTATTCAAATCCATCTAAACCATATTCTTGATTGCGGGTTTGCCATGTATTAGGCCTCCATCCACCGCAACGGTAATAGGCATTCAGGGTGATGCAGAGAGCCTGCTGGAAGACAGGAAAGGAGGAGACACACAGAAACCGAGTCTTTCAGGTAAACCTCACACAAAACGCACTGGTCAAGCCAGGCAGTGTTTGCAGTGAATAAAAAAAAAAATCTAAACATTTGTCCTTTGTGTGCTTAAATGTGGTTGCATTTCTTGTATTTTTATGTTGGGTACTCTAATCAACTGTCCAAATCAAATACTCCATCAGCTTTTCTTTTCAGTCTGTTTATTCAAATCCATCTAAACCATATTCTTGATTGCGGGTTTGCCATGTATTAGGCCTCCATCCACCGCAATGGTAATAGGCATTCAGGGTGATGCAGAGAGCCTGCTGGAAGACAGGAAAGGAGGAGACACACAGAAACCGAGTCTTTCAGGTAAACCTCACACAAAACGCACTGGTCAAGCCAGGCAGTGTTTGCAGTGAATAAAAAAAAAAATCTAAACATTTGTCCTTTGTGTGCTTAAATGTGGTTGCATTTCTTGTATTTTTATGTTGGGTACTCTAATCAACTGTCCAAATCAAATACTCCTTGAGAAGCTTCTTATTAATTCTGCATCCAGTCTTGTACCAAAGTACAGGACTGTAAGTTTGATTTGATTCTGCTGAACTAACGGAAGCTTGAAAGAGCGCTCTCTCTTCCCCCACTCTCTCTTTTATCCTTTCTTTGCACTGATACATGCTGTGTGCCTTTGCTGTCCAGAGGCTGGCGAAAGCATCTCTTTAATGTATAATTTAGCCATGTGCAGCTTGACTGCTTTCATAGTGATTCAGTATGACTGACTGCTTATGATGTAGAGCAGGCATACGATTCATAAAATACGATTAGCTTAAAAGTCCCAGTGCCACTTCCATAGTTATTTTTATTTTCAAGAATTGAACAATATTAAAGCCTTATTAATATTCATATTAGGCCATTTAATCTGAAATATTAATGAAATAAAAGACAAGATGCCGAACTGGCTTTTTGTTAGAGGCAACTGATTAATTAATCAGTATCACCATTTGATCAGAGGGAAATGTTTTGAGACTTATACGAGTTAAAAATATGAGTTGGCATGGGATTTTGGCAGAGAAATGCTACTCTTTTGATGAAGCAGACTAATCTAGAGATTAGTGGTCGATATATCGGCCGATATTTGGCATTTTTTAAATATCGGCATTGGCCGATGCGTTCGAGGCGGGACTTTTATTTTGACGGCGCTGAGAACGGCAGCGCCTGAGGTGCACACAGTGCTCACATTCTCCCTCTTGTTCGCTGTTGTCGTTAACAGTTCTGTCTAAATATTAGATAGAAGTCTGTGTAATAATCCGATAGAACGGTTAAACAAAGGAATTAAAATGTATACAAAAAGTCTTATAACGATTGCTTTTATATTATTATTAATAGAAAGGCAAACATTATAATACTTTCTTGTTTGCCGTCAGCATTCAGCAAATATACATTTATATAATTTAAACAAATCTTTGAATGTCTAGTAAACATCTAATTTCAAAAACCTTGCAAACTTAGTCGGCTCCAGTTGTGCAATCTTGTGAAGTGTGCATTTGTATCCTGCATGATCGCGTGTACTCTGTGTGACGGTCGGTCCGTGTGAATTGAATGCAGACAGGAGGAGAGTTCAGCTTCACTGAGACGAGCGATCGACAAACTTTAAACTCGTGATTTTAAAATATGCTGCGCTTCCTGCTTTTGCCTAGTGTCATATTAATGTCATTTTCACTGTGTGCTGTATGTAAAATTAGTGTTACCTTGGCTTTATTTGAAAAAATATGATTAATGCACACAAACTTCCCAGAATACTGAGTGCCCTGTTGGTTACAGTGTTTCCTTCCTTTTTAATTATATTTTTATTAAATATTTATTTATTTGTTTGTGAAAAATACTTTGTCATTTAAAGTATAAAAGTATGTTTATTTAACACATTTCAAATGATTTCAAATTTCTTAAATATTAATTAAAATAAATAAAATTAAATTGGCTTTATATCGGCCATCGGCCACCCTGCTTTCCAAGATATCGGCATCGGCTGTCAAAAAACCAATATCGCTCGACCACTACTAGAGATTGGTCAGGATGATCAGCTAGTCTTTCAGCATCTGAGCGATTTGATAGAGAAATTTTTAATTGTTTTTCAGCTTTAATATTAGAGTATTGAGGGTTTTAATTTGTTAGTTTTAAGGCCATGCATATGCTAGCCAGTGTTATTTTAGTATTATTTATATACTATTATTGTATTTATTATTTTGAACTAGCATTTATTTTCCATTTTAATTTTAGTTTAAGATTTAGTATATTTGTTATGTGATTTTCTCATTTTTTTATAGTTTTAGTAATTCTAGTATTTCAACTTGAACTTTTTTAACATTTCTACTTTTTTATTTATTGTTAACAATTTCTAATAGTTAGTTTTTTATTAAAAATAACAACAATTATGCTGACACTTAAAATTTACAAAATTCTTTTTTTTTTTCATAGGATCAAAATGAATGACAAAAAATTTAATTAAATGACAAAATTATTAATCTTGGTATATGCAAATTTCTAGCCAATAAAATGCTTACGAGAATGAGAAAGTCCCTCCTTCTAATGCACCACCTGCTGTCAACTAGATTTCGCAAGTAGCAAATCATGATTCAAAGATATGATGTAAATGAAAGGCTAATTTAAAAAAAGTCATGCCCTAACTTCCTGTTTTACCAAAAAATATGCCAACACAGGAAATAAAACTGTGTGCATGTCAAGCAATTTTAAAGGTTACAACCATCAAAATGCTTTTGTATCCAATTCAACACCTCTATCAAATTTTGAATTTAGCTGTCAAATTTCATATTGCCAGCTGAGCAACATTCCTATTAATATCCATAATATGTTTTTTCTTTTTGTGAGGACTAAAGGTTCAATTTGCAACAATGGTTAGTATTCAATAAATAATATTCAATGAAAATATATTTATTAAAATTAGCTAATTATATTGGACTCTAATTATAATGAACTTCCGCCAACTACTCAGTTTTGAACACTTTTAAAATGCATACAGTATATTAGTTTTCTAATCGACAGTCCTAATTTAAATAGTCAAATGCCTGAATACTACATGACTACATTAGATATACAGTATAATGTATTTAAAGGTTGGAAATAGGAGAAGAACAGGTTTGATTGGCATTGAATCCCATAAAGTGATTGAGCAGGTTTAATTAAGACTGAACTGAATCCCTTATGTCCACAGAGACATCAGGGAAGTGTGGCTCTCTGCCTGATGAACTCGGGCTGTGTGGACACTCTCGAACGTCCAGTTATGCTAGTCAGCAGTCCAAAGTATCAGGTAGGCTTTCCTTTTCCACTGTTTTCTCTCTGATCGCTCAATCATGAGTCTGTGTGATTCTGTTGTCTTGCTGTACTTGAATGCATGCCTGATTTGTATTTTTTGTAACCCTGGCTGTAACATTATCAGACAGTCAATCAACATGATGCAGTGGTATTGCATGATGATTAATGGATTTTGTCATTTTGCACGTAGGCTGCATGTCATGTGTCTCTGTTCTGTGCCATGGAGTGAAGATGTGTGTGTGCACATATGAGAGAGAGAGAGAGAGAGAGAATGTGTGTGCAAATCCATTAGCTCACATTATATTTTGTTTGTCCCCCCATTGTGGGGGGATTGACCTAAAATATTGTAATTGTTATTGATTTTAATTTTGATGTACACTATCATTCAAAGGTTTGGGGTCAGTAAGGTTTTTTATGTTTGAAAGAAGTTTCTTATGCTCACCAAGGCTGCATTTGTTTGATCAAAAATACAGTAATATTGTGAAATATTATTACAATTTAAAATAAATGTTTTCTATTCCAGTATATTTGAAAATTTAATTTATTTGTCTGATGACAAAGCTGAATTTTAAGCAGCCATTACTTCAGTCTTTATTTATTCTAATATGCTGATTTGGTGCTCAAGAAACATTTCTTATTTATTTTCAATTATGAATTTTTGTGGAAACCGTAATACATTAATCTGGGTCTGATGAATAAGAACTTACTGTTCAAAAGAACAGTATTTATTTGAATAGAAATAATTTGTAACATAAATGTCTTTACTTCTGATCAATTTAATGTTTCCTTGTTGAATAAAAGCATTAAACAAGGGAACAAAAATCTTACTGACCCCAAACTTTTGTATGGTAATGATGTAAAATACCTCATATAAAATAATACAGTTCATATAATATTTATATTGACGTCTTAGTTTGATGATCAACTATTTAAGCACCTACTTTGACCATTTTCCTGAACATGGAAAAAATATATATTTTTAAGATCTTCAGGCCCTATTTTGTTCCCCTTTTATGGAAAGTGCTAATTGCTTTATTAAATAATTTGAAATTAGGCTTTTAGAAGGAGTCAGTGCCATCACACAGTAGCTGGATTAAATGTCCCAGATCTAATTTTATAACAGTACTTCCTCTAGTACTTCCAGAGAGGAGACAGCACTCAGTCCTTATTTCATTAAGCTGTTCTGTCAGATTGGGTTACACATTGCTCACTTTGACCTTTTGTGTTAGATAATCTCAAAGTGTAAAGTTAGTTTTAAAGTCCCACAAAGCAAACAGAAGTGTTCATCACATATCTGTATCTGACTGGAAACTGGAGTTGTTGTGTGCGTATACATGTGTGGGAGGATATTCCCTCCAGTAGCTGCCCATACTAGCGTTATCATTTTCTAAAGCTCTCTGGCTTGACGGAAACCTGAATAGCATGTGTGGGTGTGGGCGTTAAATGTCCCTTCAATACAAAGTGATTGATTGATTAATCTGTGAAGGTTTTTAAAGTGCATGCTGTGTATTACCAGGGCAGGTAAACTTTTTTTTTCATAAAAAAGAATAATAATTTAAAACAATGTTGTGTTGTTTTTCAGGCTACAGTACAAGTCACTCACGTTCCTCCAGTCTGTCGGAGTTCTCCCACAGGAGGAACACTTCGATCGGCAGCGCTTCCACCGGCATTGCCAGCATCCCTGAGCCCAGTGAGGAGAGTGACCAAACTACAGTGTCCCCTACAGCCCCGGGGGTCTGCGCTGCTGTGCCTGAACACCCATCAACCCCTGACAGAGCTGCCAACAGGTCAGACAGACACTGCTAGCACTGCCTGCTCTATATTTATCAAGCTTTAGATTCAGGAAATTAAATAAATGAAGAGTTTGGTTCCAAAACGCGATAAACACCATTTAAAAAAAAAATCAGTATTGTATCTTGTCGGAAATTTACTACTAATACTATTTTACTTTACTACTAATCACAGAACCGGCTTTACTGACAAGATGCGCATGACAATCGCATGCGATTTATCGTGCAGCCCTAAACAAATTAATACTTTTGACGGCATTGATGAACCTGCGGTGGGGAAGAAACGTAAGCTATTAATAAGATTAGTATTGACCAAGTTCAGAGGCTGTCATATGTGGATCAACTTTGTTTCAATATGAAAAATAACTTTTATATTGATTCAATGGATTTA
The DNA here is from genome assembly GCF_001515645.1 of Sinocyclocheilus grahami. Classification (NCBI taxonomy): domain Eukaryota; kingdom Metazoa; phylum Chordata; class Actinopteri; order Cypriniformes; family Cyprinidae; genus Sinocyclocheilus; species Sinocyclocheilus grahami. The sequence goes on from NW_015505194.1 coordinate 153,443, forward strand.
TTGCATTTTGGGGGGGAAAAAAATCAGTTTTTATAATAAATCTTTGAAAATCAATCTTTGAAAATCTAAATCTGGATTTGAATTTTTAATGTTATTATAACCTAAAGATGCTATGTGAAAGTTTGAAACAGAAAATAGTGGTTTTCATCTTGGTAAAGAAAACACATTTTTACTCAAATTAATCCAAATGGATTTATAGCGTTTTGGAACCAAACTCTTCAAATGTAGATTTATCAGGTTTATTTTCCCATATATATAAGGTATCCAGTAAAACAGGATTCAATGGAGTCTCAGCTGAAAAGGGTGGATGCCACACGGGTGGATGCCGATGACGTAGTTGAGAAGATTTTGCAAAGCCAGGATTTCACCCACAGTCTGCTGGACTCCAGCACTGAAGGTAACAATGGGTTCTTTGTTTATTAACAGACATCGCTTGAGGTTAAGGCTGTTGTTATAATAATGTTGCTGTATCGCAATACTGCAGTAGGGGTGAGCCATATCATAATACCGTCCACGATAATACTATCACTAATACTAATACTAATAGTAATAGTATCTAATAATCACTAATACTAATACTATAATACTATCAGTATACTAATACTAAATCAATTTTGACATGATAAAAAAGTGTCATATCACGATATCAATGATATAGCAACGCAACGACATTTGACGCATTTACGTTCCCTAGCGCGCACAACAACACCACCACAAACCCAATAGGTGTGTTCTACTTGAAGCAGCGCTGCGCAGACTGATCAGTGCATGACATCAAAGTATCGCAAGAGCGGTTCTAGAGCATATTTGAGCGCACACTCTTACCATCAAAAATAGGTGAGGCGCCTATCTTTAGCGAAGCGACGCGGAGAGCCACTTCTGAAATGTGCCGCAGCGTGGTTGGTGTAAACACAGGCATTGACTAGAGTGGCCACGATCAGTTCCGGTGGCTGCGTCGGAGCCGTAATGTGCCGCAGACGCATGCAGTGTAAATAAGGTAGGGTGGCCATACGTCCTCTTTTTGTGTCCAGCCGGGATTTCTTAATCGCCCAATATGTCCAGGATTTGGCTGTTTTCTTAATCTCGCTCCCGCTGAAATTCTGACCATTGCTGCTACCGCAACACGTGTTTCGCTCACGTGATTTTCGTGTTCACTGTTTTAAACATTCTAATATTGTATATAATGTTGCCGCATCAGGGAGCCGCTTTCAGTATTTAAATCCCTTTTGAATGAGCGATCACACACACACTGTGTAAAGGGAGCACATCTTACAAAATCAGATATTTGTCAATGAGTTCAGGATCTGTTGAGCAGCAAATACTCCATCATGGTCTTGTCAGTCATCTCTCATTATTCTTGGCCTGTGATCAGTAAAATCTGACTACAGCAGCTCTTGTTGGATGCAGGGTTGCCAAGTCCTCAATTTTTCCTCAGAATTGGGCTACTTTTAAACTGTTGCCATGGGTTGATTTTCCCAAGTGGGTTAAAGTTTTGAAATATTGCATAAATTACATTTGACTGAAATGTTTGTATTGAAACATTTTGCATTCTACCTATGATAAAACTTTCATGGACTTTTGCATTAACTGTTCCCTCCTGGTGGAATGACCTGCCCAGCTCAATCCAAGCCAAGAGTCCTTAATATTTTCAAGAAACGGCTGAAAACACATCTCTTTCATCTTCATTTGACCCTCTAACTCTAGTACTCTATTATATTGCTAATTCAAGTTTTATCTGCTTGTTTTTTTTATTTAAAAAATTGACCCTCTTAACATTTGCACTCTCTGTTCTATTTGTTCTATTTCTATTTAAAACTACTTGTTTTACTTAAAAAGAAAAAAGATTCTTTAACACCAGAATTCTCTATTATTTCTCTATTCTTTCAACTTATTTTCTTTTTATTTAATATCAGTAATGACCTAATACAAGCATTATCTATTCTTTTTCTGTTCTATTGACTTTTTTTATTTTTTATTTAAAAATGACCCTCTAACACTAACATTCCCTATTCTTTTCTATTCTATCTACTTGTTTTCTTTTTATTTATTATAAAAACAAAACAAGCACACACACACACACACACACACACACACAAAACTTGCTATAACCCCCCCCCCCCCCCACTGTGTGTGTGTGTGTGTTTGTTTGCTTGTTTTGTTTTTAAAGAAAACAAGTAGATAGAATAGAATATAATAGGGAGCTAGAAACAGGTTGTTTAATTGGTAGCAATGTTTACAGGTAGCTGCTGCTTCTCAGTAGGTGTATTGAAGTGTCTCTGTGCCAGAGCACGTCTCGATGTGTGTGTCCTATTAGTTTTCATATTATTTTTAGATGACCTGGCGACAGGTTCTCATTAGAAATGGACCAATTTGGTTTTTGTATCCCCAGAGAAGAGTCGTGACTTTGTGCATGCAGAATGGAGGCGATATCTGTTTCAAGTGTGTGTGTGTGTGTGTGTGTGTGTGTGTTTCAGAGGAAGGTCTGCGCTTGTTTGTGGGTCCTGGTGGGAGCACAGCACTTGGTAGCCATCACCTTCCTGCCAGGTGAGTTTGAAGGAATATTTCAGCCAAAAATGAAAATGCTGTCATCATTTATTCACTAAAATGTCATTACAAACCAAAATATGTCTGTCTTCCTTGCAACACAAAATTAAATGAGAGTAGAACATCCAAGTTGCTCTTTAAATGGGGGATTGAGTCTGTTAAGCTTTAAAAAATTACCAGAAGGGACCATAAATGTATTTTTATGCTATATTAAAAAAGTGTTTCAAAGCCATACAATAGCCTATATGATGAAACCATGAAATATAGAGCATCTCTTATTGCATTTCATAGAAGTAAGTCAATCAAACAGGTTTGAAATGACATGAGGCTGAGTAAATAATAACTATTTTAATGCTCGGGTTACTGTATCTTTAAAAAACAGAGCAAAATCAGCCAGTAAGCAGTGGTATCCCTCTACGCTTTAAAAAAAAGTACATCACTGCATTTACTGGGTTGCATGTAAATGCTGTTTTCTTCTCTTTTCAGAGTTGGAGCTGGTGTTTATGAACAGGTGGTGATCAAACGCTAGAGTTGGGAGATGACAGAAGGAGAAGTGTCAAAAACCAAAGTCTGTTTCGTGGGAGGAGAAAGGGACGAAGAGATTCAGACATGTTCGTCTCCTCTCACATTAGGAGTGTTTGTCACGAACCCGTTTCATCCTTTTGATGGAATGGTAAAGAACTGACAGCTCCTCTGTATGAGGCTGCCATTATAGGTGTCTGCGTTTCACTGTGAGGTCAAGTTTGTCTCCTAATACGTCCGCTTTGAAAATCAAAGAGCGTTTTTCTTGCATATTTTTTTTAATGTAATTTCATATTATTGTTTTATTTTTTTACCCATGTTTACATGTTTGTGAGCCATGTCAGTAACATTTGATGGATTGTATTCATCTTTTACAGTACATATGAGGTGTATACTCTCTCTGCAGATGAAGGTGACCCCTTTGCAAAACTTTTTTGTCATCTCATTACTGTCAGAATGGAAATCAAACCATCGTCACTCACCCACAGTGTCTCATTTTGTGCGTGTGAGAAGTTGCGATGCGTTTTGACCGATGGAGCCGTTTTCAGACTTGAAAAAATGTCCATTTGAATAGCACTTTGAATTGAAGGACTTTCTGTGTATCTCCAACACTGTAGGGAGTTTTGAGGCTGAGCTGTTGATCAAGTTAACCCATACACGGAAAATGTGTATTTCTTCTTTATTCATTGTCTTAAATGACTTTCAGCTTGAGAAAACTCCTACAGCTGCATTATATGTTGAATGAGACTACTTATGAAATTTTGCAGTTCAATATATTGACATATTAGCTACCTAAAATCTGAGCAGGTGAATATCTGATAAGTACGTCTCTGGCATCATTAATATCTCATAAATATATTGGCTTTCATGCAAGGACAAAATGAGCCAAGCTGTTCTCAAGCTACAATTAGTAACATGGCAGCACAGAACAAAGTATTTAACTTTTTCAGCAATGCTTGAAACGTTTAGCACAAGGCTCTTGAGAGGCGTGTAGCTCTTTTTGTCCTCTCTATAACACTACAAACCCCCCCCATGTTTTTGTAGTTAATTGATGCATCACTAAAATTAAGGTATTGACTATTTTCATAGTATCTCTGTCTGTAAGATCAGCTATAGGGCATATCAGAATCATACATTAGTGCTTCTCCAGTTTTATGTGACCGTATACCCATCTCTTCTCAGAATCCATTCGCTGTTTTATTAATATAAACTCACTTGCCTCTACAATTTAAATGTGCGAGAATACAATTTATTTGTAGCACTTGATTATATCATAACTGTCTAGAGTTATATTGTAGAAATGCATGGGTGTCACACCTACTCAATGTGTCCAAAGCATTTTGTGTAGTCTTTGCTAACTCCATCAGATTGATCCAGATCTGTTGAGATCCAAACACTTAAAAAAAAAAAAAATTTTTTTAAACATTGACGGTAAGCTTGGATTCAACTCAGCCATCTCAGGTTTATTATTTTATCATACGCAATTACTGCACAAATATCAAAGCACCACACTGCGATTGTACAGAGCCCCTAAAGAGACATGGTGATATGTCTAAATAAGAGATGGGAGGAAAAATTATATATCAGTGCTTTTGCGTTCTCTCGCAAATGTTTTGGATTGCTTAGAAAAACTTTGTTCACTTGCAAAACCTTTTGCGTTCAACTGAGAAACGTTATGTTCACTTGAAAAGAGTGAGTGCAAAGCTTCTCGTGGGAACACAAAGATTTTGCATGCAAACAAAAGTTTCTTGTGGGAAGGAAAACATTTTGCAAGAAAACGCAAAAGTTTCTTGTGAGAATGCAAATATTTTTAGAGAAAAATTTATTGTGGGAATGCAAGCATTTTGTGAGCGATCGCAATGTTTCTCAAAGGGAACCTTTGTATGAAAATGCAACAACATTTATATATAGGCCTACTTAATCATATACCATGTCATATTGTTCTTAATCACTATGTCCCTTTAAGTGCTCCGTTGCAAATGTTTGCAAATACCAGTATATTTAGAGGTCATCTGCAATATTTCAGCTTCATTATTTTTCAGAGTTTAAACTTGATTTTTAGTTTTTTAATTGATCTACTGCCAAAATGAAAGTCTATTTTTATGTATTTGAGCGTATTTTGTGTTACCGAAATTGTCAAGATTCACTTTTTCCCCCTGGTCCTAATAGGTCCTGGTACTCTACATGTTGTAAAAACATGGTGGCTTTATCTCTTCTGTGAAGTTTTTGGTCCTTGTAATTGTACTGTGTCTGATGTTTAAAGGTTACATCGCGATGTTGTGTTCTAACTTTTGGCTTCCATGCCATGTGTTCTGTTATGATGCTGGTAAGGTATGTACCACGCACTGTTAAATAAAACCACATTTCAAAGAAGGTGTCACATATTTGCATTTTTAATGACATGTTTAATGGTTGTCTTCTCCATCGATCACACAGATTTGGCCATATAATTGAAATATGTCTTTCTGATGATCCTACACATACAGTCAGAAACTAACAATCGTCTTAAGTGCAGCTTGCTTTCTTTTATTCTGGTTACAGAGCTTTCTGGATCTGTTATACATTACCTTAACTCCCAAGCTCCCTATCCCAGTCCTCCATGTTGTTTACTACACCTGATACAGTTTTCACATCATCTTTTTCTTCCTCCACCTCCTCCCCCTCATCATCATCGGTAGGCAGGTTTAACACCGCTCCATCAGCGCTCATCCTCACCCGCTCATCCTCCAGCAGTTCCTCCCGGAGACGCTGAATGCTCCCACACAGTGCTCTCACTCTGGGACTGGACCACACACGTTCCAAAGGAACGCAAATGGTGCCGCCTTGCTGGTAGATAGGCTGCCACTCAGGTCCATCCCCTTCGACCCCATGCTGGAATACTTCCATTAATGGAGGAGCGTAGAAGTGTGCATTATTGTTGGAGTCCATGTTCATTCTCCTGAGCCATTCCTGTCTCAGTTGTTGTGCCTCATACAGGACCTCATTAACTAAAGTCTTCTGGTAGATGTTGTTATCACACAGGCTTGGATACACCACCTTGTACAACTAAACAAGGAACAGCAAAGAAAGATAAGACATGACTGCAAATATCAGCAGTTTCAGACAAAAAAAAATGCTTTGTTTTTAGCTTAAACCTGTGAAGTCAGCATTAAAAGAAAAGTTCACCATATTTTTTAAATGTTAAGTTACTGATCTTATTGCCAACAATTCATCTGTGCATGTTTTCTATTTTGACCTCAACCTTTCAATCAACAACCGATAGACAGAAACAAGTTCCCACCCTACATTTTTTTCTTTTTCAATAGTCTGTTTACAAAAAGGAAGAAAATACCTGTTTCTACTTCCTCTTCATTGTGACTTCAAGAGCCATGTCAAATTAATCTTTTTTTTTTTTTAAACAAAGCTTGTGCTGTTCATTGCTGTGTAGCACCTACAGCTCTGCATATTCTCCCAAAGATTGCATGTTACAGGCACAATGTAATGAAACAGATTATGGAAGAAGAAAAAAAAATTGTTCCATGTATTGGTTGTTGATTAGGTGGGGGGAATATCTGAACGCAAGATTGCAGTCAATTGTAAAAAAAAAAGGGGTGGGTTTTAAACTGACTAAATGATTGGTCACCAGAATGGAAATCTGGCATTACATCGGAGGATCAAGTTATATGATATTTGAATAAAAAAATTGCATGGATCAATTCATGTTGACTTTATGCCGAGCCTATGTAATTTTTTATTTTTTTTTAGAAAGTACAATATTACTCCTTTAAACAAATATGCAGTTACAAGTGCAACACCTCATAAGAAAAACAGTTTCTCACCAGTTTATACACAGAAGGTTCCAAGCTTTCAGCATTGCTCATGGACTGATTTATCCCATCAAAATTCCTCTGGAATACACCGATCTGGGTGCAGAATCCCACATCTCTCCAGTGGCCAACAGCTTCTCCAACTCCAGTGAACTGCACAGAGTAATCATATTCTCTACAGACCCCGTGAGCCCTGTGAGGGAGAGAGAGATGGAACATCTTTTAGCCAGAAAAACTGTTAATCATTTTTAACATGGACACATCTGTGTAGATCCCTTAAATCTGATCCTAAATCAACACTGGAATGTGTTTGCACTAGATGTTGAACATTTGCTTACCAAGTCTGAAACTCTGCTCTGGTCCATTCAAACTTATGATCGTAGTTTCTGAAGCCTCTAAGGCCCGGCAGCAGCGGGTTGAACTCTGCGTTAGGTGTGCTGACAATCACGGCACCTGGTGCCATGTACCCAAACACTACCTCTGAAAAGCTCTCCACCTCCACAAGCTCCAGGTGTTCGATTCTTAAAGGGGTTAGAGATGTTTACGTTGACAAAGCTCAAGTGAAACATATAATCTTAAAGTAACTTTTAGTTTATTTGCCTGAAAAACCAAAGATGTGGCACACTTACAACTCAACACATGTAACAAGATCAAATCCTCTGGTGCAGGGCTCCCTCTCTGTGACAGACCCTTGGTACAACTCAATGGTCAAAGGCCCATCACTTGGCTGTAGATACTCACTTACAAGTGGAGCCAATGTATGCCTGGCAAAAAATAAATAAAATAAATCACACAAGATAGATGAACGCATGAAGCTTGATTTGCATATGGCCAAAAGTACTTGGAGGCCCCCTTAATTCCACTTATGCAGCATAAACCTTTGGCTTTATGGGACAGCGCTGTCATTTTAATGCCATCTAACACTACACACAACAATGGGAGGTTTGCAGGCAAGATCCCAAACTTACATTCTCTTCAAGAGGACGACACTGTTGATATCAACTCCCACTAGTAACTGTATACCGTTACGATGAAACTTCAGCTTTTTCAGTAAGCGACATTCAGCGCAACCGACATCGATGACCTGCGGAAAGATCAAATCCCAGGTAGGAAGACAAAAAGATTAGCACGCTAGTTCAAGCGTAGCGTCAAAGGCCATCGCGACTTAACTTTAAAATTCTATACATGCGTTTATTGACCTTTTTAGGTCTGTAGGTTTTCACGTAATCGATAATAAACTGGTATCGCTGCGTGTACAGCGGAGGAGAAAACGGTGTGGTCATCTTGGTCAGATCTGCTCGGCTGTCCGTCCTCATTGAACACATGCTCGAGGTGACCCCTTCAGCTCAGCTCAGTCAGCTCAGCTGTGTGTGAATGCTTTGCTTTACTCAGACACACTCAATCTTTAGCAAGGGCCATTAAACCAGTGCCAAAAGGATACATTACTGGACCGGTGTTAATTTAGATATTTATTTTAGTAAAAGAATGTGCTACAAATAAATAGTTAAAACGTAATATACAGTAATTTTAATACTTTAAAACTTACAATAAATAATAAACTGTTTTAGAAGCGTATACAACGTTTTTAATAGTATTATTTGAATAGCAGGCTATGCAATGAACACGGCGGTTGAGCGAAATAGGCTACATTATTGCGTGGTTGATCAGCCCTCTTAAAAAATAAATAAATTCATGGATATGAAATATTATTTTGACTTTAAATAATTTTGTCTTACTTGAACATTAGCTGTAGCTTCCGCTAAGAACACCCATTACAGCGTCGAAAAAACAATCGGCCTAAAGAGAACACTGCAACAATATTACAATACTGATTTATAGATATGCGGATTCTCTTTCTGCCAAATTACCTCTCATTAGTGAATCTGGGCTGCTGCATTGGTCTGATTAGGGCAGACAACATTAAACATTCAGTTGAAGGCAGTATGAGAAGTTACCCAAATCCATTTCCCCTCTACATTTTGCACAGAATGGCTTTAATGTTCTCCAAATTCATTCTGGTGATGTCAATACTCTAGAAAGCCTTTTTTTCTACAAATATAGCTACAGATATAGAAGGGTCACCAAATCCAGCAGGCAGCATACAGGTCACGGAAATCTGTTACACCATTTTTATTTCACACAGCATTCATTTAATGTTCTCCAGATTCACTCTGATGATGTCTAAATTTCTTTCTTCTGTATTTTAGAAGGCATTTTGGTTTTAGAAGGCATTTTAGTCTAGCCTCCTCTGTTGGATGCTCTAGATAGAAAGCATTTGTCTGATGCAAACTGTTAAAGACATATAGATGGTTCACCAAATCTGACAAGGCAGCATAACAGGTCACCAAAATCTATTTCCCTCCTCTATTATACACAGAATTGCTTTAATGTTCCCCAAATTCACTCTGGTGATGTATAATTTCCTCTGTTTCATACTCTAGAACAGTAGTTCTCCAGTCCAGGGGACCCACCGCTCTGCACATTTTGTATGTCTTCCTTATTTAATGCACCTGTTTCAGATCATTAGCTCATCAGGAGGGAGATCCATGAACTGAACTGAGGGCATCAGTCAATAAGGAAGACATACAGAACGTGCAGAGCAGTGGTACCCCAGGACTGGAATTGAGAACCACTTCTCTAGAACAGGGGTCTCCAAACTCGGTCCAACCCAGAGTTTAGCTCCAACACACCTGAACTAGAAAGTATTTTTTTTTAAACAGCTACAGACACCAAAGGTCACCAAATCCGACACAGCAGTATTGTCTGTTACCAAAATCTGTTTCCTTTCTTTATTTCACACAGAATGGCTTTAATGTTCTCCAAATTCACCCTGTTGATGTCTAAATGTCTCTCTTCTGTTTTTTAGAAGGCATTTTGGTTTTATATAATAAACTACTGACATATAGCAAGGTCACCAATCCGACAAGACAGCAGGATGCTGATATCCATTTGCAATGGGTGCCAAAAAATAAATAGAACTGAAATTAAATATTTAAAGAATACCGACTCATCAGAGGAAGCACGAAAATTTGCGGATTCTCTTTCTGCCAAATTACCTCTCTTTAGTGAATCTGGGCTGATTAGGGCAGACTGTAAAGGCTCCATTTAAGTTATTTTTTGATCCTCTTTAAGCTTGACGGTTTATGTTTTGAACTTTGTTAACAGCAGGGGAGCATGATCGAGACTTGTTTTTTTTCCTCCATTGTTTTTGCTGTAAGTCCCCTTGTTTTCTCTCCCTGTGCTGCGCTACATTCCAGGTGATGGATGAGTTTTGCCGTTTCAGTTGGGGAAATGGAGGTGGGTGGGGGGTAAGTTGTGATGGGGTTTGCCAAACTATTTGTATTTCAGAGTTTATTGCCTGCTTTTATACTTTAACAATGTTACTCAACTTAATTGATAATGGTTGATGCATATAGTTCTGTTGGTGGGACAAATGTCACATTTATATCTTGGAATGTTAGAGGTATGGGACACCAGATTAAAAGAGGCAAAGTATTTGCACATCTTAAATCCCTCTCTGCTGATATTATTTTCCTTCAAGAGACCCATATTAAACAAACAGAACAGAGACACCTTAGATCTAATTGGATCTCCCAAGTATATCAGTCCTCCTTTTCCTCAAAGGCTAGGGGTGTTGCCATTTTATTTCGTAAATCCATCCCTTTTAGTTTGTCAACTGTCATTGCTGATCCTGCTTGTAGATACATTTTAGTATCTGGGCATATAAATTATTTTCCAATTACCTGTCTAAACAAATATGGTTCCAATTTTGATGATCCTAATTTCTTCAGAAAGGTTTTTGATTTGCTTCCTGACCCCAATTCTACAAATATAATAATTGGTGGCGATTTTAACTGCTATCTTGATGCCTATTTGGATCATTCTTCTACACAAGCCCCTAATATTTTACACTCAGTTAGCACTTTAAATCATCTATGTAAATCTTTGAGTTTAGTTGATATTTGGAGATTACAAAACCCATCTGCTAGAGACTACTCATTCTTTCATTTGTACACAAATCTTACACTAGAATTGAATATTTTCTTGTTGACTCTAAACTTATTCCAAATGTTATACAGACTAAGTATAATAATATTATAATTTCTGACCATAGCCCGATTATGATGTTTAAGCTTTCTCTTTCTCAGTCTAAGTACGGTTGGCGTTTGAACCCTGGTTTATTATTACAGGAGCAATTTAATACATACACTTAGTCTCACATTAAGCAGTTTCTTGAATTCAATGACAAAGGTGATGTGTCTGATTCCATTCTTTGGGAGACCTTTAAGGTAGTAGTGTGGGGTAATATAATTGCCTATGAAGCTAGCAGGAACAAAAAAACCGCAGACGTCTGGCCAAAATTGAAGCCCTGCTTCCAGCTATGGAGCAGGCATATAGATTGTCCAAATCCCAGTCTGATCTGAATGCCATGTTAAAACTGAAATACGAATACAATAATATTTTGAGCGAGCAGATCAGTAATATGCTTCTTAAAATTAAACGCAAGCATTTTGAGATGGGTGATAAACCTGAAAGATTACTTTCTTGGCAACCAAGAGGCATGCAGGCCAACAGAGCTATTTTTCAAATTAAGTCTGGCTCTGGTGTGCTGTTAACTAAACCAAAGGAAATGAATGCTTGTTTTCTGGAATTTTATAAGTATCTTTTTACTTCAAAATGCAATGTGCCTGACTCAGATATTACTGATTTTCTTGATTCTATTGATGTTCCGAAGCTTGGTGAGGCTGCTAGAGAGGAACTGGATAAAGAGTTCACATTGGATGAAATTTTGAAGGCTATTAAATCTTTTCAAAATGGTAAGGCCTCAGGATCTGATGGGTTTTGTATTGAATTTTATAAAACTCATGCAGATATAATTGCCCCATTACTGCTTAGAATGATAAATCATTCTTTTAAAAATAAACTGTTCCCTGATTCTCTCTATGAGGCAAACATTTGTTTATTATTGAAAAAAGACAGAGATACACTGATCCTTCCAGTTATAGACCATTAAGTTTGCATAACTGTGACCAGAAGATTGTTGCCAAAGTATTGGCTAGCCGTCTGAGCAAACGCATTGCCTCAATAATTCATCCTAACCAGACTGGTTTTTATTTTTGGTAGATTTTCTTTTTCAAATGTTCGACGTCTGTTAAATGTTATGTATAGTGTAGACTCTCAGTCTAGGGCTGCCATTATCTCACTTGACGCCGAAAAGGCTTTTGACCAGATCGAGTGGCGATATTTATATTTAGTGCTAGATAAGTTTGGGTTTGGTAAAACATTTTGTACATACATTAAGATGCTTTATGCAAACCCAAAATCTGCAATACTTACCAATCTGGATAAATCGGACTATGTTCCTCTTTATCGTGGGACAAGGCAGGGGTGTTGCCTTAGTCCCTTATTATTTATTCTGGCTCTGGAGCCTCTGGCTATAAGCATTCGGCACCATTCTTCAATTAGTGGCATTACAATCGGGTCTGTAGAGACCAGACTCTCCCTATATGCAGATGATTTTCTTTTATTCTTAAAAGATGCTGTTGATTCTTTACCCCCCCTAATGGATTTGATAAACCATTTTGGTTATTTTTCCGGGTATTCAATTTACTGGAAGAAAAGCATCTTCATCCCTCTTGGCAGTCATTTTCCTAATAATTTTTTAGTGTCCATCCCTTTTAAAATTGTTCATGATCATTTTACTTATTTAGGTTTGGTTATTCCCACAGATCCTAAATACATATTTAAGCTTAATTTTATGGCTGCAATAAAGAGCCTGAAACCTACCATTAAAAAATAGAGGGTCTTGCCATTGTTCCTAATTGGCTGTGTTAATGCTATAAAAATGGTGGCTCTTCCAAGGTTTTTATATTTGTTTCAGAATTTACCTATCTATCTGACAAAATCTTTTTTAGAAACCTAGATTCTATAATTTTCTCTTTTATTTGGGGCTATAAGGCACATCGTATCTCTAAGGCTCATTTAGAAAAATCTAAAGAGCTGGGTGGATTGGCAATGCCAGTTTTTCAACATTACTTCTGGGCAGCAAATGTTAGGGCTTTGATGTATTGGAATCATGGATCAGAATGCAGCGCATACTCCTAGCTGGATTTTTATGGAATCTCATTCTGTAAACAAAAGCTCTCTCCCTGCTTTACTATTAGACAATTTGAGTGTTCCTTTAAAGAACATCACTAAAAAGTTTGTAGTGCATAGCTCTTTAAGGATATTGAAACAAATTAAGAAATGTCTTGGTGTCCTCTTCATTCTCCTATTTGTGATAATCATAATTTTATATCTGCTTTGAGTGATAGAACCTTTCAAGTGTGGAATAATAAGGGTCCTTCCACATTTAACGACTTGTACACAGATGGTCACTTTTCCTCCTTTGATCATCTTCTTAGTAAATATCATCTTTCTCATTCTTATTTTTTATAAGACTTGCTGATTATAGACTTGCAGTTACTTGCAGATTCGGCATTATGCTCAGCAGACTTTTTTTGACTATAGGATTCAGCAGGAAGAGCATTGTTTCTATAATCTAGTGCGACAAGCCCCAGACTCTCGGCATATGGTTTCACAATTTGTTTCCCTGTTCTCTACACAGGTTATTACATCTTCTGATTATCTTAGGGTAGCCTGGGAAAAGGAGGCTGGTATCAGCTTATCTGTTAACCTTTGGTCTGAAATCTTGAAAAGAATACATAGCTGTTCCATCAATACAAGACTTCAATTAATTCAGTTTAAAATTGTACACAGACTGCATTATTCTAAACCCAGAGTCCACAAGATCTACCCAGCTGCGTCTCCTATATGTGATCAATGTCAAGTTGCAGAGGGAACTTAATCTCATTCTTTTTGGTCTTGCCTGAAACTCCAGAGATACTGGGAAGATATTTTCTCTTGGTATTCAGTAGCATATGATCAGACCCTTCCTCCTGAAATGGAATTGGCCATTTTTGGCTATTCTGACACAGTTTCCTCTTTGCCTTATAATTTGCAGTTGGCTTTAATGTTGGGCATGGTTGTGGCCAAGAGAATTATATTAAGGGATTGGAAAGCCACTGCTCCCCCATGCTTTCAGAAATGGCTTGTGGAGATGGTCTGTTTTAAACCTGGAAAAAATTTGGCTTAACGAATCAAAGTCTCTTAATTTTTTTCAAGGTCTGGGGTCCCTTCCTCCAACATTTACATAATAGTAGAACTTAAAGATTATTATACTATTTATAGTAATTATCTGTTATACTATGATTTTTGTGGTGATTTTTACATTACATTACATAAGTATTCATACCCTTATGATGCGACAAGCTTTGTACATCTGCATTTGGCAATTATCTGCCATTATTCTCTTCACCTCTCAAGCTCTGTCAGCTGGGATGGGGGCTGGTAGACATTTTCAGGTTTCTCCAGAAGTATTTGATTGGATTCAAGCTCAGGCTGTGGCTGGGCCACTCAAGGACATTCACAGAGTTGTCTATAAGCCACTCTTGCTGTGTGCTTAGGGTCATTGTCCTGTTGGAAGGTGAACCTTCTGCCCAGTCTGAGGTTCTGAATGCTCTGGACTGGGTTTTCATTAAGGCTAACTCAATATTTTGCTGTGTTGAGCTTTCCTTCTACTCTGACGAGTCCCTCAGTCCCTGCCGCTGAAAAAAGCCCCTCAGCATGAGGCTGCTCAACGTGATCTCATGATAATTCGTATGTATTTTACGTAAAATGTGGTTCTATAAAACGTACATTTACTTACGTTTTTACAGGCACTAAAATGTACAATACTGACGTATTTTCAGCCTCTAAACGTACGAAACTGACGTATTTTCAGCATTTACCAAAGCCCTTCTCCATCGATTGCTCAGTTTGGCCAGGAGGCCAGCTCTAGGAAGATTCCTAGTATTTCCAAACTTCTTCCATTATGGATAATAGAGACTACATGCATCTGTGAACCTTCAATGCAGCAGAATTTTTTTTTTTCTGAACTCTTCCCCAGCTAGACGCAAACCAGTCTCTGAGCTCTACAGGCAGTTGTTTTGACCTCAGGGCTTGGTTTTTGCTCTGATACGCATTATTGATACGCCTTTTATTGAGAGGTGTGTGCCTTTCCAAATCATACCCATTCAAATGAATTTGCCACAGATTAACACCACTCGAAGTGTAGTAACATCTACAAACAATATGAATGCTCCTGAGCGAAATTTCAACTGTCCCAGAATGGAATCAATGGAATCATTTCAGTTTTTTATTTCCAATAAATTTGCAAAGTTGTTACAAACCTGTTTTTTTGCTTTGTCATTATGGTGTATGGAGTGTAGATTGATGTGGGAAAAAAAGTTATTTAAAGTAGTTTAACAAGGCAGCAACATAACAAAACATGAAAAAAATTAAGGGGTATGAATACGTTTTATAGGCACTGTATATATTTAATGACTTTATTTTTTTAAACTTTACATAGAAAAGCACAAAACTTTTTCTACATACCATATTCAAATGCTTCTTGTATTGCTTTCTTGATCTACAGGTGGTATGTGATTACTCAGGGCTCAAATACTCCACATGCTGCTATTTTGCAGTCCTGTTTGGGCACCTCGTTGTAGGTGGGCACTGCCTCTAGTCTCTTCAGAACCTCTGTGCCTTCAACAAGTTGCCTGGGAGAGAGAGAGAGAAAGTTGTGACAGACATTCAATTTTGAAAGAGTGTTAAATAGCAAATACTTTAAGCGGTTATCTTTTAGATAAGGTCTGCATTAATAATGCAAAACCATCAAGACAAGCACTCATACCTTGGGCTTTCTTGTGTATATACAGTATGCAATCTATTGGAGTCATTACCCAAAAGCCACATATTTGTGGACCATCCAGGAGGTTGGCTGTAGTGTGATGTAGAACTGAGAGCTGTTGCTATGAGCACCTTGATTAACCATTCCCAAGATGCCACGCTTGTTGTGGGATACGACAAAATTCTCATCTGGAAGAGAGAACCGCCTAGTGCTTTTTATATGTGTGAATCAATGTGTCTATCACACATTTTAAAGCCACCATGAAATCTAAATTGACAGTTCTTAATTTTAATGGATATTGCAATGTTTTATCCATATTCCATACACATCATCTTTTTTTTTCATGTTCTCGCAATCTTGTGACAATGATCCAATCAATTTCCAATGGGCAAAATTATGTACCGCCCTACATTTTTTCTCTTTCGAGAAGCTGTTTCACTCATATATATGTCACGAAAGAAAAGACATGCTGACTTTAAAGGCACAATATGTACGATTTTTTTATTAAAATATCCCAAAACCACTAGAACAGTGATATATATTTTGCTGACTTGTGTACTTATATTATCCCAAATGTTTTGAAGAATGTTTCAATCCAGAGAAATAAGCAATTTTAACTAGTGTAACGGACCGTTTCCATAGTGTCATTGCGTCGCCTGCCAATGACGTCATAACCCCTCGATTTTTCCAGTTTTATTTTGTTGAAAACATGGAAACCCCAAAGACACTTTAATATGTTATGCATTTTATTAGACAGGTGACGAACGCACAGAGTAGCATTAAAACGGAACTTTCAATACACTCAAATGTATCTAGTATAAAACAGCGCTGTTTTAGCCCATATACGCATGACCGGAAGAAGCAGAAGCGGTCGACTGTGGCATAATAAAAGCTCTGCTGCTATCAAGCTGTGTATCACGCTCGTCCTTCATTAGCAATCACTCCAGCGACCTCGTTTCGCTTCCACGACTTTTAGCCCCACCCTGCTTCAAACTACAGTGACCTTAATACGTTTTTAATACATTAGCTCATCAATTAACATGATTTCTGCCCGAGTCCCGTCAGATTGCATCGTCTGTGGGGATGAAGACGACAACTCCCATGATTCCACACTCAGTCACGGCATCATCAAACTACACCTTTGTTTCTTGTTTGTTTTGAATATGCGCCCTCTAGCGACGAAAACTTACATATTGTGCCTTTAAGTACCAAAGTATGATTGTTATGAACACATTTATGTGGCACAAACTCTGTTCCCTCAAATGTTGGGCCATAGATAGATTCTCCCCCAATGCCTTTCCTTTCAAACCACTTTTCCTTTTCAAAAAATATCTGTAATCGAAACCATATAGGCTAAACAATGAATTATACACATTCACACAATTGATATTTTGTGTGTGTGTATGCGTGTGATACAGCTTATTACCTCCACCCTGCAGCCAGCCATTTGGCAAAACTCTGTGGAAAATTGAGCCCTTATAGCTCAACTCAAGGTTACTCTTGGACAAACCTGCCTCTCCAGAGCACAGGGTCTTAAAGTTCTTACACGTCTTAGGACACACATCTGAGAAGAGCTGACGGGTTACATTTAAAACACTTTGAGAGTGGAGACGAATGACGTGGAAACACAATTCCACAAACAAATTATCAATCAATTCACATAATCAAAAGGCAGAAGATCTATTTACCTCAAACAGCAGTCTGCCAAATGCCTCTCCTCTGCTTTCAATATCCATATAAACAAAAGTATTCTGTGGGAAAGAGAGAGCAGAGGTTGCACACCTTGTAGTAGCTATTATGTGAAATTATAGATCGTTGTAGTCGCATAAATATGAAGTATGTTTATTAATTCACTGGATTAACAGTTATGTTTCGCTCTTTCGTTTGTTGTGTTTATTTACCCCTGTGCTTCGCAGGTTGCTGGTGTAATACTCCTCAGCCAGGGCTTTATAAAGAGCCTGTGGTTGATGGAAAGAAAACTTCCACTCTTTCTCTGCCCAGCTGGACAGTTTCCTCTCATTACCGAAGGACATTAGACAGCCACTGTACTGCCAAACCTCTCCTTTCAGCTCCTTGAAAAGTTAACATAGGTGTTAGATATATTACTAAAACGCAGTCATATTGAAAACAAGTGAGCAGTATATAATTAACAAGTGCCTTACCTTCTTTTTGTTAGATAAATAATCATGCCAATCACATTCCAGCATGACTCCGGGAATTTAGTTTTCAATCCCTATAAGTGCAGACCTTATAGCTTTTGTGAACAAGTGTTTATTCAGCTTCTTTTAGCACAGTGAGCCATGTTCAAATTCTAAATACAACTGTTCAGCCTCTAAGTACTTTACCTCCGCAATGCTTTTGGCTATTTGAAAATTATGTTTGTTTAACAGTCCGACTATCTCTAAATGTACAGTGGATGTCATGTTGCGTAAAGGTAAAGCGAAGCAAAGGTGAATGGCGCACAACGATGACGAACCGTTTACTCATGGCAGCATCTATCTATCTATCTCTATCTATATGTATGTCTGTCATTTTTCTTTCTATCCATCGTTTATTCATTTCTTAAAGTTCTTAATTAAAAAACATCAAACGTTACAAGAACAAAAAAAATCACATAAAACTTATTTATTCATATCTTTAATTATTCACATTTACAAAGTCCTCTCAAAATGTATACTGTGAATTTTTATTGTGAAGTTTACTAATGTAACGTCAACCAACACTGATCAAATATTGTGAAGTGCTGAATCTGACTTAAGGTTTTTATTATTTGAAGTTATATTCTAACTTCCCCCAAGCTGTATCAGACCAGAGGCTGTTTTGGTGGACTTCTCCAGGGCCAGAAACCTGTCCAGCTTCTGTGCAAAATCAGGGGGCAGGTTGTGAGGGGATCTGTAAGTCTTCATGGTGCTACCCAGGTATGAGATGAACTCACAGCTTTCCTCAAACTTTTGAAGATTCTTTTTGTACTTCTGACGAATATAGTCTGGGTTCCTGCTGTTGAATGCTGTGGAGGTGGAAGGGTAGAAAGTGATTTCAAGTGATTACTTTGACTTTATTTGAAAATATCCTACATTGAATAAATGCATTTCTTTTACAAACTATGAAAAGATATTATGCAGGCTAGTTTTCCATACCATTCTCATTTCCAGCTATTCTAAAAGCTAAAATAAGACATTCAAGGCCACCTTTCAGATGAAAGGCCAAGTACAATATAGCAGATCTTTTCACACTGAGAAAGAGGAACTTTGGCTTGAGTTGACCAACAGCAGTCATGGCTTTGATTATGGGTACTGCAACACCCTACAAAAACTGTTTTTTTTCATACATAGAAAAATACATGTATGATAATAATAATAAACTAAACTGTGGTTAATATAGAAAATAAATTGCCACAAAAACCTATACTTTTTCAAACATATTTTGTGCTTTAAACATATTTTTACTACTTTACTACTAGAGGTTATTAAGACCGGATCTTCCAACGGAGGTAGTTTATGTGGAAGTTTCTGGTCCCAGTAAGTCTCAGGTGACCTAAGAACAGTTCTGTTGAATTATCTTTGTTTTGTATTTTAAAATGTCTTTTATTCCTGTAATGGCAAATTAATTGCATGAGCCAAACAGGAACCCCCTCTACAAAAATTACTACTCACTGGAGAAATTTTTCTTGTTACTTTTAACTCAAAAGATATAGATCCTATTTCGTTACTCAACAGCATACTCGGTGTTTCCACGCACCAAGGCCTCGTACCTACAGATGAAGAGAATAATGTGGCAGGAATGTGTTTTTACTTGGACTGCAGTTGAAAAATGTAGCTTAATAAGGATTACAGAGAGTAAGACTACAGTAAAACTGTGTAAAATTTCTTCCTGTAAGTGTTGTAGAGTGTTTTTGCTGTACCTCTGTTGATGACCATCCAGATAAGTGACAGGGCAGAAACCCTTCATCTCCGCCTGTTGAGGGAACCTACTCTTCACCTGGCCTGCATTGAGCTTATGAGGCAGGAGTGGAGGAGGAGGCAACCTGGAACCACAAACTGTTCCGGGGACTCAAGAAATCTCTTATTAAACACATAAAGAGGGATGTGAGTGAGTTAAACCAATATTTCAGTGTGCAGATGAACTGTTGCTGGACCATCTGATCCTTTACCTCTAGAAAGTCCCTGCTGGACATTTTGTAGAAGTGGCCCCTGAACCCAGCAGCCAATTCCAGTGAGGTATTATTATGTGAATAGTCCACCAGATGGCGATGAAGAGCTAGGCTAACTGGACAGTACTACCCAAACTTGCCCAGCCGGGACTGCAGCTCTGGTGGGGTAATGTACAGTCTATTTATACAGGCTGCCTGGCCTGTGAGAACGACAGAATGCTGTCATATAAGAATGTATATTGCTAGTGCTTCTTGTTTGATGACTGTGCGTCATTTGCATGCTCTCACCTTTTTGAATCCTTTCCAGGTAAGCATGAATGTGCCTCATGCTAATGCAAACCTCATCTAAAACTCGCTCCCACACCCACCACTTGCTCTTGTGAGCATCAACGGGAGTCCAGTTGTGATACTGCTGATGAAAGTGTAGCATGAGAGCTTCAACTTCCCACCTGAAGCAAGAGTTGCGAATGTTTAGGACCTGGAGGCTGTCATGCATTGGGTTAGGCCTGTTGGAGAGAGCTGCCATGATCTTACCAATTTTGAACATTTGCATTTAATATACATAGTATGCCAGACTCACAATACCACAAAATTTGTAACACTGCCCATGTCAAAAAAAACAAACAAAACTTTTTTTTTAAAAAACAAAAAAGTTTTTAGCAGTGACATTAAATTATGTTTAGGTCAGTGTTGTTATTGTTAACAAAAAGTACTACAAATCATCTTCATTAATTAAAAAGAAATATAAATAAACAAATAAATGTGCTGGTCTGCCCTGTTGTTTTTTTCCCTGTCTCTCAGGCCTCTCCTCAGCACTTCTGTCATGTCCAGTTGCAGTTCAATCACTAGCATAGGAATAATGCTGCAGGATTCCAGTAATTCAGCCTGATGCTTGATAAGGGAAGCCATCCAACACAAACCTGAGGATCACACATGTATAATGACACCACACACACAGACTCGCAGTCATCGGTCTTTTAGGTTATTTTCCTTGCAGAAGTACATTTCATTGATTGGGATTTAGCTGTGGTCCTCACCCACGTGTGCTGCAGACCAGGCTCATTACTGCCACTTCCAGGCACTGGATGGCCAGTTCATCAGGTACGGTCAGGCCCTGGTTCAACTGCTTCTGCACCTGATTAGCCAACTCAGTTTTGGCCTGGTTGTTGAGCACCATACGTATTGCATCCCCAATTGAGAGACGAGCGAGGCCGTACTCGCGTGCAAAAACCCGGGCCACTGAGTGGACACACACGATTTAGAGGCCATTAGCTACTTTTTCAGCATCTCTAACACTTGCCTTTTAGGTACTATATATTTTTATGAGTGTCAAAGATCCATATAATAACTTGTATTTTATTTCCAGAAATCTCACCTGTGGTTTTGCCTGCTTCGGGTGGGCCAATGATAGCCAGTTTGATGGGAAGGGAAGGGTTGGGCTTTAGTTGACAGAGATATTTGATTGGGTTGAGAATGAAGGTGTTGCGTGTCTCCTTTGATGCAAAAAAGTAGATGAATTGGTGTAGGATGACAGGGAAGGTGGCATTGAAAGGTCCCTGTGAAGGCTGGATCATATTAGTCCAGACACAGTTGTAGTGTACCCCTCTCCTTCAGCACTGTGTCAGTGCATGTATTGCCTCTTCCTCCTCCTCCAGGTCTGCACTGGATATCCTCATAGCTGTGTACTTAAATGGCTCTAAAAGATAAATAAATTTAGAGAGAGAACCAAGAGAAAGTAAGGATATAGTGAGTGAGAGGGAGTGGCTGCTAATTTAGAGTGAATGAAGCAGCCTGAAACAGTCAAGACAGTCCACTCCACATACTCTCCATGTGGTAAATCATCTCTTGGAGGATGTCCTGAGGGGTTTTATTGGAGATGTCCAGTATAGCGTAGCTGCAGGTGATTGTGAGCTCCATGTTTTCCCAATCTGCCAAAAATTGCTTCCGCTGCACACTAAAGGCATCCATCTCTGGACCATCAGGATAACCGTTTTCCCACACCGTTGGCAGCACCACCTCTGCACGCCCAGATATATTTAGATATGCACAAATAAACACCTTCATGAAGCCGTAAAATTATAACTGACACTCAAGTAAAGGTAAATAACAGAGTGCAGAAGGAAAAATAAACAGATATATAATACATAATAAGACTACAAACCTTCATTGGTTAGTTTTGTCTTCTTCATCAGACTTGCCAAAACTCTCTGCAAATACATAAAAATTACCTATCAAAACATACTTTAACTTTTAACATTTCTCTTAAATGAGAAAAAAGCTAAATTTTCAGCAGCCATTACTCCAGTTTTCAGTTCAATGGAACAAAATTGATTTGAAATAAAAGTTTTGTAACATTACATTATTATGGTAGTGTATGTGCAGACCGATGACTTCCAGAAATGTCATCACTGTCAGTTTACATGCAGATTATCTGTTGTTGGGAGATGTTAAAGAGTACTACCTGACTCCTCAAGCAGTGTCTCTAATTTGGACTTGGTGTCAGTAGACTGTGAACCTTTCTTTGAGTCCTCCGTGTGTTTCCTACAAAAAAGCATGAAAACTGCTGAAAATATGCTGAAAACGGAACCTTACCACCATTTAAAAATATGTAAACCACCACTTTCTTACATTTCCATCATGAAATTGTTAACTGTATCTTAAACCTTGTTTTCTCCACAGGTTTTTGAGATGCATTTTAGATGCAACTTGATCCAAAATAATATCTCATTTAAACCTGGCAGTAGTTCTAGAATTTTGATGTTTTTAACATTTTGAATGTTTCTACATATTTTTAATTGCGAAGTTATTAAATTGGAAAAGAATGCAAAATATTAGCATTTTCTCCAGTGATTTCAAATTTGTATACATCACTGTATATTTTCTGAATCTATGCCTTTCTATTAGCCACACTCACAGTCTCTCACTGATGTCTTGTGTATTCTGCAGTTTTCTTTCTTTTTGTAGGCGAGCCAGCACAGCTCTATCCACCTCTTCTTTATTCCGTTCATACATCCATGGTTAGTATCTTCCATCAATAAATAGCATTAAGTGACCATCACAACTAAGTGGACATCATGACCTAAACAACTATAGATTATTATTTGATGTCAAAATGAAGACTAAGAAAAAAATAATTTTATATATGCATGTATACATGAAAATAGATGTGTTTTTCTCACCCTCTCCATCATTGTCTTTCAGACAGAATAGGACTTCTGGTGTTACAGCATGATGCAGTTCCTCAGTGGTGATCAGCTGTGATCTGCTGCTGGGAATGTTATCCAGTATCCATCCACTTTTATGTTCAGCATCCACATCTTCAGCCTCAATCTAACAACCCACAGGCACTCTTAAACACAAATAATGTTACGTAAGTATGAGAGCTAAAGGAGGAAGCTCAGCGGTCTACCTCTCTTATGTGCTTCTCCAGGGCCTCCAAAAAAAGCTACACAACAGAACTGACAGGATGGACAGAAACGAGATTTTGACGAGCTTTTTAATTTACTTTACGGGGGCTACCATAAGCTATCAAATGCGTCCCAGAATTATATGATCCTACTGAATAATATTATTATTATTTTTAAAAAGAAATTTGCCAGATGCGTTTTCATATCTGCTTAAAGATGAACCCATTCAATATGACCACCAGAGGTCAGTGTTGAGCGTTCACATCTGACTGGCAATACGTTTGGGTTGTTAAAAGTACACACGCGCAGGAATTAAACTCTAAACCACATAGGGACACAAAGTAAGAGTTTTTTTCACCATTATTTGAGTGGGATATGTCTCAATATGCCACAAACTATCAAGTAAATACCTCAACCCCAATAAAACACCTACTTATACAGCTCATTATAGGAGCAGTAGAAATTTAATTTAGCTGTTTTAGCTTTTTATGGCAGTTCTCTCTAGTCTAGTCCATAGAAATTAATTAAGCATGCTAAACCCTGGGGACACTTTTCTGAGGCATGCAACAAACTGCTTCCTCATTCCTAACATTAAGACTGTGTGCAAGAAGTGGGCGTTGTCTGACGAATATTATCTTTTTTTTTTGTTTAGTTTTTGTTTTTTTTAACAAAACATATTTTGCCACATATTTAGGTTACTATATATAGGCTATGATTTAAAGCGTATTTAGGTTACATGCATGACAAAAAGTTACATTTCTGTCCCTCAGAATAGTGTCTTCAATCTGTGCAATTTTTTTTCTTTATCAGTATAGGCTATAATCAAAAGCTGTTGGGTGTTAAGAGAGGTCATGTGTCTAGTCTATGATCTGCAGTCAGACTGTCTCATAAATTACAATCCGTGTCAGCTGTTTCCATTGACACAACACCACTTAATGTCTGTGTCCAGTCCTCATATAGAGAGCGTCAAGTAGTAATAAGTTAAGGAAATATTTGTCAACAAATGGGGGCCCTACATGGGTTTTATTATTGGCGTCATACACAGAGTAAAAATGGCCATTTTGAAGAGCTTTAGAAAAATGTATGGCATATACAGGTGCATCTTCATTTATACAGGTGCATCTTCAAAGTTAATTTATTTCAGTAATTCAACTCAAATTGTGAAACTCGTGTATTAAATCAGGAGTGGCTTAACAAGAGAAATACGACAACTGTAGCAGGAGTGGCTTAACAAGAGAAATACGACAACTGTAGCCAAATTCCTTGACACGGCTGTGTGTGGTGGCTCTTGATGCCTTGACCCCAGCCTCAGTCCATTCCTTGTGAAGTTCACTCAAATTCTTGAATCGATTTTGCTTGACAATCCTCATAAAGCTGCGGTTCTCTCGGTTGGTTGTGCATCTTTTCTTCCACACTTTTTCCTTC
>NW_015505194.1:178158-181226 GCF_001515645.1 Sinocyclocheilus grahami
GGTACAATACAAAAGCTATATAAAAGGTAGCCTACATCTTATCTTATTTCCCCTAAATGGAACATATTAGTAACTTTTATGTTGATTTGATTTCAACAGCCATGATTGTTCAGATTGAGAAATAATTGACTATTAGACACGCTATTTTTATATTGAAAATCCCTCTAAAAACGAAATAGGGCAAATATTACTGACCTTAATATAATAGTTAACACAGAGAATGGCTTTAAAATATTTACATTAAAATATTCAGATTGCCTACTATGAATGGTCACCGTGTTCACAGCAGAGACGTTTATATGCCATCATTTTTATCGTCAGTACACTGCATTTCAGTGCTGAATTACACCACAGTACATTTACGAAACGCACACGAAAGAAGTCGTCAATAATAAGCTTATTCGTTCCATCATAAATACATGTATGTAATCGTCTAAATATAGCTAGTGTAGTATATGGGGTCGAATTTAGAGAGTAACGTTTGTCTGGTAAAAGCGATGGCTGAGATAAGATCCGAAGAATTCCAGCGGCCGCGGGGGAGGGACAAAGAAACACTCCATTCACCTTCACATACATGTACTCATAGTCCCCTCTGCTTCATTTACTCCAAAATAACAGTCAGGAAGATCAAGAGTGTGATTTTCACCACAGACCGAACACGGAAGGTCCCCCCCTGTAATGTTTGAACCGGAGCGGGAGAGACACTCGGCTTCCTGGACGAGCGCGAGTCAGTCTGATTTTACACTGCTGATTAGCACGCGGAAAGCCGCTGTTATTTACACAGGTCAAGACACAAAACCACAGAGTTCCGTACATTTATGCATTGTGCAAAATCGGCTAAATAATTAATTCATCCAGAACCGGTGAGCTTTGAGAGGCGTCGCGTTGACTTACGACAGGTAGAGACAAGTTTGTTTCGGACATTTGAAGTCTCACAATCTGATGCTTACTGGGAACTTCACAACACCGAGCTGCCGCAATGTCGACCGGTGCAGGAAAGAGACTAGAAAACCGGGTGAGAACACTGGAGTCAATCATCAAGGACCAACGATCATCGCTGAATTTGGGGAGTTTGCTGGTAAGGTTATGGGATAATGGGATGCTATACAAAAGTTTGGATCATGAACTCAGAATTCATTCATATCTGCCCATTTATTAATTATGGATAAGAAAGTAGATACAAAAATTGCAGCAAGAAGGAAACTTAGCTTTTTCTAAAATTTTACAAACAATATAAGACACATCATGGCCGAAATTTGCCTCCTGACATTTATTTTGTAAACATTAATGAGTTGATTAAATTGCTTTTTAGAAATGACTAAAATGCACAGTAATAGCAAGAGCTTGCATCTCCAGTAGCAATCGCAGGGGAAAGCATGTTTATTCAAAATATGATGATTTCATGCACAGGAAGTTTTTCAAAAGATGTGGAGCATGTAATTTGTTTATTTTTTAATTATCAAAATTACATAGGCCACATTGGCTGTTGCGAATAATATTTATGAAAGGTTGGTTATATTTTGTGTTTATGTTGTAATGTTAATGTTGATGTAATGACCACCCAATAAGATAATGAAGATAACAGAAAGTTCTTCCTACACATATAGGTTATACAACACAAAACAAAACTGCATTATATGTTGAGGGTGTAAACAAATGAGTGGACGTTTGTCCCAGCGGATTGTGATAATTTTCTTCTGTCTTCTCTCTGATCAGTGTGTTATCAACACACCCTCCTCCACAGTAATGTTGCTGTCTTTTGATGGTAGTATTTTTCCCAAATACAGAGCTATGTTGTCCAGGCCTAAAGCACCAGACTTCACTTATTTTACATGATATGAGAAGGCAGGAAATAGCTTTACAAAGTGTGAAGATACTATACGTTTATTCAATGACTGGGTTAGAGTGAAATGCGAGGACTTGTCAAGCAAGCTTTACAGGGTGAAAATGACTAGAATGTATGCTCCTATTGTCACTTCCAATCAAAGAGTGAAATCTCTTATTACCCGGCCAGCATTCTCCTCAGCAGAAGAAAACCCTCATTCCAGACAAGTACTGCATTTTTGAGCAAGACTGAGAGTTGGCACACCCTGCTTTCTCTGGATGCTTCTTTACTGTTCAGCACTATCAAAATAGGCCTCAACTGTCTGCCTATGGTATTAATTTCATTTCGCATACGCTTTTATCCGAAGCATCTTACTGTAGACTTATTACAAGGAAGTAGTTTGGACTTAAGTGGCTTGCTCAAGGGCACAATGGTGACCGTTCATACTGTCCTTTATAGTAGCTGTTCCTTGCGCACAGGAATTCTATCTCATTCATTACACCTAAAGCAGTGAGTAGTATTTTTTTGAAAATTCCTATCAGTATCATAATTAAAGCCGTTTTATTTTACATGGAGTGAGTTGCCTTGGGGAGTGGCCATTTTGAGATCACATGACCAGCTGAATACTTCTCATTTTGTCTTAATAAGCCCACTATTATTGTACACTTAATCTCACCAAATAAATTAATCATGAATACTGACTGCCACTACTGCATTTCTACAATGTCATTAGTACCTGAATACTTTTTTGGCTAATGCTGCATCCACAGTATAAGTCCAAGACAACTGCTGTATCATCTAGTGCATCTAGATATTTATGATGCAACTGAACTTTGGACACTTTATGATGTGTCTCATGACTAATGATCTTTCATTTATATTGGATGCAGACTCATTGTGTCCTGCTGTGTTGCTACCAGGGGAAATGTCATACAGGAAGCTGAGGTCACATCCTTCAATTTAGGAGAGAGATAGCGGGCTCCAGCTTCCTTTGAGTGTGTGTTTTTGTCTTTAAACACTGTATTGTGGACTGACTCCTGGTGCAAGGAAAACAGGATTCTGTCATTGTTGATTGTGCTTGTGTGTCTTTTGGTTTGTATGTGAGTGTCGATTTGTGTTACGGAAGTAGAATTCATGTAACACACCTTGCAAACTTAAAGGGGTCATATGATGCTGCTAAAAAGAACATTATTTTGTGTATTTGGTGTAATGAAATGTGTTTATGCGGTTTAAAGTAAAAAAA
>NW_015505194.1:181247-243552 GCF_001515645.1 Sinocyclocheilus grahami
AAAAACACAGCGGCCTAGCGTGAGGGGAAGCCCCGGCTTAGCGTGTGCTGAGGCCGGTATAGCGTGCGCTGAGGCGGGCTGGACTCCGCTTTGTCCACGGTGAAAGTTGATGAATTCCCTCAGCGACCAGCACAGATCAGCTCTAGGCATGACGAAGCGGATATCGTCCTCTTTTGGAAGACCAAACAAAGTAGTTTCGCTTTCACAACGAAGCACACAGCGTCTTCAGGACATGGCTGCAGCGCCAACAATACTACAGCGAGAATAAAAGTTACGCCTTCTTTCTTTGCGTGAACATTTGGGCGGCGTTATGCAAATCTTCCCACATAGTGACGTAAGTACGTGGGGGCATGTTAGAACGAGCCATTTTAGGTAGGCGTGGTTAACTCTTAACTTTTATAAAGAATATCTCTTTGGTTTTGAGACTTTAGTGTTTGCAACTTTACAGATCTTCTTTATGCACCAAGAGCTTGTAACACTCCAAAGAGAAAGGAAAAATTGAAATCGCATCATATGACCCCTTTACACCTAAATTTTGAAGGTATATAACAGATTTTTAAAAAGGTTTTGATAGAGGTCTGTTCACCAAAGCTGCATTTATTTCATTAAAAATACAGGAAAAATTTTATTATTTTAAAATATTATTACAATTTAGAATAACAGCTGGGAATGTTGGGGGTGGGGGTAAGTGTGTTCTATGTGTGTGTCTTCTATATATTTTTTTAGCTCTGCAGTGTCACTGTGTGTATTTGGAGGGGTATGTGATGTAGTTTCCAGGATCATTCATATCATTCATTTCCTAAAGTCATTTATAAATACAATTACTTAATGCTGACTGTAAAGGCCTAATCCCACTCATAAATCTCCACTTTAGGTTTATATCCTTATAAGTTATATAAGTTAAATGTCTCAACAGGACTGTCAGAGTGAGCTTAGTTCTGGGATTAAAGGAGAGTGATGAACTCACTTTGAAGACATTTTTGGCTGTGTGAATGAAGAGGAAAGCCAACTGTAGAAATCACTTTGTATTTGAAATGATAAATGAAATGAAATGATAATTTTTTTTTTAATGCTTTGCTCTTGTCTTCTGCAGGATTCAGTAACTGCTCTGGCCCTTGATCTGAATCATCCCGCACTGAGAAAGAACAAAAACATAGATTCCTTCTTAAACAGATGTAAGTCTCTTTGGAATTTCATAGATTATTAGATTTATTGTATGTGTATGGCTTATGACTTCTTATTGTCCGTAATTATAGAACTTTATGTCAGTAACTTGATGATAATAACTATAAAATGATAATAGATCATACTGTATATCGCTAAATTTTCATAGCAATATATGGATGCATCAATACACATCCAAACCCTACTGTCGGCCTTGTCAACAGATAATAGACACTTTGCAGTTAAAAATTGTTACTTTGAGTATATATTGTGTAAAATTAGTAAATATCATGTAAAAAAAAAAGAAATTAAGCAAGTGCATCATTATTGTAGTATATTGGCAATACCTATTAAAAACAGTCAGTCACATGGTGGCAGTATACACATTTTACACAGTATACAAAACAGTATACACATGGTGCATATATATATATATATATATATACAGTATCTCACAGAAGTGAGTACACCCCTCACATTTTTGTAAATATTTTATTATATCTTTTCATGTTTTCATGTTGAAGAAATGACACATTGCTACAATGTAAAGTAGTGAGTGTACAGCTTGTATAACAGTGTAAATTTGCTGTCCCCTCAAAATAACTCAACACACAGCCATTAATGTCTAAACCGCTGGCCACAAAAGTGAGTACACCCCTAAGTGAAAATATCCAAATTGGGCCCAAAGTGTCAATATTTTGTGTGGCCACCATTATTTTCCAGCACTGCCTTAACCCTCTTGGGCATGGAGTTCACCAGAGCTTCACAGGTTTACACTGTTATACAAGCTGTACACTCACTGCTTTACATTGTAGCAAAGTGTCATTTCTTCAGTTTTGTCACATGAAAAGATATAAAATATTTACAAAAATGTGAGGGGTGTACTCACTTCTGTGAGATACTGTATATATATATATATTTTTTTTTTAAATGGTTCCATTAAAAATGTGCATAAAATAACTGGAGAATTTTTGTGCCCTGATTAATTTTTTGAGCCTTGCATAATGTAAATGTGTTTGTTAATAATTAAATGATAAACTGTATTCATGTGATAACATGCATGGTGTGATCTCTCTAGATGAAAAAGCCGTGACTCGCCTCAAGGAACTACAGGTGAAGCTGGATGATTTTGACAGAGTCAAGCTGATTGGTCGTGGAGCGTTTGGTGCAGTGCAGCTGGTGAGTGAGTGTTTATGTGAGAGTCTGCCCATGTTATCTGCTGTTTGTCTTCAGGCATAGCCTTTTGTCTGTGTGTGTGTGTTAACGCCTGTGAGGCATGTATGCACATGTTCTGCCAGCTCCTACTTACCTGCAACAACACAGAGCATGCATGCTTTTGTCCTTGTGATATTGTCTTATTCTTTTAGTTTCACACTTGTCAGTCTTTATAAATAGTTAACTATGGTAGAGCATTATGTGAT
The DNA here is from genome assembly GCF_001515645.1 of Sinocyclocheilus grahami. Classification (NCBI taxonomy): domain Eukaryota; kingdom Metazoa; phylum Chordata; class Actinopteri; order Cypriniformes; family Cyprinidae; genus Sinocyclocheilus; species Sinocyclocheilus grahami. The sequence continues at coordinate 183,833 of NW_015505194.1, forward strand.
GCTTATGCATGCAGTGTGAAGATGAATGACTTCAATTATACGTTAAACACTTGTTTGCATAAAGCAACACATTGCAGAATTTGTGTAGTTTCATTAAGGATTTATATGGATGTTTATGATGTTAATGCACATATGTGCATGTAGGTACGACACAAAGCTTCCCAACAAGTGTATGCCATGAAGCAGCTCAGCAAGTTTGAGATGGTCAAGCGTTCTGACTCCGCCTTCTTCTGGGAGGAGCGTGACATCATGGCATTCTCCAAGAGTCCTTGGATAGTTCAGGTGGGATTCCTTCTCATATATAGATATGCCTGTGTGGTACTTTTTGTGATGTGTGTACTAGAGTATGTTTGAGAACTGGGAAACTCCAAAAGCTGAAAGGATAAAAAACAATAACAGAGTGTATATAAGGACACTGTTAAAATATTTAATAATCAATAAGTAAATAATCCCCTTTAGGGATGTCAAAATTGCCAGTACTTCAATACTAAGTTTATAATAAAATGTTAAAAATGCAAACCAAGTGCTGTCTGATTGACAGGCAGCTGTGTTTGAATGCTTGCACCTCACAGGATGCACCTGCACATGTTGTAGTACTATAACACGTCAGTTGACAGTCAGTTCTGTCCTAATGTAAATAGGCAAGACAAGAAATATCAGATCTGCTCATTAGACCTTGAAGCCTAACAGAATTGCTTATGTAAAGTTGTTTTGTTGATAATATTAAAGTGCCCCTATCATGGATTTTTGAAAATTACATTTCATGCATGTGTGTAATGTAGCTGTGTGTGAATGTAAACAGTCTGCATAGTTGTAAAGCTGAAAGTGCATCATAAATAAAGTTATCGTCGCTCAAAAGAAAGAGTCGACTCCAAACCGCTGAAACTAGTTGTTTTAAATTCGAATCCCATTCCACAAATTTCATACATTACAAATTCTTACATTTGCATAATGCCTGCCTACGTTCTGTATGGACATCCCGTGAAAAAAATTTCAAACGCTATTGCTCGTTTGTGTGGAAAATGTAATATACCATTATTGTTTGGGTCCTTACTACCAAGCTGTGGGTCCGGTTCGCTAAAATAAGTGTAAAAACCTTTTCCCCCTCTGATTCTTATTGTTTTAGAACAGAGTGGAGCACTATTATTATTATAAAAGGATGTATTATTGATGAGCCGTATTCCAGTACTGGTGATGGGCGCTCCTTTTCCGACATGCTCTGTATGCAGTAGACCAATCACAACAGACTGGGTCAACTGACCAGTCAGAGCAGAGTAGCCTCACAAGGAGAGGTTTGGATAGAGGAATCTTCGAACGAATCGTTTGAGAGGCATTGAGAAATAACGTACAATTAAATGTATATTATATAAAAATGAAAGTGTTTTTTGACCTATAAACCTATTTTTGGGGACTCCTAAAACTAAATTATAAACATTTCAAATAGCATAATAGTGGCACTTTAATCAACAAAATGTGTTCTTTATGATGGACTGTTATCTTAAATAATAATTAATTACTCTACTTGATTAATAATTAATTGATAAATACTTGAAGACAACATGTCCATTTTTTTAACTTTATATTTATAATATTTATTTTAATGTATAATAATTTGAATGTAATTTATTAAAAATATTAAATATAAGAATACATTATTACATAATAGCAATGTTTTTAAATCAACAATTATTATTAAATAAAGCACTGTTCAATAGCATATTTAATATAGCTGTGGTGTTGCAATTGGAATCAAGTATTGTGAAATTTCACTGTATTGGTATCAACTGCTGAAATGTTGGTATGTTGTGACACCTGTTCACCTCACTCTTTCTGTCAACATAGCTGTGCTGTGCATTCCAAGATGAGAAGTACCTTTATTTGGTGATGGAGTTCATGCCCGGTGGAGACCTGGTGACTCTTACCAGCAACTATGACATCCCAGAAGAGTGGGCTCAATTCTACACGGCAGAAGTGGTGCTGGCACTGGACGCCATCCATTCTCTGGGCTTCATCCACCGAGACATCAAACCAGACAACATGCTGCTTGACCGCAACGGACACCTTAAACTCGCTGACTTTGGAACATGCATGAAGATGGACTCGGTGTGTTTTGGGTTGTGTGATAAGTGCTTCTGATTTGTGTGTCTGTGTAATTGAGTGTATAGGAGAAAGACAGAAAGAATGAGTCTACATTTTAAATTGTATAGTATGCAAGATTACAATTAATTTGTCACAATTCATAGTGTATTGACTATTTTAAGACCAGAAACCTAGTTGAAACAATAATTTTTGCATGTACAGTAGGCTGCAGAAATCCCCTATGCTGTGATAATTGTCAGCGCTGCCTTCTTGTGGTTAGATCATATAGTGCAACCTGAATTATGATGATCTCTCAATAGATTTATAGGGTTTTTTTTTAAAGCTGAAATGTGCAATAGCTTATGTTCTAGCAACATTAGATTAACCAGTGTATAGAATGGTTATATTTATGTATATGCATCTGTATTTGTGTTTAGTCCCGTATGGTCCGCTGTGACACTGCTGTCGGGACTCCTGATTACATTTCACCAGAGGTTTTGATGTCACAAGGAGGAACAGGTTACTATGGCCGGGAGTGTGACTGGTGGTCTGTTGGCGTTTTCATTTATGAGCTGCTAGTGGGTGAGTAGCGCCAACTTCTGCATCCTTCAATCTCCTGTAATTGCATTTTACTGTTCTTACCATCCTATGTTCATTCTTCTGTCGATGTGGGCAGGTGACACACCGTTTTATGCCGAGTCCCTGGTGGGCACCTACGGAAAGATCATGGATCATAAAAACAGCTTAACTTTCCCAGATGATATCGAAATGTCAAAGAAGGCCAAAGACCTCATTTGTGCCTTTCTGTCTGACAGGTGAGAGAGAGAAACAGAGATTTAGAATCAGTAACCTCTTTTAAACATTAGTCCCCTACTATCCTGAGATGTGATGTCAAAAGCAGCATGGAAAAATATGAATTTATTTCTAGAGGTCACTCAGGTCAGCCAATAGCGATTTTGCCCATAATGTTAAATAAATTGTGACCATCAATAATATAAATAAAAATGTTTTCATTCAATTTGAAATAGTGCTTAATTTGATTGCAGAATAAACAACAATGGCTTAACCTTGAACATTTTTGTAATTAACTAAATTAAAAAATTGCTATACTTGATATTATTTTGTTTGTATCAGTTTTTATTAGTTTTATTGTCATATGAAATATACACTTCTGTTCAAAAGTATGGGGTCAATTTTCAGCATAGGCACCTTATATTGATCAAAAGTGACAATATTTATAGTGTCAATATTAAGTGACAAAGACATTTATAATAATGTTAAAATAAGTTGTTTTTTTACTTTTAATTTGTTAAAGAATCCCAAGGGGAAAAAATGTATTAGTTTCCACAAAAACATTAAGCAGCATAACGATTTTCAACATTGATAATAATATGAAATCAGCATATTAGAAATGATTCCTGAAGGATCATGTGACACTGAAGACTGGAGTAACGCCTGTGGAAAATGCAGCTTTCAGCTATATTCAAATAGAAAGCTATTCAAATATATTCAAATAGAAAAAATAAATAGTTTTGTTCACTGTATTGTACTGAATGATTGATGAAATAAATGCAGTCTTGAAGAGCATAAGATAAAAAATCTTATCGACCCCCAGTTTCTGAAATGGTATTGTACATAAACTTAAATCAACTAAAGCCTTTTTTAAAATGATTTACCTGTCTTCATCTCTTCATTTTATGCTTTTAATAGCCCTTCAAAAAAATCAGTCACTGGTAAAACATCAACTTCATGTTCTAATGCTTCTACTACATTTCTTTGTAATGCCTTGTCACTCTTTCAGCCTGATAACTTCCATCTGTTTTCCTATATCTCTCTTTTTCCTCTCTCTTTCTCCTCCCTCTCACATGCACACACATACGAGTATTCCAGATCAAATATCCAGAGAGGAGCTTTATGTTTTCATTTAAAAGCACAACACACACACACCCCTTCCTTTGCATTCTGGCTGCAGGAATGTCCCACACGTGGCAGTCCAAACTGCTGCACCCCTCTGATCCAGATGCAAGGAATGGGAGGGGAATGATCGTTCCTTATTTTTGGATGTTGCTGCGTGTGACGCTTTGGCTCCTCAACTCATCCACTCGCTGTTGGATGTTCCAGTCTCACACGCACAAACGTCACTTAACGGATTAGTAAGCGTGGTTGTGGTTCTCTGTTTGGTTTGCTGACCAGTGTTTTGCTATGTTCAGGGAGGTGAGGCTTGGCCGTTCTGGAGTGGATGAAATAAAATGTCACCCCTTCTTCAAGAACGATCAGTGGACCTTCGACACCATACGAGACAGTAAGCCTCCGTGTGTGAGTGTGGCTGATCTGTGATCATGATTGTGAAAGTCACATTTACTCATGATAATTATAGCCAATTAATTATCACTAATTATAACTATTAAGTCAATATTATTCAATTACTGTAACATTATGCATGTGCAGAATAATAACAGTATACAGTAGATATCTAGAGAATATACTGAAGTCTTGCATTGTTTCATATCTTGCGTCATTCATATATGATCAGATTATGGATATGGGGTTTTGGAGCACAGCTTTTAAATTTCCTGAAATTGCTGTTCATATTTTTCTCCAGACAAATGCAAACATTAATGTCACACTCTCATGTTATGCTTCTGAGAAAGCCATTTCAGTCATGCATACATAGTCTTGCATTTACTTTGTGCTGAAACCTTCTTTATTGTGGTTTCTACTCACTGACTGTTTTATTGATATATAATTACAACTGATATAACTGACCTGTTTAGATGTGTTTGTCTGGTTAATCATAATATATCTTGACTTAATTGATGTATATTTCTCCATGAAGCATAATTATGGGATGTGATAAAAGAGCAATGTGTGATGTTACAGCAACATAATTTTTTTGCTGCTTTGTCATCAGTATTTTCTTTTCTTTTTTTTCTTAGTTTTGTTTTGTTCAGTAACATTGCTCTCTGCTGTGTTGTGCAGTGTGGAGGAGTGATGTGCTCCTGCTAAGGAGTGTGGTGTTTGGGACAGGGTTACGGGGGTATGGGGTTGGCTTCAGTAAGGGCGGAACCCAACATGTGGCCCGTACACAGTTACTAATGAGAGAAGAGCTTCAAAACCACAGGACCTGTTTAGATGTGTTTGTCTGGTTAATCATAATATATCTTGACTTAATTGATGTATATTTCTCCATGAAGCATAATTATGGGATGTGATAAAAGAGCAATGTGTGATGTTACAGCAACATAATTTTTTTGCTGCTTTGTCATCAGTATTTTCTTTTCTTTTTTTTCTTAGTTTTGTTCAGTAACATTGCTCTCTGCTGTGTTGTGCAGTGTGGAGGAGTGATGTGCTCCTGCTAAGGAGTGTGGTGTTTGGGACAGGGTTACGGGGGTATGGGGTTGGCTTCAGTAAGGGCGGAACCCAACATGTGGCCCGTACACAGTTACTAATGAGAGAAGAGCTTCAAAACCACAGAATTGGACTCGTTTTCTCCTCCTCTCTCTGTCCCTTGCTCCAGTGATGCCCAAATGCACATACTGTATTTGCTTTCTCTCTGCCTCCACAGTAGTCTGTTATTAGCAGTGCTATCAAGGAGCATTCTGGGAAACTAAGCAACATCATCCATATATCTGTATAGTGTGGTGTTATACAGCAGACTGTGTTTTTGCAAAGAAACGGATTAGATTTTCTTTCCAAGAGTGTTTTTCTTGCACACACGTTGACATGCTTTATCTTTTTTTTTTAGCTATATCTGTGATAAGTTTAATAGATGTTTATGTCTGACTAAATTGGTTTTACAGTATATTGAAATAAATATGGATGTTTGGAAATATGGAAAAAAGTATGGATGTGTGATCCAGAGAAGCGCAACTCTATACTACCTTGTAAATGCATTTCCTCATTGAGATTTTTTTATAGATCAGAGTTCTTATTGACATTACTGCAGTTATTTATTCATTTATTTGGAATTACTTGTATTAATAGATTTATAATTGTGTTTATTCATTAAAAACAGACAACTGACTCTTAATAATGATGATAAACTAGACTTTAAAGATCAAGATATTAAAAGATAAAGATAATGATTTGCTTAATTTGAGTGTGTAGGAGTGCCAAATGGATAAATATAAAAATTCATAAAGTAACCAACCCATATAGTAACCTAAGAGATGTTTTTAAATCTCTTTGTGTTTGTCTTTGGAATTAATTAAATGAATGCAGTTTTTTTTTCAATGTTTGGATATAATGTGGATTATAGAGGAATACGGTTCCAAACGTTTATTTATTTTTTCTCGTATGTATTTATACACTCTAAAAAATGCTGCGTTGTTTTAACCCAACGTTGGGTCAAATATGGACTAACCCAACTTTTGGGTTAAAAATGTAATTGAAAAATTTAACCCAACAGTTGGGTTAGTCCATATTTGACCCAAAGTTGGGTTAAAACAACCCAACATTTTTTAGAGTGTATCTTCCTCTAATTCAAAAACTAAATTTAAAGCACAAAGATCCAGCCATCTCTGTCGGTTTTCTTTTGGCTGTGGAGAGTTTGAATCCAGCCTGTCCCCAATAGATGTTTGTCACATGTTCTCCCAGTGTTCTCAGCACGTTCGCTCCAGAAGCAGGGAGTGTTTTGGATGTGTAAGTGAGCATGAGTGTGTGTGCACAGTAGGTAGTGAGTAAGCACCGGCAAGCTTGGAAAGTCATACATGCCACTCCTCCCTTCAGTACAGTGTCTGCTTTGTGTGCTACACACACTGAGCCTTTCACTGTGAGCCTCTCTCTCACACACACAAGCACTCAAACAGGACACACTATTTTTGCTCAAATCTTTTACAATATTCTCTCAACCCCCTCCTCTCTCGCTCTCTCTCTCTCTGCCTCTCTCTGTCTCTCAGCCATGGCTCCAGTGGTGCCGAAGCTGAGTAGTGATATTGACACCAGTAACTTTGATGATGATATAAAGGATGATCCGTTAGGAACCGAGACCTTCCCCCCTCCCCGTGCCTTCGCAGGGAATCAACTACCGTTTGTGGGCTTCACCTATTTCAGGGAGGACCAGTAAGTGTGAAAATGTGTGCGTTTTGTATTTTATTTGTGACAAGATGGATTCTGACAATGGAACTGTGGCTATTGAAATGTTGTATTATAATGTCAAATATTGTAACATTTTATTACAAACATTTGAAATTTTGTCTGACATAATGGTTTGTTGCATAATATGGCAATGCAATATAACTGAAAAAGGATTCAAAAAGTCCCAACAGAGTTCCCACATCTTTTCGCCAATGAATTTCCATAATTTTTCCAGGCGTTCATGATTACGCAATAAAGATTGTAAGAGTTTTGCACTCCCAAATAACAGTTTCTAGCATATGAAATATTTTTGACCTGAGCATAACTAGAAAATTATAAAAAACAACAAAAAAAGCCATGACTTTTTTTATTATGCCAGTATGGATATCACTTTTTTTAAAGAGTTTATATGACTGTAAAAAGATGTTTTACATTTTAAATTGGTTGTAAATGAATATCTACAGTAGATATAAATATCAAAAATGGTGAAATCTGAGACAGAAATAGTTTAAAGCCCACCTTTCAGACACTGTAGCGCTGTTTGACTTTTACACGGGTATCTTGTTCTCTTCCACAAATGCTCACTCACAGATGAACACTAAACGACAGCAAGTAAAAGCAAGCTGTAAAACGACAGCAAGCTCCTGTTATGGATTGATAGAGACAGGATGTACAGTATTTTTGCATGATTATGGTAACCGTGAATGAGTGCTGTATTTGTTCCATCACAATTCCCTCCTTTTTCCCTTTCCTTTCACTGTTTCCTCCCTCGCTTTCTCAGTTTCTCCAGTGTGGCTGAGTGAAGCCACATGGGCCGCTGGCTGAGTTGAGGAGATTGAATAGTTGCTTTGAGATTTTCTTTTTTTTTCCATTTCCTCTCTCCTTCTTGTTCCCTCTCTCTCTTTCTAACGTATTCTCCAAACTGTCTTTTTCATCTTGAATTGATTTATGAAATCTCAAAGTGTGTTGCTGCAGAGTAAACAAGGACGAAGCTAGCAGAGAAGAGTGGAACGTTTACCGTGATGCTCTTTCTGTCTCTCTTTCAGATTGTTAAACCAAAACAATAAGTGTTCAGAAGAGGACTCTAGTGCTGAGAGTGTCAATGAGGATCATAACTTAAACCAAGCCGAGGTGCATATTTTTTTAAATAATATTACTGACTTTTATCATATTATTGATTAATGTTAAATGATAAACACTATAATATGAGTTGAACATATTTCTGGTTTTATGTTGATGGAGTATTTGAGCCTTACTGATAGAGCTGTTAGCATACATAAGGCAAAACGTTTGGGGAATATTGCCCTATAATAGTGGGTGGCACAAAATTAGCACTTAGATTTCTAAAACCGATGCTTATATGACTTTTTTTGTGCCGTTACTCAACATAATTGGAGTGTTTCTCCACATTCTTTAGATAATTGCGGCTTTTAATAGAATGGAAAAACAACTTCGCGTCAGTTTTTTGTTGACTTTTCAAATGTGTTATGTGCATGTCCCTAGTCCTGTGACCTGCAGAGGAGGCTGAAAAAGTTGGAAGAAAAAGTCAAACATGAGATTCAAGCAAAGGAGGAACTGGAAAATAAATGCAGGTACAAATACTCATTAACATACAATGGGATCCAAATGTCTTTTGGATCCAAATAAGAACATACTTCTTTATGTAATACAACTTTTTAAAAAGGATGTTACCAGCATAACAATTTAAATGGAAAGATGAATTGAAAATCAGAAATATTGCAGAATCATTAATATTTCAATTTCATGTTGTCACAATGTTAATTTTGTTTAATTATTCTTTAAAAAAATTAAATTACATATTTGCGACCCCTGAATTTTGGATCCCACTGTATATAAACACGCGCGCACACACACGCACGTGTCTGTATGAAGGATAATGGATGTTTAAAGCCAGAATTCTATTAAGTCTAAAATTCATTACATTATATATCTTAACTTACAATAAATTTAAACTGTGTTGTGTCTCAACAGAACAGCAAATCAGCGGCTGGAGAAGTTGTCCAAAGAGCTTGAAGAAGAAGTAAGACACAGGTTTAAATTGCGCTCACCCAACAAAGGCCATTAATTCAAAACTGTTCAGAAACAAAGTGCAGCTTTCTTCAAGCTCCTCTAGCTGTTTCTCTCTTGTTATAGGTGAATGCGAGACAGGCGGTGGAAGACTCTCTGAGGGAACTGGAGAGAGAGAAGGCTTTATTGACGCACCAGCGTTCTCAGAGCATAAGAAAGGCTGGACTAGAAACAGACAGAAAGCGTCTGCTTGAGAATGAGGGTGAGAACAGCAGATAGAAACACGCCATTATGACTCTCAACAATGACATTTAATTCTGATTAATTTGAACAGCGAATAAACTGAGTATTTACTAGGAGTTGGAAAAAAATCTATTCACTAATAATACATTGATATTAGTCTACAAAAAAAGTTTACGGTCTACAAAAAATTATGATCATAATTTGCTTTATACCTGGTAGATCATTCCATTTTAGCCTTCAGTATTACTCAACATTCTTTGAATTACATGAGCTTTTCAATGATATATATGCTGCTTCAGATGCAGCTTCTGTGCCATTTTTTTGTTTGTTAAATAGTTACTTTTTTTATTAATATTGAATCTTTTACTGATATTCTTGATTCCCCAAAGCACTGGCCCAAAATTTCTACCCGATTTTCTCAGTACTAACCTTCTCCCATCTAGAAAGTATTAGTTCTGCTCTGCTGATGTTGTAATGTTAACATATTTTGCATTTCTCTCTGCTGCAGTGAGCAGCCTGAAAGAGCAGCTAGCTGAACTGAAGAAGAAGAACCAGAACTCTCAAATCTCTGCTGAGAAGAACATTCACCTGGAAAGACAGGTGGGTCCCTGAGCAAAACTTTATCTGACCATTAACCTCAGAACAATAATTATTATTTAACAAATAGACAAATTAATTTTAAAAAGTAAAAAAAAAAAGCAAAGGTAATAGTAATTAAAACAAGAATAAAAAAGGTATAGGAATTAAACCTAACCTGCTAAGGTCTGTGCTTAATGCGAAAGTGTGTCATTTTTCAATTTTAAAATACTTTCTCCTATCACAGCTAAAATATTTTCATATTTTGAAAAGAAAAGAAAAGAGAGAGAAAAAAACTATATATATATCTATATGTGTTTTTTAATAAAAAATAAAATTATAAATATTTGAGGTTGGTTATAATAAATGAAGAAATCCCCCAATGGAACAAAATACTGTTATATTCAAGCCTGCTTATATTCTTATGCATTTCTGAAGCCCTAAAATCACTTTAGCTTATACTACCGAACAAAAGTTTGGGGTCAGTAAGTTATTTATTTTAAAAGAAATCAAGAATTTTATTTTAAAAATATTTCTATTTCAAATAAATCCTGTTCTTTCAAACTTTCTTTTCATCAAAGAATCCCGGAAATAAATGCAGCCTTGAAGAGCATAAAAGACTTCTTTCTAAAACATAAAAAAAAAAAAATCTTACTCACCACAAACTTTTGGACAGTTGCATAAATTTGGTTTTGTTTTAGGGATAGAATTAAAAGAACAAAAGAGATTCTGATAATGAATGTGTTTTTAGTTGGAGGAGATGAATGCTAAGCTTCAGGCTGAGGTGGAGGAGTCCGAGCGGCTGAAGAAGGCCCAGGGCGAGGCGTTGAGACAGTCCCAGCAGCTGGATATCTCTCTCAGGGAGTTTCAGGAGCGTCTGGCCCAGCTGGAGAGCAGCCGGCAGGGTCTGGAACAGGAGAAACTGAGCCTGCAAACCTCACTGCAGGTGGAGAAGCGAGAGAGAAGCCTCGGCTCAGAGACTATCAATGACCTACAAGGTAAGTGCATGTGTGTCTATGCCTGTTTATGTTCATTAGACAGATGTAGCTGTGAATTAGCATCTACCGAGCTTCCTTGAAAGAGATTGTGTTACATTCTAGGGATCACACTTATGTGCAGGTCTATGTGAGTGAGTGAAAGCAAACGTTTATGTTTGAGTGTGTAGTGGTGGTGTGCTCCTCGCTGAAAGACACACTGGGCAGTGTTGTTGTGTTGTTGTGTTGTGGTGGAGCTGCCCGCAGCGAGTTTAAATATGAATAGTGTTATTTTAAGGTCCGAGGCAGGTAGCTGATGTTATGTCGCTGAACAGAGAAAAACAAGCAAACAAGAAATATCTCTTCTGTGTCGTGTTTTCAGTTTTGTCTATTAAATTTAAAGGATTTGTTTCTGCAGGTGCTTTTATCTCCTGAGAGATTATTATTATTTCATTTAAGTGAACAGATTTGAACTACTTTAAAACTCATCATGCCTTCATTTATTTTTGCTACTTTCATGTGCCTTTTATGTGAAGCTTTTGATATTTACCCCAGACTAAAGGCCTGTTCACACCAAGGACGATAACGATACATTTCTCAACATTAAAGAGTCCACACCACAGCTATAATGATAAAGGCACAGAGAAACGATATCGTTGGAATCACTTTCAGAACGATTTTTTCTAGCTGATGAACAATAAAAACATTGTCAGCCAGTCAGAATCAATCTTGCTATAACGAGCTTGAGAATTTAAAGCGGCAGACGAGCGTGCACTTGGAATAAACGGACGATATCGTCTGCTGGTGTGGACGCTAATATAGTTATCTTTATAGTTATCGTTCTTGGTGTGAACAGGCCTTAAGACTTTAGTCTTAAAATATGAAAATTCCAAGCTAAACTAAAATAAATAAACAAAACCATGAAATAAACAAACCATAAACCACAAAATATTTATTGCGTGCAAATAATTTATATCCATTTTTTTAATTATTCTAAATTTTTTTCTCAAATTACAACTGTACCTCATTCTTTTCCACCATGACAAATGATTTTGCCACAAGTTTTATCAAAAATTCTTTTAGGATTATGTTTGAGATGAAGTATGTAATACATATGATTATGTCGCTGAACAGAGAAAAACAGGCAAACAAGAAATATCTCTTCTGTGTCGTGTTTTCAGTTTTGTCTATTAAATTTAAAGGATTTGTTTCTGTAGGTGCTTTTATCTCCTGAGAGATTATTATTATTTCATTTAAGTGAACAGATTTGAACTGCTTTAAAACTCATCATGCCTTCATTTATTTTTGCTACTTTCATGTGCCTTTTATGTGAAGCTTTTGATATTTACCCCAGACTAAAGGCCTGTTCACACCAAGGACGATAACGATACATTTCTCAACATTAAAGAGTCCACACCACAGCTATAACGATAAAGGCACAGAGAAACGATATCGTTGGAATCACTTTCAGAACGATTTTTTCTAGCTGATGAACAATAAAAACATTGTCAGCCAGTCAGAATCAATCTTGCTATAACGAGCTTGAGAATTTAAAGCGGCAGACGAGCGTGCACTTGGAATAAACGGACGATATCGTCTGCTGGTGTGGACGCTAATATAGTTATCTTTATAGTTATCGTTCTTGGTGTGAACAGGCCTTAAGACTTTAGTCTTAAAATATGAAAATTCCAAGCTAAACTAAAATAAATAAACAAAACCATGAAATAAACAAACCATAAACCACAAAATATTTATTGTGTGCAAATAATTTATATCCATTTTTTAAATTATTCTAAATTTTTTTCTCAAATTACAACTGTACCTCATTCTTTTCCACCATGACAAATGATTTTGCCACAAGTTTTATCAAAAATTCTTTTAGGATTATGTTTGAGATGAAGTATGTAATACATATGAAGAAAACAAAGAAAAGTCAAGGTCATTTGTCATGTTATTTTAAAAGTCAAATAAATTAATAATACAGTACAAAATATTGTATTAATTTTAAGTAAATTGTATCAATTTTTATTCTGACAATACCTAAAATATAATTGTCACCACAAAATAATAACAATAAAAACATTTGAAATGAAAATTATTCGTTTCAAAAAAATGTTAGGAATAGACAAAGTAAAAAAATAAGAAATAACTACCAAGAGTTTAAAGTGTTTTATGAGAATTTATGTTCTTAAGGTCCACAGGGTCAAAAGTGCCTGTAGAAGAAACACCCATTTATGGTTTTTATGGTTTGAAGTTTAACATTTAATATTGACTTGAATTCCTGACCTTTGACTTCAACTTCGGTCTTGTGTTTTTACCTGCTTGTCTTTCTTGCGATTTCATTTTTATTTCTATCTTTCTTTCATTTTCAGGCCGTGTCTCTGGACTGGAAGACGAGTTAAAGCACATAAAGAGTTCTTTATCAAAGGCTGAAGCAGAGAAAAGACAGTTACAGGAGGATCTCACTGCCCTGGAAAAGGTGTGTGTGTGTGTGTGTGTTTTAGCAAGAGACTGAATGATTCTCAGCACATGATGTGTGTGGTTATGTCTATTTTTGTGAAAAAACCCTATTAATGTTGTCCCCTTCACTCATAGGAGAAGAGCAAGCAGGAGATCGATCTCTTCTTTAAACTCAAAGCCATTCAGCAGAGTCTGGAGCAGGAGGAGGCAGAGCTTAAAGCCACTAAAGCCAGATTGGCCGACAACAACAAAATCAACCAATCCGTCGAGGAGGCCAAGTCTGAGGACCTGAAAAGTAAAATGACTCGGCTGACTCTAATTTAAAAACTCTAAAAACATGTATACGTGTACAAATTTCACTACAAATAAAAATAAAATAAAATAGGGAAGTGCAGTTTAGAGTGAGGGGGAAAAAATGGTTACCTAAGGTACCCATTCATTTACTCTGGGGAAAGTGCCCAATTTCCTCTCTTAAAACAAACCTGGAATACATATAAAACAGTTGTTCAAAAGAAATTCGAGACATAATTTGGACTCACAACAAAAAACTTGAGCATTTAATCTTTGCTAGGTCATCAGATACTTGCCTGGCAAGATTTACATGATTCTTTTGGAAGTGCCTTAAAATTAGCCCTGTATGAAAACAAAATATTTTCCTCATTCCAAAATGACTTTTCCATTTTTTGTGTTCTAGCTGAGTAAATCTTTCCAAAGTATGTAGTACAAGCCTTTGGCTCATTCAGAGTTTGGTTATGCTGTGTGTGTTTGTGTGACAGATATGGAACATAAACTGCTGGAAGACCGATCAGCGAAGCAACAGTTGGAAAACAGACTGATGCAGTTGGAGAAGGAAAACTCAGTATTAGACTGTGACTACAAGCAAGCCAAACATGAGCTTCAGGAGCTCCGCTCACTCAAAGAAAAACTCACTGGCGAGGTACACCTATCTGACTGTTCTTCTTGCCTGACTGTAGCTGTCTATCTGTCTGATGTCTGAATTTTAATTGTTTAATTAAATTGTTTTAATTGTCACACTTTATGCTTTGTAATATGTTTTATATTTGCTCATATTTTCAGCACTTCAGCGTTATTTTTGGAACATATTTCTGGACAAAACTTAATTAATAAAAAAAAAATGGAAACATATTACTCACAATTAAAAATGAAAGGCATTTTAAAATTACATATATGCATCACATGGTCTGTGGAGAGTCCAATAAATAAAATCCAGCCGTGTGTGTGTGTGTGTGTGTGTGTGTGTGTGTGACAGATGGAGGTGCTGAGTGTGCGTGTGCAGCAGGAGACTCAGAAGAAGACTCTGTTTCAGGCAGATCTCAGTGTACAGAGGCAGGAGATCAGCACCCTGCGCTCCTAAAAAAAAAATGGAAACATATTACTCACAATTAAAAATGAAAGGCATTTTAAAATTACATATATGCATCACATGGTCTGTGGAGAGTCCAATAAATAAAATCCAGCCGTGTGTGTGTGTGTGTGTGACAGATGGAGGTGCTGAGTGTGCGTGTGCAGCAGGAGACTCAGAAGAAGACTCTGTTTCAGGCAGATCTCAGTGTACAGAGGCAGGAGATCAGCACCCTGCGCTCCTCTGAGAAACAGTTCAAACAAGAGCTCAACCATCTGCTGGAGCTCAAACTCAGCCTGGAGAAACAAAATCAGGAACTACGCAGGTGAGTTAGGGTTGCTGATGGATGATATGTACTGTATATTCCAATGATGTTGTTCTTCTGTGTCATTGTACAGTAGTTGTGGAATGCCACTATTCTCATAGAATTAGAATGATTAATAAAACTTATAGTTATCGCTCTTTAACTCACAAAATAAGTCTCTTTTCTCTGTTTCCAATCAGGGAGAGAGAAGAAGCTGACAAACAGCTGAAAGAGCTGAAGGACCAGTTGGAGGCAGAGCAGTACTTCACAGTATGTCTGACAGGCTTTAACATATTTTGTCAGTGAATGTGTGGAGGGATGTAGTTGGGTTGGTTTGTGTATCTGTGTCCTCATATTTGTTTTGAAATAAAAAGTTTTTCCTTGATTTCAGAAACTTTATAAAACTCAAATTAGAGAGCTGAAGGAGGACAGTGATGAAAAGGCTAAACTCTACAAAGATGCTCTGCAGAGAATAGAGGACCTGCAGGAAGAGAGGTGTGTATTTGCACACAAGTATTTGCTATTGAAACAGGATGGCGGGACATATGAAAATGACTCAGCTTGTTTTTTTAACTACAACTTTTTTTGTTTGACACAATCACCTGTAATCATGATCCACCAGATAGATACATCTGCACAGAACTCATGTAAGGACCTAAACAATGTTTCTCAACAAATAACCGCTAGAGGGCCAAAAGTTGCAAAATGTAGCTTTATGATTGAAAAATGTAAAATTGGAGTTTCTTGGCTTTTGGTCCTTGTATTTTGGCTTTGAAGCCATCTATATGCTAGTGTATTCCACATCACAGACAGCGTGCCTCCTAATGGAACATCACAGTTGAGCGATATAGGCACAGCTTTTTCCCAGTAAGGAGAAAGAGCAATATGCATTTTGCACAAGGCTAGATGAAAAGTGAGGTAAATAGATATTAGTATAGTTAGTTAAAGATGAAGGAACAGATAATAAGTTGTATGCATGGATCTCTTACAGTACACTGAATTCCTGTTCATATACAAACTGGTTTGTGAATGTTTATATAGGGACTCATTAGCAACCCAGCTAGAGGTGAGCCTGACAAAGGCAGATGCCGAAGAGTTGGCGCGCTCCATCGCTGAGGAGCAATACTCAGACCTGGAGAAAGAAAAGATCATGAAGGAGCTGGAGATCAAAGACGTGATTGCCAGACACCGGCAGGAACTAAGCGAAAAGGACAGTACCATCAGCTCGGTGAGAATTAGAGCGAGTATAAGAATGTATTTATTTATTAATTATTCATATATAATAAATATTAATTAATCTGTGCTCACAACATAAACATTCATTTATATGAATTAATTAAAATGTTTAATCTTTTGTGTTATACCAGCTGGAGGAATCGAACCGCACACTGACTGTGGATGTTGGCAACCTGGCTAATGAGAAAGAAGAGCTCAACAATCAGCTCAAACACCTACAGCATAGTGAGTAGGCTGCTGAATGCCACTTAATAATAATATAATAATATGAATGGATTGATGTTATAATGTTCATATATATGTGCTGTAACATTTATAAATGTGTATACACAGAGCTAGATAAGTCCAGAGAAAAAGAAAAACAGATGAAATCTTTGATCCTGTCCTTTGAGAAGCAGATAGAGTCTGAGAGAACCCTCAAGAGTCAGGTGTGTTTGGCTTATTTTAACCAAGAGTTTATAACTACAGTGTACATGTTACACCATTGTTCTGATAGCTTAAATATCAGCATGTCTCAGGTAAATCTGATCAAATTTTTTATTGTAGGCTATAAACAAACTGGCTGAGGTTATGAAGAAGACAGATGTCAGGCCGCAGCAAGGCAACAACACTGACATCCGCAGGAAGGAGAAGGAGAACAGACAACTGCAGTTGCAGCTCCGCACTGAGAAAGAAAAACTCAACAGCACCATCATTAAATACCAGAAAGAAATCAATGAAATGCAGGCTGTGAGTGGCATTACATATATTTAAAAGAAATGTAACCACCAGAAAACCTAGCCACCTTTCTGCATACATATGTAAAGCACACATAAAGTGTTGTTCTGTTTGCAGACGTTGGCAGAGGAGTCTCAGGGGCGACTGGAGATGCAGATGGCCCTGGACAGTAAAGACAGTGATATTGAGCGTCTGCGCTGTCAGCTCACTTCTCTCAGCATTCATTCTCTGGACACCACTAGCATCAGCAGCACCGGCAACGACCTGGAGGGTGATGACGCTTATCCAGGTATCTATCTATCTATCTATCTATCTATCTATTTTGTATAGACTACTTACAGTAATTTGATGTTTTTTGTACATTTTTGGAGCTTGGAAGTTGGAGTCACTTTGGGAATAAAGTGTCATAAATTCTTAAAAATTCTATATTTGTTTTCTATGAGGAAAAATAAATTACAGACAGGTTTGGAGCAAAATGAAAGTGAATACATTTTGGGTGAACTTCTGCTTCAATCAAAGTAAATGTAGATGCTCCAGGTCATGGTGCTGTCATATGTTAACCTGGCACAATAAGTTAGATTTGGCTGTGAAGTTTCACAGTTTCTCAGTAGCTTACATTATATTGCTAACCTTTTATAGCCCTGGCCCCATGCTCCGTATCATTCTTCATTGACCTGTACACCTTTGACCTTTCACCTTCCCCACTTGTGCTTATGTGTGGAGAGTAAGTACATTGCATCGCTGCTTATCACACAGGTTTTCTGCTTGCATGTGCTGCCCTGAAACATCACGTTTGGCTGTCTGTTCTGTTCTCTGTATGCATCTAAAACAGCACAGATCTTCTTTGCTTGAGAGTAAATACTAAAAAAAACACCCACTAACAATGCAATCTCTCTCTTCTCTCTTTTAATTCCATAATATTGACATCTATTTCTAACTGAGCTGTCACTTTTTCAACACAGTATCTGATTAAATCCGATCAGACTGTTCCAATAAGAAAAAAGTGAATATGAATGAATGAATAGCTGCCAAAAAAAGCCATGGTAAAATCTGATTTTATAGTATAGCTAACTGCAAATACAGAGCTGCATCTGTCATTATCACATCTTTTTAAAACTTAAAGAAAAACCTTATTGCATTTATTTTGCATTGCATTTATCTGTATACTTTCAGTTAAGCGTGGGTGGCCATAATTTTTTATGTTGACTTTGAGGCCGAATGACTCCTCTTTATTCCAGATTGCTTGAGTTGGGCCTGAAGGACTGGGGTTGGTCTCTTGATGTTGAAATGGATGATGACGATGTATTAGACTTCTGAGGAGTTGAGTTTTGTGGGGTAACCACAGTGGTGCCTTAGCATGTATTTGTGTCTGTGTTTATGCTTTGGCTTTAAAGGTGTTTTTTGAAGTTTGGCATTAAAAAGCGCGTTTTGTTCTCACTGTTAGGTACTATAACTAGGGCAGGTTTTGATATTAATATTGTGTTTGATGCACTAATATGAGTGTGCATGCATGTGTGTGTAAATGTTTGGCTGAATTAAAATATGTCTGGCTTAGTTTGATCGAATAAGTTGGATCTGAAAACTGATGGTGTGGTGGTGATGCTGTTGTGTGCGGTTGGATATAGAATGGGATGTGAAATGACTGCCATATTTGAGTTTTGCATTTTTTTTTGGTCATTGACCTGAACCCTCTCTCCTCTCTTTTAATTTCAGTTAACCTAAGTTGGATAGGTGATAATCCATCTGGAAGCAATGAAAGCGGAGAATGTCATAGTGTTCTTTTTGGCAAATGGCAGGACTTCCAAGTGCCAAACTCCACAAGTATAAATGACTGGGGAAAGGGGGGGTGGGGTCTAATATTTAACACTGAACATGCCATAAATCATCTAAAGGGTGTAGTTTCCATTTTAAGTCGTTTTAAGGGTGTTTTATGTCTTCCTAGACTGTACAATTCTTCAAAAACTAAATTAAAGTAAAAGCATTTTAAACTTCGGAAGTTATTTTTGGTTTCCTTGCAAGGTTGTCAGATGTGACTGTTTGCCTGAGTGTGTTTGAAACAGAATATATACTTCAGCTCTGCAATTACATGATCATCTGAATTTATATACTCAAGTATTCTATTTTTGTTAGGAAAAACAGATAAATATTTAGTGACAGATTATATTTTTATCATGCATTATATCAAAGCACACTTTTGAAAAATGCTTTTCAAAGAGCATTACTTAGTTGTTTGCCAGAACTATCTGCTCAAAATATATGCATTATTGAAGACTGATATTACATGATGCAAGGATGCAATCCGTAGCACATTTGAGCATTTTATTAATTGCTGTGACAAAAATTAGATACAACCTGTATCCATAGTGGAACATGAAGACCTCCGGTCCAAACATTTTCTGTATTTGATCATTTTGCCACTGACAACTGTTGAAACATTGTGAAATTGTTAATAAAAAAGATTTATTTGATGGAAGACCTATGACTCGTGTGATGATGGGTAACTAAAATGTTGAAATATTAGATGATATTCACTGAGGCACTGTAAAAATTAAGAAAAAGTGTGAAAATATTATTTTATGTAATAAGATATGTTGCCATTGTCATTTACAAAGAGTTAAAGAAGCATGCTTTTTGGTGGTTGTAAATGATTCACAAGAATTGATTAATATAATCCAATGTTGCATAAGCATTTAAACCAAATGTTGACCTGGAAAATCCTTGATTGCATGTTTACCCATGTAATATGTGATTTAGGTTATAAAAGCAGAATCGGCTCTGCATGAAAAATTAGTTCAAGACTAGACAGTGTATTCTTATTTCTGTAATAAATATGTACAGCTATTATTTCCTAACACTTGCACTGCTACACAGCTGCTTTGCTTATGTGCAGAATGTTTCACACCCAGGAAAATGCAGACTTGTCTTCTGATCCGATGAGGTCAGTGTCATTTGTGTCTCTGTTAACTTCAAACAGTTAACCAGCAAGGCCTTCCCGGGTAACACTACAGGCCTCAATTTAAGCTCCATAACATCTGATAACCTGAGGATCTTGTCCCATCTGAGGTGACTCCGTCTGATCAGAAACCAACTGCGTCCATTACCTGTGGACCTGCTTTTGGGCCTGTCTAATCTTCATGTGCTTGACCTTACAGGTAGTGTTTGTGTGTGTGTGTTTACTTAACTAAAATTAGTTACAGTCCTCAAATTGAATCGACCTCTGTGTTTCCGCATCCCATAGAGACGGTCAGTCTGTCTGTGACTTTTCATCAGTAGTAGGGACTCTTTCTGAAGGTTACGTCATTACTGTAGTAGGTGGTGACAAATTACTGGTTTTATGAGTATCAGGGATTTGTTCTGTCAGAAGCTAAACAGGTGAGTCTTTTTGAGTGAGCTATCCAATCATTCACTAATTCATTCAAAACCACTGATTCATTCATCAGCAAAACTAGTTTTTATGGCTGAACCTGGCCTTTTCATACTACTATTTTTGAAATGATAAGAGTAGTTTTGGTAGTATATTTCATATTCAGTCTCCATGGTGAGTTACTGAATCACTAAATTCACATTCCTGAATTCACTCAACCCATTTGTTCAAAAAGGCTGATTTATTTTGGAAGTAGTTCACCCAAAAATATTATAATCAATTTCTATACTATGGAAAAACAAATGTTGGGAGTCAATGGAGACCAGAAATTGTTTGGTTACCAACATTCTTCAAAATATTATCATCTGTGTTCATCTCAACTCATACAGGTTTGGAACAATCTATTCTTTTAAAAACACTGAATCATTCAGGAACAAAATAATGAAATTCTTATTTCATGATTTGTACTTTACTTGGATAACATTGAGAAAAAAGTTATTTTCTACTACTCCATCAAATTTCATATAGACCTTTAAAAGTAAATGTTTCATCATGGAATAGAAATTCAATTTTATTTAAAAAGGTAGACCGGAAGAGAAGATGAGTCGTTTTGAGGGGGAGGGGAGGTTAACGTTTTTGACAAAAGATTACAAGGGCACATGAATTTAAAAAAAATAATGAAGTGCACGGATAAATTATTTATAATAAACACTACAGTATTCCATTAAAAAAATAAGAATATTCAATTTTGATTTCATGCCGACTTGAAGTGAATTTGTGAATTACTTAAATGTGAAAATCTTCTCTATTTACAAATATTTTTGGAAAATAATTCAGTAAAATACTGAGAGTTCCTAATTAACTTAGTCCAAATATAATATGTGCTTTTACAGAAAGAAAACCTGATGTTGGTCAGCATATAGGGCACTAAACTCTAATCAAAGTAATTAGAGGTGCATACTATATGTCCTGAGGGAAATGTGGTTTCAGAAAAAGTCATTACGATTTTTAAATGTGTACATCTGTCTTTATAACTGTTCTGTCTGTGATTGCTTTTATTAATGCATTACAAACTGTAATTTTACTTTACCTTTACCTCTCTCGTTTTTGTTTTGTCTATCAATTTTTCTTCCCATTTCTCTCTGTCTCTGATGTAGGCTATGTGTCCTCAGAAATCCCTAGTTTATCTTAGTAAAATGTGCCTTTGTGCATTGTAGAGATTTATAACTCCTGTGTAACTCTGGACCCGGCTTGCTCTGCCACTCATGGCCAATTTCCTTAATTAGGTGTCTGCTGTTAATGTAAGCACAGTATGTGAAATATATCTTCAATAAAATTGAGTCTTTTGTGGGGTCTTGCTCGACTGAAGGGCAGGAATGATGTAGACAGAGTGTGCCGCCATAAGATTTAAGAGCATGGATTTACCAGGCTTTTCAATCTCAGCTTGTCTGTGCTGTTGTAAGGATGACCTTGCTGTTGTGAGTAGACTAGTGTGACCGTCACTTCCTGTAATGTCGAGTGAGTCCTACCGGATTGAGATTCCTCACAGCAGCTGAGATGACACGAGGTGGTGAGGAATGGCTCTCTGAGAGCCACGTGTCTTTTTCATGCACTGAGGAGATATTGACTGCTAAACACTGCACAAATAACTTTAGTGGCATCATTTATATATGACTTGATGCCATCTGTCAACAGAAAGTTAAGTGTTTTACCATCCAGTTTATTTATATTCTCCTTCATGCTCTCATTTTTATCCTCATTTAGCAAACAGGGTGGCATAGCAGCATAGTTGAGTACCTTGAGTTTTTAATGTGGTTGTGGCACATGGCCATCTACCCAATAACCAGCACTTAACTCTCTCAACATAATTAATTTTTTCATTGATTTCAGTCAGAGGTTGCTGTTTGCTAAGTCCACACTGGTCTGGATGTTTTAAGTGCTTATTTCTCTTAAAAAAAAACATGTATTATTTATTAAACATTTACACTTTGCTAAGGCCAAAGCACATTAAAATATTGTTTGAAAAAATATTTTAAATTTGAAAGTATATCTTTTTGATATCAATTTTTAGAGTGTTAGATGTATAAACCTGAACAGAAACATTTTCAATTCAATTCAGATTTATTCCTATAGCACTTTTCACAATAAACAGTTAATATCTTAACTTTGACTGCTCTACAAAAACACTTTATGTAAAAGCCTTTTTCGTTTCTCTCAGATTTTCTGCTGACGTCCTAGCACTCTTTTGTGACCCCTCAGTCCCCCTATTTTGAAAGCCCCTGATTTAAACAACAAAGATTAAACCCATAAAAGGTGAATAGGCCTATTATTTTTTGCTTTTCAGACTTTTCTCTCTGATTTTCTTTCCTTATCTTCCCACCATCAGTAAAGGTCAGTTTTGATCACTGTGATTATTCTTCTCTAGATTTAACCACAGTACTGAAGTGTGGCGAGCACTTATGTAAATTCCTTTTGTGAAGACATAGCTTTATTCTAAAAGAAAAAGGGGGCTTCTACAGTACTTTTAAGTATCAATTGTGCACATGTGCTTTTTCTCCATTTTCTCCTCTGAAAATTATTCTTGATGTGAAGGAAGATCTCTTTCATCCTGTCATTCATTTAAATCACAGCAGCTGCTTTTGCCTACTGGTAGCCTACTTTCTGCAAGTTTAAACAGTCATATTTATTTTCATTAGATAAGATTCCAGTTATTCACATTCTATCCACCTCAGCACACGGTTTCACATACTATGGAAAATGATTAGCTCACACCTGTTTGTCTCTTGAAATTTAATGCTTATACTCCCACAAACTTTCAAAAGGTCAAGCAGTGACCTCTGAAAAACAGACAATTTGTAAGATACTGGCAACGTAGCTTGTGTGCAACGGCTGATTTTACCTCCTAGAACTCCTAGAGGGGAAACTTATATTTAGAAGCTGCAGTAGGCTTTGAGATTCCGAAATGTGTCAGATGTGGAGGGGGGCTGACTATGTTCTCTGGTTACAATGTAGTGTGTGTAACTCAATACTGATCCATGTGCAATTCAGATTTTGGACACGGTCAGCTGCATGGAGCATGTGCTTCCCTCTTAGCTGGACAACATGATGGTGTGAGAGTTATAGAGGTGCATTTTGCTGTTATTTATGTACTGATATGTGGCCTGTATTCCCTATTTTAGCCATACTGTGTTGTGTGATTCTGATTTAGCTGTGCTGGTGGGGTCAGTGATTACTAGCTATTAGCACCGGCTGCTCTTTTGTCCACCCACATGCCAGATCTAAGCCATATCTCAGTGTCCAGCCATCAGTAGTCCTACACACAAACACAAAGACCTTTCCATGTGGGCACAAAAAATTCAATGCATTAATTCACTCAGACAGAATGAATAACACCCACACACAAACACACCCACATCCATGTCCATCCATGTCTTTCAGCAGCCAACAAATGAATGTCTCACACCCGAGGGACGCTCAAAGCACTGCGGCGAAATTCAAACCATCGATACATCATTCAAACTCCCACAGAGGGGGATGGTGGTTCACACTGTTGTTTAATGGGCAGGTGAGATAATTTTTTTTTTTAAACTAGGGAGAGAAAAAGTACAGGTAAATTCATAGATGTCTATGTGTACAGGACAAGATCAGAGTGAATTGTTTAAATAATCTGATGTATCTGAAGCACCAAATTGTAATCGCTACAAGGTTTTAGACATCAACTGGCATATCATAGCATGCACATTCAGTCACCATAGCAAAAACACACATATTGTTTGCTGGTTTTGTTTTACAGTTTAGAACTACTGCAATTGCTCAATCTACATAGTAATAATAATAATAAATTAAACAATCAGTTGCTGTTGTTTAATGCCAAATGGCTACAGAAAGGAGAGAGGAGAAATGTTTAATGTGGAAATAACAGTAAACAGACAAACAGTCACATTATTCTGAAGATCATTGAAAATATATATGTTACAAAAATGTATACAAATTAGGTTGTGATTGAGAGTACTCTAATTCCATTATAAAGTCAAGTGATTTTTCTTCCTTCAGGCTTGTTCAGTGAAGAGACCAGTCAGATATTCTCATTACTGTAAAATGTCTTCAGAGACAATGAGTCTTGAAGCCTTTGATGTGTGTAAAATTTAAATGATTGATTTCAAATCATTTTGTTTAATAAATTTTACTTACAATTATGATCAGCCCTTTTAAATGTACTTCTCTATTGTTTTACTTTAATGTTCCTTGATAAATTGTTGTTCTGAGTTGCATTGACCCTAGTAACCCATTTTATTTAAGTATTTTTCTGAAAAGAGACTTGGGGGTGTATAAACTTTACATACTTATAGGCTAGCTACTATGTAGGCATATTTTAAAAAGGTGATTAAAACAAGAGACATTTTATGTTAAAAGCTTCAAGTTTTGATTACTGACATGAAACGATTTATTGACTGTTGAGCAGAGGATTAGAGTTACATCAACTACATATTTAAACATTAGATAGATAGATAGATAGATAGATAGATAGATAGATAGATAGATAGATAGATAGATAGATAGATAGATTTTAAGGATTATTGATCGAGTTCAGCCGTTTTCCAGGCTGTAATCACAGTGTACTGTTCATATTGATTAGTTCTGTTTCCGAATGAGTTTATTATTCTGAAGTATTGACAAAGGACAAGTGCAAATCACTCTCTAGTTAGTTGTTCTTGCATTTATGGGCAGTTTGGCCTTTGGACACGTTTGCTGTATCACCAAGTAACGGGATATATGTGTCACTCTGTGACGCGCTCACACTCTCAGCAGCGCTATCCCAGACTGACCTGCTGCCAGCCGAAGCCGTTCCTTCAGCCTCCGGACACTCCTGCTCTTCCTCCTTCGCGCGTAACGCCATGAGTTCGATCTCATGCTTGGCAGCGGTTTCAATCACACGCTGCTTACTGTAAACAATGACGAAGTTGTTAATAATCGGATGGATTGGCAACGCGATAGCTATTACGCCACACAGAAAACTGACAGCGGCGTTGCACCTGCCCAGCGTTGTTTTAGGATAGATATCCCCATAACCCACAGTGGTCATAGTAATGATAGCCCACCAGAAAGACTGTGGGATGCTGGTGAACATGGTCTCAGGGTGGCTCTGCTCCAATGTGTACCCCAGTGCAGAGAACAAGAAAATCCCCACACTCATGTACATGAGCAGCAGACCCAGCTCTTTCAAGCTGCTTTTGAGCGCGAATGTAAGAGTTTGCAGACCTGATGAGTGGCGCGCGAGTTTAAAGATGCGTGCAATGCGCATGATGCGCAACGCTTGCACTGCCTGCTGGACGCTAGCGAGCTCCATCACAGCAGTGCCCAAATGCGTTAGAATCAGCAATACGTAAAAAGGCATGATAGCTAGAAAGTCTATTATATTCATGAAGGAAAACACAAAGCGCAATTGGTTCGAAGAGGACAAGAAACGCAAAACGTATTCCACTGTGAACCAGATGATACAAGCCGTCTCGATGGACACAAGGGTCGGGTGTTCCACGAGGTTACCCTCGGCATCTTCCACTTGGAGCTCCGGGATGGTGCCCACGCACATGACCACAGAGGAGAGCAGGATGAACGCGAACGACACCACTGCAATTACGCGCGCGGCTAAAGATGACTCGGGTTTCTCCATGAGATTCCACAGGAATGCTTGGCACCTCTGACCACTAGTGACCGTCGCATCATCCTCTAGGTCGTCCAGGATGGTCTTGACCTTCTCTGCTATTTCCGCCAGCTCGGTTTGCACCTCATTTAAACTACATATACAGCATTCGTCCAGATACCCCGCGTCGATCCCCCAATAGTCCATCTCTCTCATGAAGCGCATGGGACAGATTCCTCGCTTCATATGAATCTCTCCGTAGCAATACAGCTCTAGGATGCATTTGAAGGCCTCTGGGTCTCTGTCGAAGTAAAACTCTTGCTTTGAGTCGTCATAGTCATCACAGAGCGCGCAGAGATCTTCTTGTGTGGAATCCGTGGCTCGGTTCACCAGTTCCGCCAAACGTGTCTCGGGATATCGGTTCAGCACGTCCCCGTAGAGAATGTGCTTGACACCACCGATATTCACAGCAATATCCGTCTCCTCACTCGCCTCTGAGCCGTTACAGTCTGCATAACGAGTCCTCGGGAACCACATGTCAACTGATACAATCCAGAGTTTTAAACAAAAACAAAATAAGAATAATTTTAATCTAGAGGACCATATAGGTTATAAAAAGCAACATGTCCATGACTGGTAGCTAGATAAATATAATAGGAGAGACCGGGGCTAGAAACTGCCACATATTTTCAGACTGTGATTATTTTAATTTTTTTTGTAAATCAGCTTTCATCTTTTTTGCCGAAAAAAGAGGAAGTTACTTGAACACATGCTGACCTTTTATGACAACATTTGCGACCAGAAGAGCACAACGGGGTAAGTTGTCACAATGAAAACTGCTTCTGGGGCAACAAAAATGTAAAAGGAGACTTTATATTAGATCGTTAGGACAAAAATATTTTAAGAAATATGTTGTGTAAATTTATAACATTTAAAATGTATGTGACAACTTGTCCCGATATGACATGTGAAAATAGCCTACTTTTTCCTGAGAGCAGATTATACAGACCAGATATTAACATTTTAATAAAAAAAATAATTTAAAGAGGATTTTGATTTTGGCACCAGCATACAAACCACTGCAAGGACTAGTTACTGAGATACAGCCCTTGACAACTTCCCCATGTGACAACTAGGCTATAGTCCCGGTTTCCTCTTTTCTATTTGTACATTAGCAAGAAAGAGGACAAAACTCGTTTTGCTTACTTTAAAATGAAATACGTTTTATTAAAAATACTGAAAAATATTTTTTTACCTAAGGATTCAATACATTATTCAAATATATTTAAAACATTAAGTCGTGTTCGCATTAATAAAGTGGAGCGCTCCACGTTAATGTTCTAATGTTAATGGTCAATTGTGATAAAAAAAAAAACTTACATATGTTTGGATCAAAACCTAAGAAGAAAGTCTTAAAAAGCTTCTGACTTCAGCTGCATGATGTCCGTGTGTAGAGCAGAACAAATCCTAAAGAGCGCAACATGAGTAAAGACGGGTGACAGGACCAGAACTAAGGTGTGTGGGTGTGTGTGTGTGTGTGTGTGTGTGTGTGTGTGCGTATAGGGATGGAGCAGGCGTGATGGGAGGGGTGGAGAGCCATAATTTATGTTTTCGGATTGAAGGACCAGGAACAGGCTGCAACTCGTGCCATCATAAAACATATAGGCTACTCTCTTATCGTGGTTATAATTGATAGAGGTGCATTTAAAAATATACACTTACGGCATCTCATGGTTCTTACACTTTCTTACACTTTTTTTTACTCGCGTACAGTTTTTATATAATTTTAATTAGAGAAATGTTTCGAATGTTAAATTCGACCAAACATAAGCTTTTCTCTTGTAAAACACTGCTTTCTCAACGCAGTACAAATAAATGCACACTAGAAAGCATTTAGTAAGTTATGTTGAAATATCTCGGTCTAGTGTTGAAAAGTGGAAACTGCAAGGCAACAAGTTGTGCCACAAGATAAAACTGCAAATACCCTGACTCGCTTTTGCAGTCCACAAGCTGCTTGTATGTTTATCAGTCAATTTTGAATACAAATATTTTCTAACTATTTGAAGTGTCGACAATGTTTATTTCAACCTAATAACTTCAACATAAAATTCCAAGCAGTGTTGGAAATTGGAATATTATTTTTTTAGTCATACGGATTACACATAGAGTAGATAGCTAGATAGATGTAGTAGCCTACGAACGAACGAACGCTGTTCAGATGTTCATATTGATTGTTTTATTTCCAAAGTAGTTTATTCTTTTGAAGTTGATGAACCACTCTCTAGTTGTTCTTGCATTTTGTAGACAGCTGGTCAATAATAACGGAATATACCTGCCACTTTGTTACGAAGTCGCACCAGTACTATCCCACACCGAGCTGCAGTCAACCGAAGCCTGTGGTGGCATTTTTGCAGCTTCCGGACACTCCTGCTCTTCCTCCTTCACGCGTAACGCCATGAGTTCGATCTCATGCTTCGCAGTGGTTTCAAGCACACGCTGCTTACGGTAAACAATGACGAAGTTGTTAATGATCAGGTGAACTGGTAACGCGATAGCTACGATGCCACACAGGACACTTGCAGCGGCGTTACACCTGCCCAGCGTTGTTTTAGGATAGATGTCTCCATAACCCACAGTGCTCATGACAATGATAGCCCACCAGAAAGACTGTGGGATGCTGGTGAACATGGTCTCCGGGTGACTCTGCTCCACTGTGTACCCCATTGCAGAGAACAAGAAAATCCCCACACTCATGCACGTGAGCATCAGGACCAGCTCTTTCAAGCTGATTTTTAGTGCTACGGCGAGAGTTTGCAGACCTGATGAGTTGCGTGCGAGTTTGAAAATGCGCGCAATGCGCACAATGCGCAACGCCTGCACTACCTGTTGCACATTGGCCAGCTCCATTTGAGCAGCACCCAAAATCAACACTACGTAGAACGGCATGATAGCTAGAAAGTCTACTATATTCATGAAGGAAAACACAAAGCGCAGTTTGTTCGAAGAGGACACGAGGCGCAAAACATATTCCACTGTGAACCAGATGATACAAGCCGTATCGATGGACTCAAGGGTCGTGTGTTCCACGAGGTTGCCCTTGGCATCTTTCACTTGGAGCTCCGGGATGGTGCCCACGCACATGACCACAGAGGAGAGCAGGATGAACGCGAACGACACCACTGCAATTACGCGCGCGGCTAAAGATGACTCGGGTTTCTCCATGAGATTCCACAGGAATGCTTGGCACCTCTGACCACTAGTGACCGTCGCATCATCCTCTAGGTCGTCCAGGATGGTCTTGACCTTCTCTGCTATTTCCGCCAGCTCGGTTTGCACCTCATTTAAACTACATATACAGCATTCGTCCAGATACCCCGCGTCGATCCCCCAATAGTCCATCTCTCTCATGAAGCGCATGGGACAGATTCCTCGCTTCATATGAATCTCTCCGTAGCAATACAGCTCTAGGATGCATTTGAAGGCCTCTGGGTCTCTGTCGAAGTAAAACTCTTGCTTTGAGTCGTCATAGTCATCACAGAGCGCGCAGAGATCTTCTTGTGTGGAATCCGTGGCTCGGTTCACCAGTTCCGCCAAACGTGTCTCGGGATATCGGTTCAGCACGTCCCCGTAGAGAATGTGCTTGACACCACCGATATTCACAGCAATCTCCGTCTCCTCACTCGCCTCTGAGCCGTTACAGTCTGCGTAACGAGTCCTCGGGAATTCCCACATATCAACTGCTAATAGAAAGTGAAAATAATAACATATATACATATTTTTTTTTATATTAAAAAAATCCCATGACCAATAATAAAACAACAACATGAAAACGGTAACGAGTCCTCGGGAACTCCCACATATCAACTGCTAATAGAAAGTGAAAATAATAATAACATATATACATATTTTTTTTATATTAAAAAAATCCCATGACCAATAATAAAACAACAACATGAAAACGATTATGAAATACAAAATAATTGTTGAGGCAAAAATGTAAAATAACAGAGCTTTGGGCAAAACAATAATTAATAAACTAGATGTAGGCTATAAATCTATAGTATTTAAAAAAATCATGTGACATCTTGCTCAACATGACATTAATGAATGCTTTTGTCCTGAAAGCAAGTTCCATAACTTTTTAGTTAATTAAACTAAATTTTATGGAGGACTGTTTACTGATCCTGGGAGAGTAACGTTAGACTACAATGCCGGCAGTTCTGACTCACAGTCTGTAAGTACTTTTCATTTAAAGAATTTGCCACTGATGATTCAAACGCGAGTTTTGAGCAGTGTAGAGTAGCACTTGTTGTTTGTTGTTTCTCTGATCACAAATGCAGACATGGTTTTATGTTTACGCGGCGCGATGCAATGCAACGCAACGTGTAAAAAGACAGTATAAGTCATTATAATCAGTAATTATGTCCCCACTGGATGCAACAAATGCCTCGTTTGTAATGGGTTTTAATGTTTTTGTCTCGTTGCTCCGGCCGGACACGGCATCACATTATGGTAAGGGGCGTAACATTTCCGTCACACGCTTGAGGTATTCGGCCAATCACAATGCACTGGATAGCTGGCCAATCAGAGCACACCTCGCTTTTTCAGACCGATGAGCTTTGTAAAAATCGACGCGTTTCAAAAAGGGCGGGGCATAGAGGAGAAACAATAATGTACAGTATGTGGAAAATAATGTGTTTTTTAAACTTTAAACCGCATAAACACATTTCATTACACCAAATACACAATATGTTCTTTTTAGCAGCATCATATGACCCCTTTAAAATCGACTTTTGCTACCGTGGTTTTACTGTGTTTACACAACAGCTATAGCCCCCCTCAATAATAAACGGTCAGTTGAGATAAAACTTACTTATGTTTGGACTGCAGTCTGTGAAGAAAGTTTCAATAAGCGTGTTCTTTATCATGCCACTGAGCTGCTTTTCCATAGTTCTGTGTAAATATGCGCTAAACGGACGTCTTTGGCCGTTGCACTCGCGTCTTTTGAAGTCCAAGTTAAAAACACAAAAACAAATACAAAAAAACCGCGTCTGGAGACTTTGCGTTTCCCCCCAATCCATTCCCCATTCCCATCTCACTCAGTCATATAAAACACAGGGTAAGATGGGAAGATGGGGGAAATTCCTTATGATGTCTTTTTTACACTCATACGTATTTATAATTATACTGCGAATTATAAATACGAATAAGTGCAAAAATAGTTAACTAGAATGTATTACATTTATGCTTGTGTCAAGAACAGTTATTACAATGAATTATTACAACCATACGTTTCCATTGAACGCCGAAATATCCCCATCTAGTGTTGAAAAGTGAAAACTGCAGTGCAGTGTCACTTGATAAAACTGCAAGACTTTTTTGCAATCCATGCACTGCTTACATGCTCAGCAATTAATATTTAAAAAAGTATTCAGATTCTTGTGTTGAAATTTTCAATTGTAGTGTTGAACATTTTTCAACATATAGATTACAAATACAGATTTTTAAAGGGGTCATATGATGCTTTTTTAAAGATCATTGTTTTGTGTATTTGGTGTAACAGAATATGTTGACATGCTTTAATGTTCAAAAAACATTATTTTTTTCAACATTATTTTTCAAAAACGTATCAATTATTGCAGGTCCTCTATGCCCCGCCTCTCTCAAACGCTTCCTTTTCTACAAAGTCCCTCCTTCCGGCAAGCGCAGTCTGCTCTGATTGGCCAGCTAACCCAGTGCATTGTGATTGGCCGAACACCGCAAGCACTCGTCGGAAATGTAACACCCCTTACCATAATCGCGAGCTTCATCTTTCAAAATAAATGTAAAGACAGCCCGAAAGGGGAACAGAGTCGCGTGACAGACACAGTGATGAAGCTGCGATGTGTGCAGTACACAAGCCACGGTTAAGACAGCTGACTCCACTGTGATGTGACCCCGTCTCTCTCTCTACAATCTCTCTCTCTCACACACACACACGATGCGCAAAACTCTGCATTTGAACAGTCCATAGCAAATACTTAAACTAATAACAAAACAGTAGCTGATTCAGAAGCGCCAGATTGTCATAGCAAAGTCAGAATTACCTCCTCTCCTAGGTTCACGAAACGGTCATCCATAAAATGCATTGCTGTTCTGTTGTAAGTGATCTTAAAGATTCCTAAATGCTTCTACTTTCGGAAGGCTTTAATGTGAATTTAAATTTTAAATTTAAAGTGCTTTTGCTTTCGCCTAGAAACACACAGCGTCTCCCTGACATGCTGCTTCAACACTAACTGGGTTACTGAAACCACGCCTTCTTTCTTTGCGTGCACATCTGGGCGCATTATGCAAATATTTCCACATAGTGAGGTAGATATGTGGGGCGTGTTAGAACGAGCCGTTTTAGGGGGGCGTGGCAGAGTCTTAACGTTGATCAAGAATATCTCTTTGGTTTTGAGACTTTAGTCTTTGTAACTTCAGGGATCTTATCTATGCACAATCAGCTTGTAACACTCCAAAGAGAAAGGAAAACTCGAAATCGCATCATATGACCCCTTTAAATGATTTTATTTTTCTGAAGTATATCACATGGGGAACTGCCTCATCCTGCTGGGCTGCATCTCCGGCTCAGCACTGGCCTATCAGGAGAAGTCAAGTTAGACGATTTGCGAATAACAGCAAAACTGAACCTTAACATCACGTGACACACTCACACAGTCACCTTGGAGGTTGTATAAAGATGCAGCAGCTGTCTGAGCTCAGTATTCTGTTGTTGTACATTCTGTGTTTCCACCAGAAGCTCAGCCCTTTCAGTCAGTACAGTACTAAGGATAAAACATCACTGTTAATAATATAGTCCAAATCAAGGTTTTAATTTGGGCGCAGTGTGGTATAATTATTGACTACAAAAATGTACACTTACTGGTACTTGTTGAGAGCTGTATCTAGAGCACTCCAGAGCCTGAGTTTGGACTCTGGGATAACATTAGCAATGTTTTCCCAGTACGCTGCATCTTCTGAGTCATCTCTCATATCCAACCCCAAAACACTGCTCTTCTGTGAGGCCTGAACATCACTGGACATAATAACAAATAGTTGATTTTAGGGAATATGCGTGACAGCAGAAGCGTCTTGGTTTGAAATGCAAGCGCACTGACTGGGGTCTGCAGTATTGAGCAGTAAAATCTTTCAGAGCCACTAGTAGGTCATTATGATGGATGAAGTCAGAGTTGTTGGTTGTCTCCTCTTCCTAACAAAAACACAAAAGAGAAATGCAACATATTTAGTTTTGTTTCCAGAGTGGCATAGGGAGATGCTGAGCTGTGATGGGATCCACTTTTACCTCCATCTGTTCCCTCTGCTCTCGGCCATGTTGTCTGTAATTCATTAAGAACTCAGCCATTTTATACACATCCTTCTCACTCTCAATCCCTATTGCCTGTGTGCATTAAAGAAAGAAGAAATCTAATTACACATCAGTCTTTTTAGTTTTTCAGTGGTTCTCAAACTTTTTGACACCATTGCTCCCCTTTGTACAAGATAATATTTGAAGGACCTGCTATCTAAGCTAATATGTACCTCTAATACTTCTGCTGAAATAAAAAATAAACAGAAAAATAACATGTCATAATTTATATCTTTATTTTAGTGTTTCTTTAGCATTTTAATTATGTCAACACAACTAAATTTAAATAATTGAAAGACATATTGGGGGAATGTTGTTCTCCCCCTTGTTGAGAACCACCGGTCTAATTGTACTTACTGAGAAAATGGCATCTAGCTTTATAAGGGACTGATCATTCTTCTCCAAATGAGACACCAGCTTCAGCAGTTTACTCTCTACGAGAAAACACTGAGAGAAAGAGAAAATCAGCCTCTGATTTTGAAAATAAAAAATACAATTGCTTTAAACTATTTACAGGTTTTCTGCAGGTTTTATGAGGGGAAACAACTTTTTAAGACCAAGTAAAGAAAATCTAAGGAATAAATGGAAGGGAATGCAAAATGTCAGTATGTTCTCTTAATGTAAATGTCTAAGCAGCAAACAATGAGTTGTATTAGTTGAAAATACAGGTTCCAACCACTCTCCATTACTGTTTAAATAATTTTACAAAAATAGCTGAAATCTTGAATACCTCTGCTCCCAACCACTAGAAATAACTGGAAATAACTTTTACTGTACTTTCTGATCACACTGCAAAAAAGTGGCTTGTAAAAGTGTCTGTCACACTTGTAAAGCAAAATGACATCAGTTTTTTAATGAAGTGAGTTCATGATTAAATCAAGAACAAGGGAAAACAAAAGCAAAAGTTTTCATTCCCCATTCACAGATATTTGTTTTTGTTTTAAGCATAAACTTGATTTTGTTCAATTTTTGTTCAATCTAAAACAACATTGAACTGCACTGACTTTCATAATATGGACAAAATAGTTTAAACATGATAAAATATCTTCTTTTGTGTTCCACAGAAGAAAGTCATAAAGGTTTGGAACAACATGAGGGTAAGTAAATCCCTTTAATGCCATAATAAAATACTTTATATGTAATATATACATAATTTATAATACATACATAAATTATTAACATAATTGAAGCATCATTTCAAGAAGTTTCATTTTTCAAAATGTCAATCAGTCAAAAGTATCCCTAACTGATGAATCACACAGCCACAATCACACACTCACTAATTCATCACACAGCAGCTCCAGAATTCTCTTCACTGTTCTCCTGTTCACTCCACTACCAGTGTCGTCCAGACCCTCAGATTCCTCCACTAAATCTCTTGTTTCTTCTTGCAGGGTATCTGCAGCTGCCTGTGAGGCTGTCCTGAGGGTCTTATGTTCGATCGGGCCGGAGCGCTCCATGAAGGGGAGCGGAGGAGACACCCATGCCAGACCCAGCTGCTGCTCGTGAATGATTCTGTCTGTCTCCAGCACCCTGTGTGCCAAGGCCTTTACCTCATCTTCACTTATCAACCATAACTTCTCAAAACGCTCAGCATCGAGCGCTGCAAAGTGTCTGTCCAAAAACACAAAAACAAGGTTTGTCCAGGGACTGTCTGAATGTCTTAAGATCATGAGGTAAGTAAGTGCACTCACCTTGCTTTCTTCTGCATGTCCTTGTACTGTTGTTTGATGCGTGTGTAGTCATTTCTCAGTGATTGTTCCTCTGCTTTCGACTGCTTCTCCTGATTGGCGCATTTAGACTTAAGGTTGTTGAGAACATCTTGCATTCTGAAAAAATTCAGGTCAGTTCTGAACTCACCAGTATTCATGACTGTTTTCCTGCAGTGAGGTGAGATTACTAGACTAAACGTCCTTTCACACCAAAAATGATAACTCTAATGATAACTATATCAGCTGAAAGGCAGTGACTCTTGCTGCATTAAAATGATTGAACAAGAATGTTGTAATGCATTAAAATAGCTTGAAACTAAAAAAGACAGATATCTTGGGTTCTACTATACTAAGAAGTAGAATATCTTTACTAAGATTAGTTTGGATATGCACTGCCATACACAAGTGTTTTGGTTGGTAAGATTTTTTAATGTTTTTAAAAGAAGTCTCTCATGCACACCCAGGCTCCATTTATTTGATCAAAAATACAGTAAAACTGTAATATTTTGAAATATTATTAAAATTTAAAATGTTTAGTTTTCTATTTTTTTCTAGTTTTCTAAAATTTAAAATTTAAATTTAAAATGTAAAGTTTTCTATTTTAATATATTTCAAAACGTCATTTATTTCTGTGATGGCAACGCTGAATTTTCAGCAGCCATTACTCCAGCCTTCAGTGCCAAATGATCCTTCAGAAATAATTTTAATATGGTGCTTTGGTTATTAAGAAACATTTGTATTATTATCAATGTTGAAAACAGTACTTTTGATTGAATACAAGTATTAATGTCTTCCTGACATCAAACTTTTATCAGCAGTGTACCAAGATTAATCTGAAAAAGTTATGATACCTTATAATTTTCCTCTTCAAATGGGATTTTAAGATGGCGTTCTCTTCCTCTCTTTTCTTTAGCACCTCATATTTGTAATCAAGTTTTTCTTCATTCAGATGGCAGTTGAACTTCACCTCTTGTAACTTCTTTCTTAAATTCTGCACACACAGACAGACACAAAGGCAGATGTTTATTTGTATCTAATATAGCATTACTGTCTCTAGCATATAGTTACATGTACATACAGTTAATTAAATCCATGTCAAATTCACCTGTACTTCTGTATCCATTCTGATTTTGTCTGTGTTGTATTCTTCAGCTTTCCAAACCCTCAGCTTCTGCAGCAAGTCCTCGTGCTCCTCCAGGAGACTTAAACCCTGCATCATGTTCCTCAGCTGCAGAAAAAGATGCATCTGTTGTCAAAGTGGTTTCAGTCAAAGGTATTCACATTCAAATTGGTTTCAATCCAATGCATGTCTTAATCCATGTGTGTGTGGACTTTTTTTAAGTATTGTACCTCTTTCTCGCTTCGTTCTTTCATCTGATGCCCCCATTTCTTCCTGTGTTTGGTTAGCAACGTTCTCCTCTCCTCATCAAATGAGTTCTTTAATGTCCACAGAAAATAAATGGTATATGACAGAAAATAGTGTGCATTCATAGACATGCCATTATATATGGTGTAATTGTTAATTCCTTATTAAACCAAACATATCAAAACAATATTATGAGGGTGGAATGATCATTTGTATTTGGACTCCAGCCTGCAGGGGGCAGTACAACACCTCAATCTGCTGCAGGTCCTCTCGGTATGACTTTTTCAGACTTGAGATCTGTTCTTCAATTCTGTCAATAAGCAGGTCTATGTCTTTAGCTTGTCTTTTCAGGTCCTTCACATAGTGATCATCGCTTGCCTTTAGCTCCTATACAAAAAATACAAAAAACGCTCCTATTAACTCTTGAATTGCAGTCTATATGTTTTTGCATGCATTTGTTGCAGACTGAAGTTCACCTGCTGTAGCTCACTGATCAGTTTATTCTTGTCCACTAAAATCTGTTCACAGAGTTGTTGCTGGCTGTTTAGAGCATCTCTTAGATCTAGTGGGGTCTGTTTCATTTTAGCATCCGTCCATTTGCGAGTGATCTCCCCAAACTTTTCCTGGCTGGACTTGGCCTCATTTTCCAGATTTTCTCTCCTTATAGGATCAAATGACACATTTTTAGTGTGAATACAACCTTTGCGGAGGTACAATTTCAAAGACTTATAGTGACAGAGGGAGACTAAGTGTTTCATTGCATGTACCTCAGTCGACATGCCTCCTCTAGCTCTGTTCTCCTGTCAGACTCTCTGGCATCTACAGCGACCTGAATGTTGGTCACCAACGCTAGACCATCAGTTTGCAATTTTGCCATGTGCTGCAAAAAGAGCAGAGGAAAGTGTCCTGAAAACTTGATCTACCTTACACATTATGTGCACAATATTCAATACTACAGAATTTAAAACTACAATATTTGCTTGTGTAATATTTCTTATCATAATATAATATAATATAAAGGAATAAAAGCAAGATGCTAGCTATATTTAAATGCAGACGACTGACCCTTTTACTTTTCTCCACTTCCTTCTGACTTTTCTGTGTTTCTTCTTGAATATCCTCCTTTCCCTGGGAATCTTCGCCAAGATCTTGACTGCAAAACATACAATTTGTAAGCATTTCATGGCACGTATAAAATCTCCAGAATAAGTTACTTAAAGATCTGAGAATGACACGCTTATTGCTAACTAATGAAACAAGGTGCTCGGCTAATGTAACGTTACTCGAGATGAATGTTTACCGTGTTTTGGCCTCATTTCGTGCGGCTATGCGGAGGCGACGCGCTGTAATTCTCTCCGCTTGGTTTTTAGACTCGACAGATGGTCCAGGTTCGTCTGCCTCTTCCCCTGCAAAGGGTTCGGGTTGATGCATTTTCAGTTCGTTAATAAGCACGAGTCCAAGAAATATAACACAGTGCGATGAACGGTAGAGTATTGTTTACAATACCGTTGCTATGATACTGCGCGAGTGGCCGAATGTTGGTTCTGCAACCCCTCTGATCTGTAACGTAGAGAATATCATAGATCAGCGACTGCCAAACATTTAGAATCAATTGACCATTCAATTTATATTTGATTTATTAATTAATTAATATAAACATTTTGAATATATATACATTTTTAAATATATTCTATTTTTATGTACATACATGTGTGTGTGTGTGTGTGTGTGTGTGTGTGTGTGTGTGTGTGTGTGTGTGTGTATATAGAGAGAGAGAATTTCATGGCACGTATAAAATCTCCAGAATAAGTTACTTAAAGATCTGAGAATGACACGCTTATTGCTAACTAATGAAACAAGGTGCTCGGCTAATGTAACGTTACTCGAGATGAATGTTTACCGTGTTTTGGCCTCATTTCGTGCGGCTATGCGGAGGCGACGCGCTGTAATTCTCTCCGCTTGGTTTTTAGACTCGACAGATGGTCCAGGTTCGTCTGCCTCTTCCCCTGCAAAGGGTTCGGGTTGATGCATTTTCAGTTCGTTAATAAGCACGAGTCCAAGAAATATAACACAGTGTATTGAGAGTATTGTTTACAATACCGTTGCTATGATACTGCGCGAGTGGCCGAATGTTGGTTCTGCAACCCCTCTGATCTGTAACGTAGAGAATATCATAGATCAGCGACTGCCAAACATTTAGAATCAACTGACCATTCAATTTATATTTGATTTATTAATTAATTAATATAAACATTTTGAATATATATACATTTTTAAATATATTCTATTTTTATGTACATACATGTGTGTGTGTGTATGGCACACTTTTACTTTGCTTGACTGATCGTTAGGCATTATGAGTAGAAGATACTGTATATCAATCAACCATAGTTCTCCTGTCTTTAGGTGTAACGTGCATTTATGTGTGTGCATCCATGCATGTTTTAAGGATGTGTTTCACTTTAATAAAGGGGATTGCCAACTAGAAGATAACATGCCACATCATGGAGCTTCGCCTGGAGAACAGAATACTGACTGACAAATACAACGCTCTTAACAAGGAGCTGCAGGAGGCCTTGGAGACCATCGAGGACCTCCAAGACACCAAATACGCTTTGGATGCCAAAGAAAGGCAAGCTGAGAAGCTCAACAGACAGCTCTGATGAAACTGTAGACAGCAGCAACCAGAGCCACACTTTTTACACTTTTCAGGGTAATCAACATATGAATGGCTTACTCATAGTCTCATATTAAAATGAGATACGATTAAAGATTTTAACATCCAACAAATGACACACATGAGTTTTTACCTGAAATCTCCTCTTATGAAATGTTATAGGCACCTAAACAATGCATCCTGTTTATCCATGTTCATCGTCCCTATACGTGGTGTCTGGATCTTAGTTGTTAGGGTGGAAAGTGAAGCCGATCCTGTAGGTAAAGTTGGCACAGTTAGTCTGCATTCTCCTTCACAATGACAGCCATCGTCTGTCATTTTGGTTGCTGAAAAGTGAAAGGGACTAAAATAGGAGCTTAGAGGATTGAGTGTCACAAAGCACTTCCACCCCTATGATTGAATACTATATGTTTAGTGGCACTAAGAGGAACGTCTGTGGTTAGAACATTGAAAAAAGCCTTGTTGTGATGTCACACATCACACACTTATGCTTTCATAATAATGTTCTCTCTCTCTTTCTAAATAACATTTGGGGGTTCTGGCCCTAAAGGAATAGTTCACCCAAAAATGAAAATTTGCTGAAAACTGTACTCACCCTGAGGCCATCCAAGATGTATATGAGTTTGTTTCTTATTTGGAATCAGTTTGGAGAAATGTAGCATTACATCACTTACTCACCAATGGATCCTCTGCAGTGAATGGGTGCCATCAGAATGAGAGTCAAACAACAGATAAAAACATCACAATAATCTACAAGTAATCCACACAACTCCAGTCCATCACTTAATGTCTTGAGAAGCGAAAAGCTGCGTGTTTGTAGAAACAACTTTTCATTCATGGGTGAAATATTCCTTTAATAGACAGGTCAGAAGTCTCTTGCATGATCCTATTGTATCTTTCTGTAAAACTGATTTGAAATATGCATGGTAAAATATGCAAACACTATATAAACTCGACCATTGACCTTTCTTATAGAAGACTGCAAAATTATTAAATGAAGATTTAAATGATACCAAAATGTCTAAATAAACAGATATTGTGTAGAACTCAATCTGCTTTTCATTTTTACCAAACAATAATGAATAATGAAGTGTGATGAAGATTTATGCGGTAGTCACTGATTAATTTCCCTTTTATCATGATAAGATTCATGCATGATATTCTCCCAAGAGGGGTTAATTGTAACCTGATATGAGTAGTGTGTATTGGTACGTTTGTGTACGTGTGCACAAAGGGAGAGATATTCAGTCTTGAGTGAATGGACATCAGTGACGCATCTCTCTCACTGTGACTGGGTGAACTTGGGGTTTTCGAAGTATCACACTGAGAAGGTAAGTGATCATTCATTATAGAAGTTTAATAATTTGTAGTCAACAAAAATGTTAAAATTACAAATGCAAAACTTGCTTCTTGCATCAGACCAAGGCTGCATCTCATTGCTAGTTTTACTTGATCTTAGTTCTGCGTTCAACACTATAGATCATGACATATTCATAGATCGATTACAAAACTATACAGGTATTCAAGGGCAGGCTTTAAGATGGTTTAGGTCCTACCTGTCCGATCGCTACCACTTTGTTAATTTAAATGGGGAGTCATCTCAATTATCACCAGTAAAATATGGAGTGCCACAAGGATCTGTCCTAGGACCTCTGCTATTTTCAATATACGTGTTGCCCCTTGGTAATATTATCAGAAAATACGGGTTTAGTTTCCACTGTTATGCTGATGATACTCAACTATATATCTCAACAAGACCAGATGAAACTTCTCTCTACAGTCAAAAATCTGGGTGTAATATTAGATAGCAACTTGTCTTTTGAAAATCATATTTCCCATGTTACAAAAACAGCATTCTTCCATCTTAGAAACATTGCCAAGTTACGAAAAATGTTACCTGTTTCTGATGCAGAAGAGCTAGTTCATGCATTCATGACCTATAGACTGGACTATTGTAATGCACTGTTTAGGCGATTAATACAAAATGGTTTTGTCTGTGTCAGATTGAAACTGGTCCCCACCATGATAGATATTGTGTTTGTTTGTAGATGAGACAGCCGTCTGATGATTACTGGGGTGAATATGGCCCATACGGAGCCTGCAGTCGCTCCTGTGGCACTGGAGTGGCAGTGAGAACCAGGGTCTGCAACACCTTGAGGTGGGTGTTTAGTACATTTGAAACCCTTTCCCTTATAGCCTTCATAACTCATCCTCTATCTTTCAATATTAAGGACGGATGGTGGGCACAATTGCGTTGGGCCATCCAAGTCCTACAAACTCTGTAACATACAGGTAAACAACTTAACACCCCCAAAAATGCACAAATGCTATGTTTTAATATAAGTTTTTCTTTACAACATTATAACTTTTGCCCTCTATAAAGGAATGTCCTGTTGGATCTAGAGATTTTTGTGAAGAACCGAATAGAGTTCCAGGGAAAGCGTTACACCTGGCAGCCATACTATGGAGGTAGAAAATTACACAAAGCCTTGACTAAATAACATATAATTTTATTGATTATGCAGTTTTTATATGAGGAACTAAAGATGTTTTGTAAGTTTATTTGTATATTTGAGCTGCAACAGCTAATATTTTTAAGTTAGGTAGCTGAATTAGATAAAAATTTAATTCAAAATTCATAAATAAACAAATACATTTATTTAAAATATGTATTTATTATTTAGTTATTTAATATTTTAAGGGTTGTTTTCAAAGAAAATCTTGAATTCATTTATCTCATCCCATTGCCATTTTCTTGTTTTAATAATAAACCTCACTAAATTTGGTTACATTTACACATAAAAAAGAAAAAAATTTGATTCAATAACTCTTGTTATTAATTCAACAAATGTAAATAATGATTTTTGCCTTTTATAAAATAATCGTTTTTTACTGATTTTTTGACATTTTTTAATGAAAAACATAAAAATACTGATTAAGAAAATAATTTGTTGTTTAAAAGATTATTTCACATGGCTTAAATTGGAGCTTTAATTTCTTAAATGACAATGAGGGAAAGACTTTTGTGCAGAAATTAGAAGTGTTGAACATGTAATTAGATGTAATCGATGGTTAAGTCCGACAATTCTGGAAGCTTTCATATCTTGTTATGGTAAAAACCTTCCTCAGGCGGTTCAGTGCACTAGATGAGGCTCTTTATAGTCACATGACCTGTTCTGTTTTGGCCCAGCTTCAAACCCATGTGAGCTGGTGTGTGTGCCCAGAGGAGAGAACTTCTACTACCGTCACAGACCTGCTGTAGTGGACGGCACACCGTGCTATGTGGGCCGCAGAGACATCTGCGTGGAGGGAGTCTGCAGAGTATGTGTACACTGACTACAGCACAAAACCACACACACAAACAGTTCATTCTAACACCCTTATTTTTGCTGAAAGGCGGTGAGCCATGGGGAGATTGTGGCTTTTGAGGATCACTCTCTTCCTGTCACCTCTAGACATGGCCCTGGAGCTGCTGCCCATCTGGACACCTACAGGTAATTTATGTATGATTTTATGCATGTGTAATATGTGTCTATGAAATGTATGTATATGTGTATGCTTGCATACATGGATATATACTTCTTTCTTATACAATTTGTTTTTATAAAATCTTTTTTTTTTTCCTGACTTCCTGTTGTTTTTGGTTTGCTTGTTTTTGTTTATTTCATTTCTATAATATTTATTATATTATATGATATGATATTGTATTATATTTCAGTCTGTCCGTCTGTGTATTTTTCAGTTACTTTCTGCAGGTAACGATATGTCAGTAGGGGGCAATAAGTGACTGTCTTTCATCGGTATTAACCGATTTCCGAATTTATTTTTCGAAATCATTTAAAAAAAAATGATTCGGTCAAGCATAGGGCTGTGTCCAAAATGGCATACCCTCTTGAGTAGGTACTTTTCTGAATAAGTAATTACTTTGCGGCGAATAGTATGTTCTATATAGTATGACTGTGTGTAGTATAAATGTAACCTGGAAGCTGGAACCTGGTGTCCTGTCACCATTTTGTCATTGTCATGTGACCTACCAGTGTCAGTTGCGTCATGTCACTGCCATTCATAAATGCTCTCCTGTGGCCTCATGGGATAGTAAAGTGTCCATTGTATGCACACTTCAGAATCATGCTGGAAGTAGTAAGTCATCTGGGTACTTTTTGCCTACTCTTTTATGAGTACTGTG
The DNA here is from genome assembly GCF_001515645.1 of Sinocyclocheilus grahami. NCBI lineage: Eukaryota > Metazoa > Chordata > Actinopteri > Cypriniformes > Cyprinidae > Sinocyclocheilus > Sinocyclocheilus grahami. Next base: position 227,222 of record NW_015505194.1, read on the forward strand.
AATTCAGACATACTACTTCTGTCACATACTGTTTATAGCCTACTATATAGTAGGGAAGTATGTGATTTTGGAAGCAGCCTAGGTCTCTGGAGGACAGTAATGGGATTTACCAGATTGGCGGGCGAGGCCAAAACTGAGGGGCGTTTTCAACCGCATTATCTGATTTGCTCCCATCACAGTGACGGTTGTGTGGGGTGGGGTCAGGTAACGTGCATCATTTTCTTTGCATAATTTAGAAACACCCACTAGTATGAACATGCCTGCAAATTTAGAAACGCCCACTTTTGCTCTGCAGAGACCTCATACTCGATTCAGTCAGGAGCAATACATGTATAAGTGAGTCATAAGTGAATCATTCATTCATTCAACCGATTTGTTCCAAAATACTGATTCATTCAAGAACGAAAACAATGCTGAATTTGGAACTGTGTACTAGAATCAGAATCAGAAGAGCTTTATTACCAAGTATGTTTACACACACAAGGAATTTGACTTGACGACAGGAGCTTCCAGTGTAGAAGAAAGTACAAACATAGTGCAGACATACATGATAGTGTAGACATACATAGGAATAACACAGTAGGGATGTAATATAAAACTAATATAATAAAAAAATAAAAAAATAAATAAAAAAATTTGAATAATGTACTATATACAGAAATAGAAGTATAGGAAAAAATTTAATTGTTTAGATAAATGTACAGATATGTTTTGGCAATATTATATGTAAACAAAATTCAAATTAAGTGTGACTGATTGTGTTTGTAGGTACACATACAGCACCTTTTCAGAGTGTTCGCTTCACTGTGGTGGAGGAGTGCAGACCCGTAGTGTGTACTGTATTAATGAGAGAACATCAGCAATGGTCGATGAATCTCACTGCATTGCACAAGGCCTCAGGAAACCAGCTTCCCAGATGGCCTGCAACGAGCACCCCTGTGTCGAGTACAGTGTCGGTCCCTTTGGTGATGTATGTAGTTATTTCATTAATATCGACACATGCACTCACAATCACACATTTTTGCCAGGTGTTGCTCTGTTATTTCTAACTTTGATTATTGCTTTATTCTCTCGTTTCCCCCAGTGCTCGGTGACGTATGGTGAGGGACAGCAGACACGAGAGGTATTCTGTGTCGGGGGCAGAGGAGAGCACATCACTGAGCACCCCTGCAGGGGTCTCACACGTCCACATGACATCAGATCCTGTCAAAGACCAGCTTGCCACCAAGTTTTTAGATATTATACCAATGAACTTCAGCCTGGTGAGAGAAGGAAGGAGAGGAAGGCCATAAAGGAGAAAGCCGATCAGTTTGAAGTGCATACCTCTCTCCCTGTCTCCTTCAGTGTTCTCGTAGCTGTGGAACTGGTACTCGTGAGTGCAGAGTAGTATGCATGGATTTGGATCACAATCAATATCCAGATGAAAGATGTGCTACTTTCCCCAGACCTCATGCTGTGGAGAACTGCAACACACAGCCCTGCCCTGGTGCACAAAGTGAGTTTATTCATGGTCACTGACTGTATGTGTATACACGTTTTTGAAAGAAGAATAAATGTTTTGTTATGCTCACCAAGGCTGTCTTTGGTCAAAAATACAGTGAAAAATGTTGTATTGTGTAACATTATTACAATTTAAAATAACTGTTTCTATTTTTTATATATTTAAATATGTAGATTCTTCAGCAAAGCTGAATTTTCAGCAGTCACATGATCCTTCAGAAATCATTTTAATATGCTGATTTGGTGCTAGAAAAAAACATTTATTATTACTGTTTTCAGTGTTGAAAACAGTTGTGCTGTTTAATATTTGTGGAAACTGATACTTTTTTCAGGATTTTCTGTTGAATATAAAGTTGAAAAGAACAACATTTGTTTGAAATAGACATGTTTTGTAACAATTTAAAAGTCTTTGCTATCATCCTTGCTGAATAAAAGTATTCATTTATTTTAAAAAAAACAGCCTAAACTTTTGAATGGTAATGTGTGTATACATATATAATATTTGTAAAATGAAATATAATGATTTTAAAAAAGTAAAACAATAAATAAACACGTTTATTTACAGAATTTGATATTATTATTTAGTTTTATTGTTTTATTCTGTTTTCCAAAAAGCCCAGAAATCATGAGATTAATCATAATTTTTTCATTTTTTTGACAGCCATATTTTTATTTTCTCCTGAGGTTTATACATCCAACAGTAGTCTAATGATGGGTAGAAAAACTACAGCAGCAGTTCAATAAAAACAAAATATTTTCCAGAAAATATGTTACACATATTTATAGTTTTTCTCAGTTGAATAGATTTTTATATATGAAAATATATTGCTGCCTTTTATGTTTTAAGAAGGGGGTCTCTTGGAGGGAATCATCATATTTGACAGACTGTGGCATAAAAAGTTTGAAATGCCCTGTGCTACGAGATTCATTCTGTGTTTGTGTTACTTTGCTTTAGTGGTGCCCAGCGTGCAGTACCCAAGTGGTTATGAAAGCTCCTTGCGTGGATTTGTGCCTCATACCCACGATGCAACCTTAGGTTAAAAAGCTGTCACAAATATGTAGATGATTTGAAAGCAGTTTTAAATTTCTGTATCCATTTCTCATGTGTTTATTTTTATTGTATATGTTCTGATTCTTGCTCTACATTTGCTCTGTGAGCAGTTCACAGACCAAGTGATCCATACCCCACAGTGACTGGGCCACATTGTGCCCAGTCATATTATGGCTGCTGTCCGGATGGCCACACTGCTGCCTCAGGGCCTCGTGGGGAAGGCTGTGCTCAGGGTGACTGTCATAGGTCCAGGTACATATACTGTATATACAGTGGGGCAAAAAAGTATTTAGTCAGCCACCAATTGTGCAAGTTCTCCCACTTAAAAAGATGAGAGAGGCCTGTAATTTTCATCATGGGTATACCTCAACTATGAGAGACGAAATGAGAAAAAAAATCCAGAAAATCACATTGTAGGATTTTTAAAGAATTAATTGGTAAATTCCTCGGTAAAATAAGTATTTGGTCACCTACAAACAAGCCAGATTTCATCTGCCCACAGATACACTTTGATCACTAAAAAGACTACAAAACAAAACAAATAAAATAAAATATCAAATGAAATATAAATAAAGTAAAATATTAAGGATAATAATATAAAATATCATATAAATAAAATATACATTATAATAAAAATATACTGACAGTCTAATTTAAAGCTGCTGTATGTAATTTTTTGATTGTATCAAAGCATAAAAACACCATAATACATTTGCAGATTTTTAGGAAACATACTTGTTTCTCTGAAAAACAAAGCTAAAGCCAATTATTCTACTTTGAAAATGTGCATTCTGTGTCGGAATGCCTGTTTTTGTTTTGGTCTGTGGGATTCAGCCCACTGCAGTTTAACCAATAGTATTTCAACACCCCGGGTTGCCAGAGAGCGGAAAACAATGTATGAACAGCAAATGAACTGGGTCAGAGATTTACTCGACCTAAAAAGCCTCTGCATCAGTCTAAAACACTCTAAGACCAGAAGCATATTAATTAAAACAAGGATAAATCAACTCATCAACTTACAGTGTAGGGCTCATCGCCTTCAATTGTCAATTGCTCTCACTCCCGATGCATGTCCTCAATTTGACAACCCGCTGGAGCGTCGCATCTGAGGAGGAGGGGGTGGGAGAAACAATATTTTGAATTTGGACTACAGTAGCCATTTCAACTGCTATCTGTCAATATTACATACTGCATCTTTAAAGGGCACCTATTATGCAAAATCCACTTTTACATGGTGTTTGGACATAAATGTGTGTTGGCAGTGTGTGAACACAACCAACCTACAATGATAAAAATCCACCCACTCCTTATTTTTTAATCCCCGTTAAACCAAATCAGTCTCATTAGACATGCCGTTTTGATTCTCTGAGCATTGTGACGTCACAATGTTTAGGCCCCACCCACGACTGCTGACTGACACCGCCGTATTAGCAAAGACCCCGCCCTGAGTGAGCCGCACACAATCCGCCATGTTTATCTTCACGCTAGAGCAGAAGTTTAAACTAATATGGCTGTAAAACGCATAATTTCAGCGCGATATACATGATAATCAAAATCAAACATGTTTTTTTGGCAGAGTATTTGAGGTATGAGCTGTGAAAGGCACAGCTGTATTCTGGAAAAGGTGGGCGGGGAGCAGCAGCTCATTTGCATTTAAAGATACATGCACGAAAACAGTGTTGCTGCATTCCTAATTCGCCTACTTATACTATGCCCTAAAAGTATGTACTCTTTTTGTGAAGAAAAAGTACATACTTTTGAGTATGTAGCAGAATAGTAGGCAAGCTTTAGGACTTTGTCATAACTGCGTCTTTAACGCACGCTCTGTTGCTTAATTACGTACATCCTGTCACCATTTAAACTGCACTGTCAGTCATCTTGTCAAAGTTAACATTATCCATATTTCGTTTAATTTAATTTCCTACCGTATTGGAGAGAAATGAAGAGGGACGTTGATCTGCTAGTCGCGGGTCTATCATACCGAGAACTCTGCTCATATGTTTGCATAATGATGCATTTAAAAAATAATGACCAAATGTGTCATAATAAAGTTCACAGTGTTGCTGCAGATGAAATATAACGCGGATAACATTAAATAAATATTTTTTCAACAGGTTAGATATTGATTATTTATCACTCAAACCCCTTTCTCTACCTGTCTGTCGGTCTCGCATATCTGCCATGTTTGTAGTTTTTTAACACTTTTCATGAGTGTTTCTATTTTTAATCAAATCCTTGTCCACACATTGTGTTGTGTGCAATACTAGCCATTAAGAGTATGCACAGATTTGCACTTCGAATTTCTACCGGAAGCAGTAAACCATCCGGGTACCTTTGGAATACTAATTTCAACATACTACGATTTGAGACATACTTATTCTAATTTCAAATACTATTTAGGATGAATAGTATGTGAATTGGGGCGCAGCATGTGCTTCTGCTTCCAAAAATAGGAATTTTCAAACTGATATAATAAATTATCTGTGGGGACACCTAAGACTTGTATTACATCTTGTAAAAAGGGGCATGATAGGTGCCCTTTAATAATGTTCAATATATTTGATCCATTCAATATAATGCAAACTTCACAACCTATAAACTGACCATTCATATCCTATTTCACTCAATTATCTATGTTGTGTGTATCTGCCTGTTAATAGATATGGTTGCTGCCTTGATGGAGTAACAGCTGCTCAAGGTTTTGGAAGAGCAAGATGTCCTGATTTCCCCTATAGAGTAAACCAGCTCATTGATTTTCACTCTCAATATTGCTCTACGCTGCATCTATCATAATTTAAATTTTTTGTATCAATACTCTTTCCAACACATTATCTCTTTTGTTTTCAGGATTATAGTCCAGTCCGTCAGCCCTCTGCTGGTGTGTGCTCTTTGGCACGAGATGTTGGGTCCTGTTATGAATGGACATCTCGTTTCTACTTTGATTCTTCCTCCAGGCTCTTGCTCACAATTCTGGTACGGTGGTTGCGAAGGGAATGGAAATAACTTTGTCTCCGAGGAGGAATGTGAGCAGACGTGTAAGGCTTCTGCCAGAGGCCTTGCCCCAAGAGAACCAACATCCAGGAGAGGGATCAACGCGGTCAGAGGTTATAGACTGAGATCCCGTGCATAAAGGATTTAAAAGAAGGGTCACTGAAATCCCACAACAAACAAATCCAGCTTTGTATTTATCCAGTATTTGCTCACATACATGTAGACAAAAATGTTTATTCAAGGTACACGCAGTCATTAAAGGCATCTTGGGATTAAAACGTTTAGGAAAAGAATATTAATTGCCCCCTAAAGCTTTTTATTGTATGTTCAGAGAAACACATTCACTTTATAGTATTTGTCAAATATGACAGTATCAAAACAAGCAGGAACAATTTTCACACATTCCAATCTCAAAATAGAGCAGTTTCATCAATTTCATGAAAATAAAATTGCTGTTGCTGAATTAAGCTAAAATAAGCTTTCCTTTCTTAATTTTGTTTCTATATCTTTTTTTGAAGTCTATGAACTTTGTACTTCAATTGTATAGTCTTGCTATGCCATTAAAGTGTTAACACAAACCACACTGCACACTGACTCTTGATGATTTCACTTAAAAATTTTAACTGAATAAATCTCTTGAACAAAATGTGAGACAGTCTTGGAAGCAGTTTTTTTTATTATTAATATAAATATGCCAGAGTTAGCCTAAAGGCTATTTTTCATCTTTAGTCCCTGAAAATGTTACAACCTCACCATAAAAAAAATACAAAATTACAAAGTATGATATTAAAAAATAAAAAAGCAAAAACATCTGCTGCAAAAAAAGTCTGCATAGTACATTGGATATATAAATCCATCTAGCACAATTCAATGATATTGTTGCAAAAAAACAAACGTAAAATACAGCTTTTGAGGGAACAAAATATGAATTTAACCATGATTATTTTGCTGAAAGTTACAATACAATTCCAAACCCTCACAGTGTTACCAGTGCCGTAACATTTTCAGTCAAAATAAAATAAATACACTTTAAAACTGAACACACTGCAATTTTGTCACAAGACTTTAATTCTGAAAATCCAACGCGTCATCGCCACTACCGGAAGTGGATGCTCGTTGCACATTTATGCTCTTTCTGTAGCTGCTCTCAGTGATTAGCCGTCAGCGGTACCACAGCTTTCATCGCGACATTTTAGATACCAGGACCAGATATGGTAAGTATTTCACTGCTGTATTTTGTATTCTGGTGTATATTATATACATTTGCCTTGTCAGAAAGTCGTGTTTCTTCGGCTGCACTGGCACGTTCAAGAAATATTCAAGTGAGTGATCGCGCGCAGCTAGCAGCAGTGTAGCAAGATAACGTCGAGTATTCACGAAATGAACGAGTTGTGAAGTCTGCTGGAATATTTCTAGATTACTTTCTACAACGTTAAGCACTTAATATAAAGTGAGACTTAAACAAACTTATATTTAAATTCACCCGTCGTAGTAACTGCCTTTGTAAGAAGCATCTAGACGGTTTTGTTTTGGGGGAGGGTTGGAGTCCCAACAGTTGCTGTTTTCAGGGTCTTATGTCAGAGATTCCGTTATCTTTAAGTTTGCTTAGTTCATATGCCAAGCAGGGATGGTTGGATTGAATGTCAGATTAAGATGTCATTCATTTAATAAAAAAAAAAAAAATATATATATATATATATAAATATACCGACTGTGGTAATTTTCCAGCTAGTAGTCACCGCTGGAAAACAATAAAAAATCTTCTCACATAAAGTCTTGGTGTCCGTACCGTTTGTTTTGGTTTAGTTTTTTTAACACTGATGTTCAAAAGTTAGGTGTCGGTAAAGTTTTTTGAAAGAATGAAATGCTTTTATTCTGCACCGATGGATTAAATTGATCAAAATTGACAGTGAAGACAAAGTGTTACAAAAGAGTTCTATTTCAGATAAATGCTGTTCTTTCAATCTTCATATAAATATAAAACTCTCTGAATATCACTAATATCACTGTCAATACAAAAATATAATGGTCTCAATGATAATAATAGAAAATGTTTCTTGAGCATCAAATCAGCATATTAGAATGATTTGTGAAAGATGTGACACTGAAGACTGCGGTAATGGCTGCTAAACATTTAGCTCCATCACAGTAAGATGGATTAAATTGATCAAAATTGACAGTGAAGACAAAGTGTTACAAAAGAGTTCTATTTCAGATAAATGCTGTTCTTTCAATCTTCATATAAATATTAAAATATAAATATAAAACTCTGAATATCACTAATATCACTGTCAATACAAAAATATAATGGTCTCAATGATAATAATAGAAAATGTTTCTTGAGCATCAAATCAGCATATTAGAATGATTTGTGAAAGATGTGACACTGAAGACTGCGGTAATGGCTGCTAAACATTTAGCTCCATCACAGTAATAAATTACACCTTAACCCTTAAACAGGCAACATGCACCACAGGATACATATGGGTGAGGGGATGTACTGTAGGAATCACTGTCTAGAGAAGGGGGACCCCCTTGTTAAAAATCTCTCTGAGGGATGGGGTAGAGGGGGATTGTGAAATGCATCAAGGGGAGGAGATCCCCCCTCAGTAGAAATTGCATACCAGGGCAGGGGCCCTTAGGGATGATCCTCATAGGCCCTCTTGGCCCCCTGTACCCAGTCTCCTTTCTATTTATTTTGAGGTTTAAAAAATTGTGCAAATGTTAATATTTGCATGTAAAACTGATATTAATACATTTAGTTGACTACATCTTTGCATTTTTAACTCGATTTTTTCCAACCCTGCTCCTGGAGGGCCACCGTCCTGCAGTGTTTATCTCCAACCCTGATCAAACACACCTGAAAAATCTGCAAAGTCTTCAGGATTACATAAAAAAAATTACATGATACATAAATCACATTAAATGATTGATTAGAGATGGAGGAGATCTAGAGATAAGCCTGTCCCTGCAGGACAGTGGGCCTCAAGGGGTGGAATTGCCCACCCCTGAGGATGAAGACGAGACAGTTCAGCAATGTAAAAATACAAGAAATGTCTATGCCTTAATTTTAGGACACTTAGACATGTCATACATGCAGCATATTTTGAATATTACATATTTGTTTGCATCAAATAAATCATAGAATTATTGATGACTTGAGATGTTTTTTATTCCCTAATAGGGCAACGTATCCTGGGAAATACAACTCCAAAATAATTTTCTCAAAATCATACAAATCAGAACATTTTAGTTCACAGTATGTCCTTTCTGTTAAATTATTTCATGATACTCAGACCTGATTGTGTTTGTAAACTTAAATAGATGCTTGACATTTTGTATCCTGACCAAGACTAAAAATTTGTTTTTGTCCTAAACAACTCCTTTGTTAAGGAGCATGGGTAAAGTTTCAGTCTAAAAGGAGCTTTTAGAAAACAAATGTGAATCACATTATGCAGCGCAGCATGACCGTCCTGTTTTTCAGCTCTCAGCAGCACACTGTACTGTGGCATGAATGTCCTGTTTATCAGCTGCACTGTTAATTGTTCAGATAAGAACTTGCTGAACAAATCCTCTGAAATATTCAACTCTTTTCTTTACCTGTTGTACAAAAATGTTAATTTTTCATTCTGATTTGTCAAGAATCTGATCAACATCTGCCCTGTATTGAAGCATGAACCTACTGTAATTGTGTAATTACTGAGACAACTAGGTTACTAATACCTTTTTGATTGATATTTGTGATCATGTTTAGTGCTGATATTGGAAACCCCAAACAGTTTCATTCTGTTCTGTGGGTTACATGGTCTACAGAGTAGTTGCAATGTTATTTGAAAGTACTTACCAACTTGTGAGGATGTGTATGCATTCTGTTTATGAGAGTTGCTGGGTAACTAAGGAAACAGCTGAGCACAAAAGTTTAAAGTACCAACAAGAACACAATAATACTAGTTACAAGTGTAAGATAAAGCCACAACATTTTCAATTTAGTAACAGATTTGCAATTTAACCACAACTGGCATGGCCAGTCTAACTTGATCCGTGCTTCTTAGCCCAATTTCTTCATTGGGAAATTGCACTATATATTGGCTCTTAGCCCTCTCAAATACTTATAGTTGTGATTTCTAACATGGTGGCGATTTTGTATGCATTTGTGTGGTTCATATGGAAACATGTTTTCTTTTTTTTTATTTAGAAAAAAGGAAGCGAGATCTAGAGATACTGGAAGATCAAGTTGTGACATTTCGATTAAAGATCATGAGGGTTAAAATAAATAAACAAATGAATGGATGAATTGTTTACAATAAGATGATTAGGGTGCATTTAGTAAGCATAAGGAGGATTTTCATTTCATGCTTACTTTAACCTTTTCAGGCCATTTTGCAAATGTTAACATGATAGATGGGCCTATACCGTTAACAGAGGCTGAATTCATAATCACTCACCCCGCACCACATACACATAGCAACAACCCACAACACACTACCAACCAAATAACAATCCCTTGGCGACACCAACACCTTAGTATTTGTGGTGGAGAGTTTTGCATGGACAAGCAACACTAAAAATGTAGTTAGTAAGTCATTTTTACAGTTATATAATATTTGAGCTGGTGGTACAACCTGGTCATGTCTGGTTGACCACACTGGCTATAATATTATAGGGACTTTGTTTACTTGGTTAACCAGGTTCCAAAGCTGAGACTGGACTGGTTTACCAGAAAAGGTTTGCATGGGCTATGTTTATATTCCCAGCAGAGACTGTTATTTATAATATTAACTGAAATTAATGAAACTATAATGTACTGCACTTTGTTCTCAGAAACAAAGACAACAGCACAACTGTACACATCTGCATTTCATTCAACTGAATGGCAAAAGCAGTATGAAGTTTATTATCTTTACGCGCGCTCTAGCAGTCATTAATAAAAGCCGCGCGTCTTCGAGCTTACTTTCACATTCCTCTCTGTGTCCCTTTCATTTTCAACAGCAATGAGTGTTTGGGGTTACGAAACACCAGTGTGTCTGCGCTGGTCATTTTTGGCGCACTGTGTCTTTAAACTGTGGCGGCGGCCCTGCGCCTGCAGCACAGGAAACCCCGTCGCGGCTTTCACAGGGGACCCAAGATGGCCGAATCTTCACAGTGGGGCTAATAATTACTTTTCGTCAAGACGCTGCTATTTCATGGTGCTCGACGGTCGCGCTGGCCATTCGCCGTCCCGGAAAGTGAAACGAGCGAGTCTATTCGATTAGTTACATAGGGGGATGTTTATCTATGTGTGAAGAGACTGGCTGGTCCATCCGCGGCCCTTAGCCAGAATATGGCGGAATACTTGGAGAAAATATAGCTTAGCTTATTATGAACGTGCCGCTTTATACACGACCCTTCCCGCCTTTTCACCGACCGCGCGCGAGTATAACGATCAAATAGCGTTATCGGTACGTCTTTGGAGTTCATTCGCGCGCGTTTCGAACATTTCTGGGTTAAAATGACTCGCGCCAGTAGATAGCCTGCTAGCTGAGGCGCTAGCTACGCTAACCCCGTTTGACTGAATTAGTCGCAGCGTTAGCATAGCCTAGCTAGCTTAAAGTAAAGGGGCACGGAGGAAAAGAAACACATTCTGCGTTCGTGTTCTGGCTGAATGCTTTTAAACTCATTTCTCACCGTTGCACGGCCTTTAGAAACGGAGGAGCGTTTTTCGTGGTTGCGTTTATAAAAAGTTCAAAGTATTGAGTATGTTGTGGAGAGCCTCGGCTGCACACAGCAGCTAGCTGACCACCGCTAGACTGGTCAGAATAATTCTTCTGGACTGCATGCGTTTACTGTGATAGACCCCACAACAACATACTGCATCAGCTTCGCGACAGCTTGCCAGTGAATGCCATACATTTCAGCTTGAAGTTGACCGCAGATTCTGTTGCACCTTGCTAACCGAGGACGTTGAAATTTATTGAATCAAGGGCAAAAGCCGGTTTGAGAGTTACTTGCAAGGATGACTGACACTCGTAGACGAGTAAAAGTGTACACTCTGAATGAGGACCGCCAGTGGGATGATCGGGGGACGGGACATGTGTCATCCGCTTACGTGGAGCGGCTGAAAGGCATGTCTCTCCTGGTGCGCGCCGAAAGTGATGGTATGTTTTAAAATATTACAGAGATGATGTACAGGGCCACTTTTCGTTGACTGTGCAAGTAAGATGTGCCCGTTCTTTAAAACAGGGTCACTGCTGCTGGAGTCCAAAATCAACCCTAACACCGCCTATCAGAAACAGCAGGTGCGTTTGAAATGCTGTGACATGATTTTGTTGACAGCTCATCAGCGTTTTTGTGAACCTCATTCATTAGTATGTGCTTCTTAATGTCTTGGTTAAAGGTCAAATACACATGTATTAAGATGCGAGACATCACAGGTGAATTGGGAAAGATATTACATTACAGGTATCACCATGCTTCCATAGTTAATCACATTACAATAACATTAGAGCCTTTGTTTGTAATAGAGCGGTAATATTTTCATTCTTTAGACAAGGTATTAAAAAAAGTTTGCATCTTTTGAATACACCAGGCATTTGTTGCACTTATCGAATATAAATGAGTTATTTATATAGACAAAAAGTAGATGCAGTTCTGATAGCCTGTAATGCAAATCAGTGAGATTTTTATAACAGTATAGCAGACTATTTGCATAAATGCATATAATATCAGTTTTCACTTTATATTTCCTAATATGTTTTGGTTAAAGGTCAAATACACATGTATTAAGATGCGAGACATCACAGGTGAATTGGGAAAGATATTACAGATACAAAGATACATTACAGGTATCACCATGCTTCCATAGTTAATCACATTACAATAACATTAGAGCCTTTGTTTGTAATAGAGCGGTAATATTTTCATTCTTTAGACAAGGTATTAAAAAAAGTTTGCATCTTTTGAATACACCAGGCATTTGTTGCACTTATCGAATATAAATGAGTTATTTATATAGACAAAAAGTAGATGCAGTTCTGATAGCCTGTAATGCAAATCAGTGAGATTTTTATAACAGTATAGCAGACTATTTGCATAAATGCATATAATATCAGTTTTCACTTTATATTTCCTAATATGTCTTGGTAAGATAATGTTTAAATAATCAAATCTCTATATTTATTTGTGGGGTGCAAAACATAATGCAATTCAATGATTATTAAGAGATAGGCCTAAATAAATGAGTGCAAAAAATGTTCCACTAAAGCTTGATGTATGATATTTGATTCTTTCATTTTAAAATGATTTTTCTATGAAAATTTGTATGGATAATAAAGTAAAAATAAGTTGCTTCAGTCCAATAAATGTTCATCTTGAATTATTACTAACAATATAAAAGTTATTCTTACATTTACTTCACAAACATCATTTCACAGGAAAAAGACACAAAGGTGAAGGTTGACATTTTTAGAATTATACTAAAAGGCCTTTTACTTGCTAAAAAAGTATAAACTATCAATCAGTCGGCATGTAGTTGATTGTGTACAACAAGTTTTCTGTTTTGACCATGTTGATAATTTAGAGACATTAGAAATTAATGTATCTCAGATGATACAGTAGGCTTTATAGGGTTAAGACGATTGTTTTGTTTTAAAATTGGATAAAGCGCTTCATAAGTCAGACAATAGCCAGGAAAAAAAGTACATTTTGTTGTTTTAGGAATAGATGGTTAAATAAATCAGGTGAATGATATATAAACAAACCCCTCTGTAAAAACCTTTAAAATATAGGAATAAACCTGGAAAGATATGTATCGTAATTGAAATCTACAGGTGCAAATATATCAGGTGTAGTAAAATAAATACTTAAATTTGTATTTTGTTTGTTTTCTTTTTGCTAAAGATGTTATGAAAGCAAAATTTTTAATTTGACCTGTGCATGAACAATGTTTTTGCCTGTTGCAAATGTTTTTAGTGTCTTGCATTGAACTTTAGATCCCTGTATGATAGTGCTTGTATATCATATGCTCTTTTAGCATTTGTTGATGTTATTTGTGTTTTGTCTTTGAAGGACACATTAATAGTATGGTCTGAGGCTGAAAACTATGACCTAGCTCTCAGCTTTCAGGAGAAGGCTGGTTGTGATGAGATCTGGGAGAAAATATGTCAGGTGATTATGTCTGTGATGTACATTTATAATATTTTCTCTAGGTATGTTCTGCATGTTGGTGTAGTGCTTTATTCTGAAAGCCTTTATTTTTGTGTCTACAGGTGCAGGGAAAGGACCCCTCTGTAGACATCACCCAGGAGCTGATAGATGAGTCTGAAGAGGAGCGCTTTGATGACATGTCCTCTCCTGGTCTTGAACTTCCGCCATGTGAGCTCTCCCGGCTGGAGGAAGTGGCTGAGCTGGTGGCGTCATCCTTACCTTCTCCGTTACGGCGGGAAAAACTGTCCCTGGCGCTGGAGAATGAAGGTTACATCCGCAAACTGCTGGAGCTGTTCCGAGTGTGCGAGGACTTGGAGAACCGTGAAGGCCTGCATCACCTCTATGACATCATCAAAGGCATTTTCCTCCTTAACCGCACAGCGCTTTTTGAAGTCATGTTCTCCGAAGAATGCATCATGGATGTGATCGGATGTCTGGAGTTCGATCCGTCGCTACCCCAACCACGGCGGCATCGAGAATTCCTCACCACCACGGCACGGTTTAAAGAGGTCATTCCCATTTCAGACCCGGAGCTGCGGCAGAAGATTCATCAGACGTACCGCGTGCAGTATATTCAGGACATGGTGCTGCCCACCCCCTCTGTCTTTGAAGAAAACATGCTTTCCACGCTGCACTCCTTCATCTTCTTCAACAAAGTGGAGATTGTTGGCATGCTGCAGGTGGGTTTTCGTATTCAACCATGTATATGTGACCAGTTGTGAACTTTGTACAATGGCGGTTGAGTTGAAATGCTGTTCAGGGGCTAAACTAGGTGAAAGAAGCTGTAGATTAACTTTTAATGCCACGTTATAACATATCTCACAGGTAACATACATTGTCAGGCTTGCTATGTGTCATTGTAGCTTTTCAACACAATTTTCAGACCAGCATCGTCCCTCTCAAATTCATTGCATCCTCAGCAGAAAACTGTTTACAGAGAATGCAGTGAATACGTTTGCATGTTTGTGATGCAGCTATTAATACTTCCCTGTTTGTATTGCCTGAGACCATCTCATTGCTCTTGATGGGATGCACATTGTGGGCTGTACTTTGGTTCTTTGTTGTAAAGGTCATATATATATGTGTATATATATATATGTGTATGTTTTGCACACTAAAAGGTCTGCAGATGTAGATAACAGATTTAAAGATAACCGTGCTAACTGCTTTTTCAGATGCATTTAATGAATGACATTTAATCATTTAGTAGAAAATCAGCAACAGTATTTGCTTCAATGGTGAGTTTCAAGAGTGGAGTAATTATAGTCAATGTAATTAATTTCATTTATTAAAGGGGTCATATGATGCAATTTCAAATTTTCCTTTCTCTTTGGAGTGTTACAAGCTGTTCGTGCATAGATAAGATCACTAAAGTTGCAAAGACTAAAGTCTCAAACCCAAAGAGATATTCTTTATAAAAGTTAAGAGTCAACCACACCTACCTAAAACGGCTCGTTCTAAAACGCCCCCACATATCTACGTCACGATGTGGGAAGATTTGCATAACGCCGCCCAAATGTTCACGCAAAGAAAGAAGGCATAACTTTTATTCTCGCTGTAGTGTTGTTGTTGCCGCCGACATGTCGTGGAGACGCTGTTTCTCGTTGTGAAAGCAAAACTACTTTGTTTGGCCTTCCAAAAGAGGACGATAGCCGCTTCGAGCTGATCCATGCTGGTCGCTGAGGAAATACATCAACTTCGCGCTGTGGATCGTCGGATATGCTTTCACCGTGAACGAAGTGGAGTCCAGCCCGGGGTCGTCACATGTGGTTGCCGCAAGCCCGCTGGCCGCTCCTTCGTCGAATCCGCCGGCAGCGCCGTTCTCAAGCCCGCCGGCTGCTGCTCCCTCTAGCCCGCCGTGTGTGATGCTGTGTTTCTCGTTATGAAAGCGAAACTACTTTATTTGGCCTTCCAAACAAAAGACACGACTAGAAATCAGTGGTTAAGTTGTATTTACAACACTGTTCCAGAACAGTTCAACTAGGGCGGCACAATTAATCGAATTTCTAATCGCGATTACAGTTATGGATGCCACAATTACTTGATCGTTCAAAGTGGCAATTAATCGTTCAAAGTCCACTTATGTTATTCTGCGTGCTTAAGATGTGTTTTTTTCTTTCTACATGTTATCTTAAGGGTTTTCCCCATTATTTTAATTTTAGTTTTAGTAGAACATTATAATACCATTCATATTTTTACTTTTTTATAATTTAAAGAAAACAATCCGATGTATAGTTGACTTTTGAGGCTTAATACTATAGAAAAGCACAAAGTTTTTCAGTTAGTGTTTTCAGCTTGTTTATTTTCATATAAAAACATGGCATGCAGTTGCATCAAACAATGTTATAAACATCATTCAATGTAAATTGTGATAAATGTAATTAATAATCGCAATTACAATTTCAAGGGAATAATCGTGCAGCAAAGTTCACCCCAAATATTCAGATGTGTGCAGCGCATTTTATGGAGGACTGTTTCCTGATCCTGCAGAGTAGCCTACAATGCGTCTGAGCACAAAGGCTGTTTCTATAAAGTGGGGCAGTTCCAACTTTGCAAGGACAGTCTGGCGCCTCTGACTCACAGCCTGTAAGTAAGTTTTTTTTTTTTT
>NW_015505194.1:243677-247401 GCF_001515645.1 Sinocyclocheilus grahami
GGTCATATGATGCAATTTCAAATTTTCCTTTCTCTTTGGAGTGTTACAAGCTGTTCGTGCATAGATAAGATCACTAAAGTTGCAAAGACTAAAGTCTCAAACCCAAAGAGATATTCTTTATAAAAGTTAAGACTTGTCCATGCCCTCCTAAAACACCTTGTTTAAACACGCCCCCACATGTCTATGTCACTGTGTGAGAAGATTTGCATAGCACCGCCCAAATGTTCACGCAAAGAAAGAAGGCATAACTTTTATTCTCGCTGTAGTGTTGTTGTTGCCGCCGACATGTCGTGGAGACGCTGTTTCTCGTTGTGAAAGCAAAACTACTTTGTTTGGCCTTCCAAAAGAGGACGATAGCCGCTTCGAGCTGATCCATGCTGGTCGCTGAGGAAATACATCAACTTCGCGCTGTGGATCGTCGGATATGCTTTCACCGTGAACGAAGTGGAGTCCAGCCCGGGGTCGTCACATGTGGTTGCCGCAAGCCCGCTGGCCGCTCCTTCGTCGAATCCGCCGGCAGCGCCGTTCTCAAGCCCGCCGGCTGCTGCTCCCTCTAGCCCGCCGTGTGTGATGCTGTGTTTCTCGTTATGAAAGCGAAACTACTTTATTTGGCCTTCCAAACAAAAGACACGACTAGAAATCAGTGGTTAAGTTGTATTTACAACACTGTTCCAGAACAGTTCAACTAGGGCGGCACAATTAATCGAATTTCTAATCGCGATTACAGTTATGGATGCCACAATTACTTGATCGTTCAAAGTGGCAATTAATCGTTCAAAGTCCACTTATGTTATTCTGCGTGCTTAAGATGTGTTTTTTTCTTTCTACATGTTATCTTAAGGGTTTTCCCCATTATTTTAATTTTAGTTTTAGTAGAACATTATAATACCATTCATATTTTTACTTTTTTATAATTTAAAGAAAACAATCCGATGTATAGTTGACTTTTGAGGCTTAATACTATAGAAAAGCACAAAGTTTTTCAGTTAGTGTTTTCAGCTTGTTTATTTTCATATAAAAACATGGCATGCAGTTGCATCAAACAATGTTATAAACATCATTCAATGTAAATTGTGATAAATGTAATTAATAATCGCAATTACAATTTCAAGGGAATAATCGTGCAGCAAAGTTCACCCCAAATATTCAGATGTGTGCAGCGCATTTTATGGAGGACTGTTTCCTGATCCTGCAGAGTAGCCTACAATGCGTCTGAGCACAAAGGCTGTTTCTATAAAGTGGGGCAGTTCCAACTTTGCAAGGACAGTCTGGCGCCTCTGACTCACAGCCTGTAAGTAAGTTTTTTTTTTTTTGTAATATTTAAAAAATTTGCCACTGACGATTCAAATGCGAGTTTTGAGCAGTGTAGAGTAGCACTTGTTGTTTGTCGTTTCTCCGATCACAAATGCAGACATGGTTTTATGTTTATGTGGTGCAATACACAACGCAACGTGTAAAAAGACAGTATAAGTCATTATAATCAGTAATTATGTCCCCACTGGATGCAACAAATGCCTCGTTTGTAATGGGTTTTATTGGTGTTGTCTCATCGCGCCATGACACGGCATCACAGTATGGTAAGGGGCGTAACATTTCCGTCACACGCTTGAGGAATTCAGCCAATCACAACGCACTGGATAGCTGGCCAATCACAGCACACCTCGCTTTTCAGACCGATGAGCTTTGTAAAAATCGACGCATTTCAGAAAGGCGGGGCATAGAGGATAAACAATAATGAACATATGAACATTGTATGTGTTTTTTTAACCGTAAACTGCATAAATACATTGCAGTACACCAAATACACCACATAATGTTCTTGTGTTCTTGTTCATATGACCCCTTTAATGCTTTGACAAGTCAAAAATATCTGAAATGACATTAAGTTAGATTTTACTTCAGTTGTGGCTAAATTCATTTAAAAAAGATGTTAATGGAAATGGTTTGATACGTGCTTCTCACCTAAGCCTTACAGTGGAATTGTTTGATACTGGGATTGGAGGTAGGGGAGAGTGCTTGTTACCATGGAAACAGCACCATCATGTTCTTTAGAGCCATATCATGTGATGTCACAAACGCTTGGCAGGCATGCTGGATGATTATTTTCTCCAACCTCCAGACAGCTTCAGTTCAGTATGGTTGTTTGTCCATCTTTGCAGAAGAATGTGCATGTCACAATATTGTTTTAATATTACCATATCCAATTAATACCTGGATGTAGTCTCATAGATTTGGAATAAACCAAACATAGATACTGAAACCTTTTTGTTATGATTGTCTGAGCAATTAGATGTACTTTCCCATGGCAGCGTAATAGCAAACAATGTTTTGATTCACTTGACTGGTTCCCCGTTTTTTGAGGTGTAATCTTTTATGTCCATGACAAGTTGATGCAGTAAAATACAGTATCGGTCACATGTCTAACCTTGGTGTCCATGTGCAGTTATCAAATATGTCCCCCTCATTCTGCTAGAGGTCAAGTAATGTTGCAAAACAGTTTTAAGCCTCTCTGTGATTTACAGCTTTATGGTGAGCTCAAATGAAATTAGGATAATGCATATGCAACTATAAATGAACATTTATCAATAACCAGATTTATCCAGCCAAATCTGGCTGAACAGAATTATTTATGGTTGCAATTTACACAGTGCCCTTCAAGGTGCATCATGCAGCATATATAGAAAGAGTTTCATTTGGAGAAAATAGATTGTAACATGAATACTGGCTTAAAAATATTTCAATAATTTACTTATGTGCTTTTTCTAGTGTCTCTTGTTTTGAAGTAAACTAGTTTTGTGTGTGTATATATATACAAAACTGTTATCATAATGGATATAACCAGAGCTCTCTATTTCTTATGCTTTTTTTTTTCAGGACGATGAGAAGTTTTTGACTGAGCTCTTTGCACAGCTAACTGATGAAGCCACAGATGATGACAAACGGCATGAGCTGGTATGAGCAACATTACTAATGAATGTGTTAACCTCCTACTCATAACACTTGATATAAACAAAATTTATATTGTTTTCACATTCAGGTAAATTTCCTGAAGGAGTTTTGTGCGTTCTCACAAACGTTACAACCACAGAACAGAGACGCATTCTTCAAAACTCTGTCCAACATGGGTATCCTGCCAGCGCTGGAAGTTATTCTTGTAAGATATACTTGCTACTTCAAAGAACAGATTTGCAGTCAGTTGATTTGGTGGTATCTTTTTTTAAAATTTTAATATCATTACTAATGATCTTTAGTATTGTATTTTATGGAGAATAGGTGTATCTGCTACATTTGAAACTGTAACTTAACTTCAACTTTGCTCTCAATGAAGACAATAACTTTAGCTTGCTCTTGCTGTATTTATGAACGCATGTGTGCTTTGTGTTAAAGGGCATGGATGATGTTCATGTGCGTGGCGCAGCCACTGATATCTTTTCCTATCTGGTGGAGTACAACCCCTCCATGGTGCGAGAGTTTGTTATGCAGGAGTCTCAGCAGAATGATGATGTAAGTCACATGCCACATGCCTACTGACTCTTGTGAGCCTTCCAGCTACCTGTCTTTCTTACCACTTGTCTATATTTTACAGGACATTCTGTTGATAAATCTGATCATTGAGCATATGATCTGTGACACGGATCCAGAGTTGGGTGGAGCCGTACAGCTAATGGGCTTGCTCAGGACACTAGTGGACCCAGAGAACATGCTGGCAACTGCTAATGTGAGA
>NW_015505194.1:258238-288376 GCF_001515645.1 Sinocyclocheilus grahami
ATCAATTTCATGAAAATAAAATTGCTGTTGCTGAATTAAGCTAAAATAAGCTTTCCTTTCTTAATTTTGTTTCTATATCTTTTTTTGAAGTCTATGAACTTTGTACTTCAATTGTATAGTCTTGCTATGCCATTAAAGTGTTAACACAAACCACACTGCACACTGACTCTTGATGATTTCACTTAAAAATTTTAACTGAATAAATCTCTTGAACAAAATGTGAGACAGTCTTGGAAGCAGTTTTTTTTATTATTAATATAAATATGCCAGAGTTAGCCTAAAGGCTATTTTTCATCTTTAGTCCCTGAAAATGTTACAACCTCACCATAAAAAAAATACAAAATTACAAAGTATGATATTAAAAAATAAAAAAGCAAAAACATCTGCTGCAAAAAAAGTCTGCATAGTACATTGGATATATAAATCCATCTAGCACAATTCAATGATATTGTTGCAAAAAAACAAACGTAAAATACAGCTTTTGAGGGAACAAAATATGAATTTAACCATGATTATTTTGCTGAAAGTTACAATACAATTCCAAACCCTCACAGTGTTACCAGTGCCGTAACATTTTCAGTCAAAATAAAATAAATACACTTTAAAACTGAACACACTGCAATTTTGTCACAAGACTTTAATTCTGAAAATCCAACGCGTCATCGCCACTACCGGAAGTGGATGCTCGTTGCACATTTATGCTCTTTCTGTAGCTGCTCTCAGTGATTAGCCGTCAGCGGTACCACAGCTTTCATCGCGACATTTTAGATACCAGGACCAGATATGGTAAGTATTTCACTGCTGTATTTTGTATTCTGGTGTATATTATATACATTTGCCTTGTCAGAAAGTCGTGTTTCTTCGGCTGCACTGGCACGTTCAAGAAATATTCAAGTGAGTGATCGCGCGCAGCTAGCAGCAGTGTAGCAAGATAACGTCGAGTATTCACGAAATGAACGAGTTGTGAAGTCTGCTGGAATATTTCTAGATTACTTTCTACAACGTTAAGCACTTAATATAAAGTGAGACTTAAACAAACTTATATTTAAATTCACCCGTCGTAGTAACTGCCTTTGTAAGAAGCATCTAGACGGTTTTGTTTTGGGGGAGGGTTGGAGTCCCAACAGTTGCTGTTTTCAGGGTCTTATGTCAGAGATTCCGTTTGAACGTTCGAGTTATCTTTAAGTTTACTTAGTTCATATGCCAAACAGGGACGGTTGGATTGAATGTCAGATTAAGATGACATCCATTTGAAAATAAGTATGCTCTATTAATCTCACTGTTAGGAGTCAAAGCTCTTTTACTGGCAGTAGGGGCTCTACATGATTGGGTCATATATGGTGTATGTATTTATATGTACAGTGTTTTTAATCCAGCTTTTACATCTTTTTTTCCTCCAAAATGTGTACACCAGTCAAAATGTATGTAGTATGTATTTACACTTACTTTTTTCCTTCTGATTTTCAGTCTCACACAATTCTGCTGGTGCAGCCCACCAAGAGACCAGAAGGCAGAACATATGCAGACTATGAGTCTGTCAACGAATGCATGGAAGGTAGAATATTTATTTTGATTTTAAAGGGCTAGAAATGAATATTATGAACAATTCTAATGCTTTAATTTGGAATTTTTAATTCTTTATTTTCTCTCTAATAAAAGGAGTGTGTAAGATGTATGAAGAGCATCTGAAGAGGATGAACCCCAACAGTCCCTCCATCACATATGACATAAGCCAGTTATTCGACTTTGTTGATGATCTCGCTGACCTCAGCTGTCTTGTGTAAGTAAACTAACACAAGATCTCATCAATCATGTACAAGGGTACACATTTTGAGCAATGTAGTAATTTTTTCATTCTTTGGTCATTTAAACAGGTACCGGGCAGACACACAAACCTACCAGCCCTACAACAAAGACTGGATCAAAGAAAAGATCTACGTGCTGCTGAGGCGTCAAGCCCAGCAGGCGGGAAAATAAGGAGTGTAATGAATTTTTTCTGATGCTAGTTCCCAACTCTATCAGAACTATGCCACATCACAGGACAGACATAGATGTGATGCCGCTTAGTTCAGATTTTGTTGAATGCATGTCTATTCAGTCAGTACATCAAAGCATAGAGTGAAATTTTTTTACATTTTAAAGCGCATTTTTGTAACTGGAGTTAGGGACTTGGGATATTTATCAGAAAAGAGGGTAAGATTGGGGGAAAAAGGGTTTAGGATTTTTTTTTCAATCCCTCTCAATTGATGTTTTCTTTTTTTTTTATTGTGGTTTAATTGTTCTTTAATTCAGTGAAGTATAAAACATACACATTTCAGATTATGTAGATGGTTCTTAGTCATCTTTTATCCCAACTTTTGTCCTCAGTGCTGTTACAGATTTTGTTGGCCCTGTCTGTTTTGTGTATATATCCAGTAGTCACCGCTGGAAAACAATAAAAAATCTTCTCACATAAAGTCTTGGTGTCCGTACCGTTTGTTTTGGTTTAGTTTTTTTAACACTGATGTTCAAAAGTTAGGTGTCGGTAAAGTTTTTTGAAAGAATGAAATGCTTTTATTCTGCACAGATGGATTAAATTGATCAAAATTGACAGTGAAGACAAAGTGTTACAAAAGAGTTCTATTTCAGATAAATGCTGTTCTTTCAATCTTCATATAAATATTAAAATATAAATATAAAACTCTGAATATCACTAATATCACTGTCAATACAAAAATATAATGGTCTCAATGATAATAATAGAAAATGTTTCTTGAGCATCAAATCAGCATATTAGAATGATTTGTGAAAGATGTGACACTGAAGACTGCGGTAATGGCTGCTAAACATTTAGCTCCATCACAGTAATAAATTACACCTTAACCCTTAAACAGGCAACATGCACCACAGGATACATATGGGTGAGGGGATGTACTGTAGGAATCACTGTCTAGAGAAGGGGGACCCCCTTGTTAAAAATCTCTCTGAGGGATGGGGTAGAGGGGGATTGTGAAATGCATCAAGGGGAGGAGATCCCCCCTCAGTAGAAATTGCATACCAGGGCAGGGGCCCTTAGGGATGATCCTCATAGGCCCTCTTGGCCCCCTGTACCCAGTCTCCTTTCTATTTATTTTGAGGTTTAAAAAATTGTGCAAATGTTAATATTTGCATGTAAAACTGATATTAATACATTTAGTTGACTACATCTTTGCATTTTTAACTCGATTTTTTCCAACCCTGCTCCTGGAGGGCCACCGTCCTGCAGTGTTTATCTCCAACCCTGATCAAACACACCTGAAAAATCTGCAAAGTCTTCAGGATTACATAAAAAAAATTACATGATACATAAATCACATTAAATGATTGATTAGAGATGGAGGAGATCTAGAGATAAGCCTGTCCCTGCAGGACAGTGGGCCTCAAGGGGTGGAATTGCCCACCCCTGAGGATGAAGACGAGACAGTTCAGCAATGTAAAAATACAAGAAATGTCTATGCCTTAATTTTAGGACACTTAGACATGTCATACATGCAGCATATTTTGAATATTACATATTTGTTTGCATCAAATAAATCATAGAATTATTGATGACTTGAGATGTTTTTTATTCCCTAATAGGGCAACGTATCCTGGGAAATACAACTCCAAAATAATTTTCTCAAAATCATACAAATCAGAACATTTTAGTTCACAGTATGTCCTTTCTGTTAAATTATTTCATGATACTCAGACCTGATTGTGTTTGTAAACTTAAATAGATGCTTGACATTTTGTATCCTGACCAAGACTAAAAATTTGTTTTTGTCCTAAACAACTCCTTTGTTAAGGAGCATGGGTAAAGTTTCAGTCTAAAAGGAGCTTTTAGAAAACAAATGTGAATCACATTATGCAGCGCAGCATGACCGTCCTGTTTTTCAGCTCTCAGCAGCACACTGTACTGTGGCATGAATGTCCTGTTTATCAGCTGCACTGTTAATTGTTCAGATAAGAACTTGCTGAACAAATCCTCTGAAATATTCAACTCTTTTCTTTACCTGTTGTACAAAAATGTTCATGTTATCACTGGGACTTTAATTTTTCATTCTGATTTGTCAAGAATCTGATCAACATCTGCCCTGTATTGAAGCATGAACCTACTGTAATTGTGTAATTACTGAGACAACTAGGTTACTAATACCTTTTTGATTGATATTTGTGATCATGTTTAGTGCTGATATTGGAAACCCCAAACAGTTTCATTCTGTTCTGTGGGTTACATGGTCTACAGAGTAGTTGCAATGTTATTTGAAAGTACTTACCAACTTGTGAGGATGTGTATGCATTCTGTTTATGAGAGTTGCTGGGTAACTAAGGAAACAGCTGAGCACAAAAGTTTAAAGTACCAACAAGAACACAATAATACTAGTTACAAGTGTAAGATAAAGCCACAACATTTTCAATTTAGTAACAGATTTGCAATTTAACCACAACTGGCATGGCCAGTCTAACTTGATCCGTGCTTCTTAGCCCAATTTCTTCATTGGGAAATTGCACTATATATTGGCTCTTAGCCCTCTCAAATACTTATAGTTGTGATTTCTAACATGGTGGCGATTTTGTATGCATTTGTGTGGTTCATATGGAAACATGTTTTCTTTTTTTTTATTTAGAAAAAAGGAAGCGAGATCTAGAGATACTGGAAGATCAAGTTGTGACATTTCGATTAAAGATCATGAGGGTTAAAATAAATAAACAAATGAATGGATGAATTGTTTACAATAAGATGATTAGGGTGCATTTAGTAAGCATAAGGAGGATTTTCATTTCATGCTTACTTTAACCTTTTCAGGCCATTTTGCAAATGTTAACATGATAGATGGGCCTATACCGTTAACAGAGGCTGAATTCATAATCACTCACCCCGCACCACATACACATAGCAACAACCCACAACACACTACCAACCAAATAACAATCCCTTGGCGACACCAACACCTTAGTATTTGTGGTGGAGAGTTTTGCATGGACAAGCAACACTAAAAATGTAGTTAGTAAGTCATTTTTACAGTTATATAATATTTGAGCTGGTGGTACAACCTGGTCATGTCTGGTTGACCACACTGGCTATAATATTATAGGGACTTTGTTTACTTGGTTAACCAGGTTCCAAAGCTGAGACTGGACTGGTTTACCAGAAAAGGTTTGCATGGGCTATGTTTATATTCCCAGCAGAGACTGTTATTTATAATATTAACTGAAATTAATGAAACTATAATGTACTGCACTTTGTTCTCAGAAACAAAGACAACAGCACAACTGTACACATCTGCATTTCATTCAACTGAATGGCAAAAGCAGTATGAAGTTTATTATCTTTACGCGCGCTCTAGCAGTCATTAATAAAAGCCGCGCGTCTTCGAGCTTACTTTCACATTCCTCTCTGTGTCCCTTTCATTTTCAACAGCAATGAGTGTTTGGGGTTACGAAACACCAGTGTGTCTGCGCTGGTCATTTTTGGCGCACTGTGTCTTTAAACTGTGGCGGCCCTGCGCCTGCAGCACAGGAAACCCCGTAGCGGCTTTCTGAGGGGACCCAAGATGGCCGAATCTTCACAGTGGGGCTAATAATTACTTTTCGTCAAGACGCTGCTATTTCATGGTGCTCGACGGTCGCGCTGGCCATTCGCCGTCCCGGAAAGTGAAACGAGCGAGTCTATTCGATTAGTTACATAGGGGGATGTTTATCTATGTGTGAAGAGACTGGCTGGTCCATCCGCGGCCCTTAGCCAGAATATGGCGGAATACTTGGAGAAAATATAGCTTAGCTTATTATGAACGTGCCGCTTTATACACGACCCTTCCCGCCTTTTCACCGACCGCGCGCGAGTATAACGATCAAATAGCGTTATCGGTACGTCTTTGGAGTTCATTCGCGCGCGTTTCGAACATTTCTGGGTTAAAATGACTCGCGCCAGTAGATAGCCTGCTAGCTGAGGCGCTAGCTACGCTAACCCCGTTTGACTGAATTAGTCGCAGCGTTAGCATAGCCTAGCTAGCTTAAAGTAAAGGGGCACGGAGGAAAAGAAACACATTCTGCGTTCGTGTTCTGGCTGAATGCTTTTAAACTCATTTCTCACCGTTGCACGGCCTTTAGAAACGGAGGAGCGTTTTTCGTGGTTGCGTTTATAAAAAGTTCAAAGTATTGAGTATGTTGTGGAGAGCCTCGGCTGCACACAGCAGCTAGCTGACCACCGCTAGACTGGTCAGAATAATTCTTCTGGACTGCATGCGTTTACTGTGATAGACCCCACAACAACATACTGCATCAGCTTCGCGACAGCTTGCCAGTGAATGCCATACATTTCAGCTTGAAGTTGACCGCAGATTCTGTTGCACCTTGCTAACCGAGGACGTTGCAATTTATTGAATCAAGGGCAAAAGCCGGTTTGAGAGTTACTTGCAAGGATGACTGACACTCGTAGACGAGTAAAAGTGTACACTCTGAATGAGGACCGCCAGTGGGATGATCGGGGGACGGGACATGTGTCATCCGCTTACGTGGAGCGGCTGAAAGGCATGTCTCTCCTGGTGCGCGCCGAAAGTGATGGTATGTTTTAAAATATTACAGAGATGATGTACAGGGCCACTTTTCGTTGACTGTGCAAGTAAGATGTGCCCGTTCTTTAAAACAGGGTCACTGCTGCTGGAGTCCAAAATCAACCCTAACACCGCCTATCAGAAACAGCAGGTGCGTTTGAAATGCTGTGACATGATTTTGTTGACAGCTCATCAGCGTTTTTGTGAACCTCATTCATTAGTATGTGCTTCTTAATGTTTTGGTTAAAGGTCAAATACACATGTATTAAGATGCGAGACATCACAGGTGAATTGGGAAAGATATTACAGATACAAAGATACATTACAGGTATCACCATGCTTCCATAGTTAATCACATTACAATAACATTAGAGCCTTTGTTTGTAATAGAGCGGTAATATTTTCATTCTTTAGACAAGGTATTAAAAAAAGTTTGCATCTTTTGAATACACCAGGCATTTGTTGCACTTATCGAATATAAATGAGTTATTTATATAGACAAAAAGTAGATGCAGTTCTGATAGCCTGTAATGCAAATCAGTGAGATTTTTATAACAGTATAGCAGACTATTTGCATAAATGCATATAATATCAGTTTTCACTTTATATTTCCTAATATGTCTTGGTAAGATAATGTTTAAATAATCAAATCTCTATATTTATTTGTGGGGTGCAAAACATAATGCAATTCAATGATTATTAAGAGATAGGCCTAAATAAATGAGTGCAAAAAATGTTCCACTAAAGCTTGATGTATGATATTTGATTCTTTCATTTTAAAATGATTTTTCTATGAAAATTTGTATGGATAATAAAGTAAAAATAAGTTGCTTCAGTCCAATAAATGTTCATCTTGAATTATTACTAACAATATAAAAGTTATTCTTACATTTACTTCACAAACATCATTTCACAGGAAAAAGACACAAAGGTGAAGGTTGACATTTTTAGAATTATACTAAAAGGCCTTTTACTTGCTAAAAAATTATAAACTATCAATCAGTCGGCATGTAGTTGATTGTGTACAACAAGTTTTCTGTTTTGACCATGTTGATAATTTAGAGACATTAGAAATTAATGTATCTCAGATGATACAGTAGGCTTTATAGGGTTAAGACGATTGTTTTGTTTTAAAATTGGATAAAGCGCTTCATAAGTCAGACAATAGCCAGGAAAAAAAGTACATTTTGTTGTTTTAGGAATAGATGGTTAAATAAATCAGGTGAATGATATATAAACAAACCCCTCTGTAAAAACCTTTAAAATATAGGAATAAACCTGGAAAGATATGTATCGTAATTGAAATCTACAGGTGCAAATATATCAGGTGTAGTAAAATAAATACTTAAATTTGTATTTTGTTTGTTTTCTTTTTGCTAAAGATGTTATGAAAGCAAAATTTTTAATTTGACCTGTGCATGAACAATGTTTTTGCCTGTTGCAAATGTTTTTAGTGTCTTGCATTGAACTTTAGATCCCTGTATGATAGTGCTTGTATATCATATGCTCTTTTAGCATTTGTTGATGTTATTTGTGTTTTGTCTTTGAAGGACACATTAATAGTATGGTCTGAGGCTGAAAACTATGACCTAGCTCTCAGCTTTCAGGAGAAGGCTGGTTGTGATGAGATCTGGGAGAAAATATGTCAGGTGATTATGTCTGTGATGTACATTTATAATATTTTCTCTAGGTATGTTCTGCATGTTGGTGTAGTGCTTTATTCTGAAAGCCTTTATTTTTGTGTCTACAGGTGCAGGGAAAGGACCCCTCTGTAGACATCACCCAGGAGCTGATAGATGAGTCTGAAGAGGAGCGCTTTGATGACATGTCCTCTCCTGGTCTTGAACTTCCGCCATGTGAGCTCTCCCGGCTGGAGGAAGTGGCTGAGCTGGTGGCGTCATCCTTACCTTCTCCGTTACGGCGGGAAAAACTGTCCCTGGCGCTGGAGAATGAAGGTTACATCCGCAAACTGCTGGAGCTGTTCCGAGTGTGCGAGGACTTGGAGAACCGTGAAGGCCTGCATCACCTCTATGACATCATCAAAGGCATTTTCCTCCTTAACCGCACAGCGCTTTTTGAAGTCATGTTCTCCGAAGAATGCATCATGGATGTGATCGGATGTCTGGAGTTCGATCCGTCGCTACCCCAACCACGGCGGCATCGAGAATTCCTCACCACCACGGCACGGTTTAAAGAGGTCATTCCCATTTCAGACCCGGAGCTGCGGCAGAAGATTCATCAGACGTACCGCGTGCAGTATATTCAGGACATGGTGCTGCCCACCCCCTCTGTCTTTGAAGAAAACATGCTTTCCACGCTGCACTCCTTCATCTTCTTCAACAAAGTGGAGATTGTTGGCATGCTGCAGGTGGGTTTTCGTATTCAACCATGTATATGTGACCAGTTGTGAACTTTGTACAATGGCGGTTGAGTTGAAATGCTGTTCAGGGGCTAAACTAGGTGAAAGAAGCTGTAGATTAACTTTTAATGCCACGTTATAACATATCTCACAGGTAACATACATTGTCAGGCTTGCTATGTGTCATTGTAGCTTTTCAACACAATTTTCAGACCAGCATCGTCCCTCTCAAATTCATTGCATCCTCAGCAGAAAACTGTTTACAGAGAATGCAGTGAATACGTTTGCATGTTTGTGATGCAGCTATTAATACTTCCCTGTTTGTATTGCCTGAGACCATCTCATTGCTCTTGATGGGATGCACATTGTGGGCTGTACTTTGGTTCTTTGTTGTAAAGGTCATATATATATGTGTATATATATATATGTGTATGTTTTGCACACTAAAAGGTCTGCAGATGTAGATAACAGATTTAAAGATAACCGTGCTAACTGCTTTTTCAGATGCATTTAATGAATGACATTTAATCATTTAGTAGAAAATCAGCAACAGTATTTGCTTCAATGGTGAGTTTCAAGAGTGGAGTAATTATAGTCAATGTAATTAATTTCATTTATTAAAGGGGTCATATGATGCAATTTCAAATTTTCCTTTCTATTTGGAGTGTTACAAGCTGTTCGTGCATAGATAAGATCACTAAAGTTGCAAAGACTAAAGTCTCAAACCCAAAGAGATATTCTTTATAAAAGTTAAGACTTGTCCATGCCCTCCTAAAACACCTTGTTTAAACACGCCCCCACATGTCTATGTCACTGTGTGAGAAGATTTGCATAGCACCGCCCAAATGTTCACGCAAAGAAAGAAGGCATAACTTTTATTCTCGCTGTAGTGTTGTTGTTGCCGCCGACATGTCGTGGAGACGCTGTTTCTCGTTGTGAAAGCAAAACTACTTTGTTTGGCCTTCCAAAAGAGGACAATAGCCGCTTCGAGCTGATCCATGCTGGTCGCTGAGGAAATACATCAACTTCGCGCTGTGGATCGTCGGATATGCTTTCACCGTGAACGAAGTGGAGTCCAGCCCGGGGTCGTCACATGTGGTTGCCGCAAGCCCGCTGGCCGCTCCTTCGTCGAATCCGCCGGCAGCGCCGTTCTCAAGCCCGCCGGCTGCTGCTCCCTCTAGCCCGCCGTGTGTGATGCTGTGTTTCTCGTTATGAAAGCGAAACTACTTTATTTGGCCTTCCAAACAAAAGACACGACTAGAAATCAGTGGTTAAGTTGTATTTACAACACTGTTCCAGAACAGTTCAACTAGGGCGGCACAATTAATCGAATTTCTAATCGCGATTACAGTTATGGATGCCACAATTACTTGATCGTTCAAAGTGGCAATTAATCGTTCAAAGTCCACTTATGTTATTCTGCGTGCTTAAGATGTGTTTTTTTCTTTCTACATGTTATCTTAAGGGTTTTCCCCATTATTTTAATTTTAGTTTTAGTAGAACATTATAATACCATTCATATTTTTACTTTTTTATAATTTAAAGAAAACAATCCGATGTATAGTTGACTTTTGAGGCTTAATACTATAGAAAAGCACAAAGTTTTTCAGTTAGTGTTTTCAGCTTGTTTATTTTCATATAAAAACATGGCATGCAGTTGCATCAAACAATGTTATAAACATCATTCAATGTAAATTGTGATAAATGTAATTAATAATCGCAATTACAATTTCAAGGGAATAATCGTGCAGCAAAGTTCACCCCAAATATTCAGATGTGTGCAGCGCATTTTATGGAGGACTGTTTCCTGATCCTGCAGAGTAGCCTACAATGCGTCTGAGCACAAAGGCTGTTTCTATAAAGTGGGGCAGTTCCAACTTTGCAAGGACAGTCTGGCGCCTCTGACTCACAGCCTGTAAGTAAGTTTTTTTTTTTTTGTAATATTTAAAAAATTTGCCACTGACGATTCAAATGCGAGTTTTGAGCAGTGTAGAGTAGCACTTGTTGTTTGTCGTTTCTCCGATCACAAATGCAGACATGGTTTTATGTTTATGTGGTGCAATACACAACGCAACGTGTAAAAAGACAGTATAAGTCATTATAATCAGTAATTATGTCCCCACTGGATGCAACAAATGCCTCGTTTGTAATGGGTTTTATTGGTGTTGTCTCATCGCGCCATGACACGGCATCACAGTATGGTAAGGGGCGTAACATTTCCGTCACACGCTTGAGGAATTCAGCCAATCACAACGCACTGGATAGCTGGCCAATCACAGCACACCTCGCTTTTCAGACCGATGAGCTTTGTAAAAATCGACGCATTTCAGAAAGGCGGGGCATAGAGGATAAACAATAATGAACATTGTGGAAAATAATGTGTTTTTTTAACCGTAAACTGCATAAATACATTGCAGTACACCAAATACACCACATAATGTTCTTGTTAGCAACATCATATGACCCCTTTAATGCTTTGACAAGTCAAAAATATCTGAAATGACATTAAGTTAGATTTTACTTCAGTTGTGGCTAAATTCATTTAAAAAAGATGTTAATGGAAATGGTTTGATACGTGCTTCTCACCTAAGCCTTACAGTGGAATTGTTTGATACTGGGATTGGAGGTAGGGGAGAGTGCTTGTTACCATGGAAACAGCACCATCATGTTCTTTAGAGCCATATCATGTGATGTCACAAACACTTGGCAGACGTGCTGGATGATTCTTTTCTCCAACCTCCAGCCAGCTTCAGTTCAGTATGGTTGTTTGTCCATCTTTGCAGAAGAATGTGCATGTCACAATATTGTTTTAATATTACCATATCCAATTAATACCTGGATGTAGTCTCATAGATTTGGAATAAACCAAACATAGATACTGAAACCTTTTTGTTATGATTGTCTGAGCAATTAGATGTACTTTCCCATGGCAGCGTAATAGCAAACAATGTTTTGATTCACTTGACTGGTTCCCCGTTTTTTGAGGTGTAATCTTTTATGTCCATGACAAGTTGATGCAGTAAAATACAGTATCGGTCACATGTCTAACCTTGGTGTCCATGTGCAGTTATCAAATATGTCCCCCTCATTCTGCTAGAGGTCAAGTAATGTTGCAAAACAGTTTTAAGCCTCTCTGTGATTTACAGCTTTATGGTGAGCTCAAATGAAATTAGGATAATGCATATGCAACTATAAATGAACATTTATCAATAACCAGATTTATCCAGCCAAATCTGGCTGAACAGAATTATTTATGGTTGCAATTTACACAGTGCCCTTCAAGGTGCATCATGCAGCATATATAGAAAGAGTTTCATTTGGAGAAAATAGATTGTAACATGAATACTGGCTTAAAAATATTTCAATAATTTACTTATGTGCTTTTTCTAGTGTCTCTTGTTTTGAAGTAAACTAGTTTTGTGTGTGTATATATATACAAAACTGTTATCATAATGGATATAACCAGAGCTCTCTATTTCTTATGCTTTTTTTTTTCAGGACGATGAGAAGTTTTTGACTGAGCTCTTTGCACAGCTAACTGATGAAGCCACAGATGATGACAAACGGCATGAGCTGGTATGAGCAACATTACTAATGAATGTGTTAACCTCCTACTCATAACACTTGATATAAACAAAATTTATATTGTTTTCACATTCAGGTAAATTTCCTGAAGGAGTTTTGTGCGTTCTCACAAACGTTACAACCACAGAACAGAGACGCATTCTTCAAAACTCTGTCCAACATGGGTATCCTGCCAGCGCTGGAAGTTATTCTTGTAAGATATACTTGCTACTTCAAAGAACAGATTTGCAGTCAGTTGATTTGGTGGTATCTTTTTTTAAAATTTTAATATCATTACTAATGATCTTTAGTATTGTATTTTATGGAGAATAGGTGTATCTGCTACATTTGAAACTGTAACTTAACTTCAACTTTGCTCTCAATGAAGACAATAACTTTAGCTTGCTCTTGCTGTATTTATGAACGCATGTGTGCTTTGTGTTAAAGGGCATGGATGATGTTCATGTGCGTGGCGCAGCCACTGATATCTTTTCCTATCTGGTGGAGTACAACCCCTCCATGGTGCGAGAGTTTGTTATGCAGGAGTCTCAGCAGAATGATGACGTAAGTCACATGCCTACTGACTCTTGTGATCCTTCCGTCTACCTGTCTTCCTCACTACTTGTCTCTATTTTACAGGACATTCTGTTGATAAATCTGATCATTGAGCATATGATCTGTGACACGGATCCAGAGTTGGGTGGAGCCGTACAGCTAATGGGCTTGCTCAGGACACTAGTGGACCCAGAGAACATGCTGGCAACTGCTAATGTGAGACATGTTTTAATATAAATATATATTTGTTGCATTGTACCACCCTTTCATTGTCATTTGTCAGAATGTAGCGAAACATGCTCCTTTCATGAACTGTTTGATTAACTGCAGAAAACCGAGAAGACCGAGTTCTTGAGTTTCTTCTATAAGCATTGCATGCATGTGCTCTCTGCTCCACTTCTTGCCAACACCACAGAAGAAAAACCCAGCAAAGGTAATAGATTTTTTGCAAGCTTGTAGGATGCATGCAGACTGAATGTGTAGGCAGCCTTTTTGACATTTTGCATACCTATTTAAAGAGGTGACCTCTCTAGACTTCTCACTGTGTGTGTTTGTCTTGTCAGATGATTTCCAGACGTGTCAGCTGCTGGCTCTAATCGTAGAGCTGCTCACTTTCTGCGTGGAGCATCACACGTATCACATAAAGAACTACATCATCAACAAAGACATCCTCCGCAGAGTACTGGTGCTCACTGCATCTCAACATGCTTTCTTAGCCTTATGTGAGTATATGCACGTGCGCACAAGCACACACAAGACGTAGCTTTTTTTAATAATTCGTAAAGCCACATTTGAAACTGAATATTCAGCAGGAAATATTGTAGGGTGGGATTTTTTTTTTTGGTCCATCCAGATTTTATTGTATTGTGCAAAAGAGGCAATGGTACTACTGGTCAATAAAATGGGGTCAGTTTTTTAAAATTGCTAACAGAATGAAAGTAAGGGATTTTTTTTATGCTTGTCCGGCTGGGCCAGTCCTGCCAACATTCTCACTTGCCCTAACACCAACAATGTATATAGTTTTAAATTAATTTAAATGTTTAATTTTGTATTTAAGTGTTTCCCCGAGGTTTACGGCTTGTTAAAAATTAATTAATTAGATTAATTAATCGTTTTATTAATCTAAAAGCATGTCTAATTAAAGTCATGAAACTTAAACAATTTAACATCAATTTATTAAAAGTTTAACAAAAATTACATGTTTAGGGCCCTATGAAATGTTTTGTTACCAAATTCTGATTTAGCATGTCTAATTATTTGAAAGCATAAAAACAAGTTTAATTTATTCTTAGAATAGCCTTATGATTTTTTGCTCAGAAATTCTGTTGTGTATTTACATTTTTAAGGCGCAAAATATTCATTTAATCTATCTTTTAAGTAATGAAAATTAAACACATTTTGTTTTTTGGAAAATAAAGGTCATTTAATATTACAATTAAAACATTGAAGAATATTGTATGATTATTCCTTAAAAATAAGGTTTAAATAAATTTGGTAGTAGTAGTAGCAGCCCATTATGTACATTCTACTGAACAATAGTAATATATTTCTGCCGCAATGCCTTCAAGTTAGACCGAACTTGAATTTTGACGGGTTGCCGTGAATTCCTTTATATTTCTGTGTGTATATGATATGAGGATAGTTTTCCTCAAATGAAACTGTCAAATGCTCATGAAGTGACTCTCAGAGCAATTCTGGAGATGTTGTTCATGTATTTATGTCCTCATTTAGTGAGAAGGCAGACGTTAATATCACCGGAAGCTAGGCTTGCCATGACGGTAGACGGTGATGACGGTGATACCGGTGTTAAGCCGCAACACTGGTTACGTCACTTGCCCACCGCGTCACCGACCCCCACCGTCGTTTTGATTTTTTTATAGTAATAAAAATAATTTAGTTCAGTAAAAGAACAGACACTACAATTAAAAACTGAGTGAGTCGAGCTGACTGACAAGAAGAGTGGGGTGAGGTGAGACAGATAAGACGATGGCGGATGATTTAGTTTCGAAACTAGATGCAAAAGCGCTTGTTTGGCAATATTTTTTATTTTGAAAAGCCTGTTGACTTTTGCCGTTTATCTAAGGTGATTTTGGAAGTTTTTTTTAAACATTCGCCTCTTATTTAATTGGTTCCACATTGTTTGCTGATTTTTACTTTTATTTAAACTGTCATTTTATTTATTTTATTTGACATTCGTTTTGCTAATAAACGTTCTATGTTTCTTATTTATTTGGTTATATATTATACATGTTTACTTATTCCTATTAAACTTTATGTAAGTTATTTTATATTGGGCATAGCTTGCCCTATAGCATGGTGTATTTTTATTTGTTTTGTTAATAAATGTTCTATGTTTTATATATAGGCTAAAGTGAATTTGACGTTGTTTTTTGTTGCTGCATTCAAGCAATTGACGCCGAACTGCCGTTAATTCATAAGTGAAAGTAAAATGCGCACAGCGCTTTTAAGCTATTTAAAAGCGAAGGAAAGCGAGGAAAAGAGGGAAAATTCAAACAAACAATTGCTTTACTCCGACTTGCCGCTATTTGAAAGTTAAAGTAAAATGGGCACACCGTTTTACAAGCTATTTAAAAGCGAGGAAAGCGGGAACGCCCCGCCCCCGCGGTGATACCGGTATTATCGGTGTTGTCACACGTCGATTAACCGCTGGGAAAATTTCCTCACCATCACAACCCTACCGGAAGCTTCAGTACGTGTAGTAAACAAAACCGCGCATCTGCGCCATTCATTAACACAGAGACACAAAGAATTCATATTTAAATAGTCATTAAATAGTCGTTTTGCGGCTTAATATTTACAAATACTAGTGGGAGTGTGCTCATTTGTGTGCGCGCACGTGTGAAGTGAAGTGACATGTGGCCAAGTATGGTGACCCACACTTGGAATTAGTGCTCTGCATTTAACCCATCCAAAGTGCACACACACAGCAGTGAACACACACCGTGAACACACACCCGGAGCAGTGGGCAGCCATTTATGCCGCGGCACCCGGGGAGCAGGTGGGGGTTCGGTGCCTTGCTCAAGGGCACCTCAGTTGTGGTATTGAAGGTGGGAGAGAGCGCTGTACATTCACTCCCCCCACCTACAATCCCTACCGGTCTAACCTTTGGGTTACGAGTCCGACTCTCTAACCATTAGGCCATGACTTCCCCCTTTTCTTGACACACACACGGAGAGCATGACCATAACGTAGAGACTGAAATGACATGCCATCGTTTAAATAAGATAAATAACATAAGGCTATTTAGTTTAATAAAAGAACAAGGTTCATTTATACCTGTTCTATCGGAAAGGTACCTTTAAATGACTTCTGTTGTGATCTGGCGCTATAGAGAAAATATAATTAAATAAAATTAACTTGACCTTCAAGGGGGGCGGGGGTTGCCATTGGGGGGGACCGCCCCCCTAATATAATGGCAGGGGAAACACTGTTTAAATTTGACAGGTTTGCGTTTCTGTGCATGCAATATTTACTCTTTTTTTCAATATTTGCTTTTCAGTATAAATTTATAGTCTGATTTTCATCCCTTTCTTGCATTTACCAAGGGCTTTTCCATGTGACAAAGATTTTGAGCTCAGATCAAATTTGAGCATTTGTATACTATTTTATTTATTTTATTTTTGAATTAGTTATTTTGATATTTTCAGTTTATTCATTTTAGTTAAATTTTTAGAACTTTCATTGTGATTGTCATTTGTCATTTTTATTAGTTTTTGATTTTTTTTAAAAGTTAATTTTTAGTTTTCGCTTTCAGTTTGTAATTTTAGTACATCAGCTTAAGTGTATTTTAATTAGATGCCAAGGCAACATTTCTATGTTTTTGTTTAAATTTAATCTAATATTTATATTTTTATTTCAGCAAAAATTAATTAACCTGATTTAATGATTACTAAACTAGTTAGATGTTTTTGATACTGAAAATATAGAAGAATGTGAAAGACTGCAAACTCTAGACATTTAGATTAGTAGAACTGGACAAATGACAGACATGGAGAGTAATTACTTGCCACCATCACAACTTTCAAACCACATAATCAATAACAGAACACTCAGTGATGCTGATCCTTTTGCACTATGGATTGCTCTGTTGATGATTATTACTGTTACCCTGGTATTTCAACACTTGCCAAGGAATACTGCATTCAGGGCCAGCAGCATTATTAACAAGCACTAATTCATTTAAGAATAAAGACCAAGCATGCAGTACTACCTTGCTGACAGACATCAATTACAGCTTGGCTGTTAAATCTCTACCTTTTACACTCATTTCTCTTATCCAGGTGCTTTGCGTTTCATGAGGAAAATCATTGGCCTGAAGGACGAGTTTTATAACAGATACATAATGAGGAACTTCCTGTTTGAGCCAGTGGTCAAAGCTTTCCTCAACAATGGATCCAGATACAACCTCATCAACTCAGCCATTATAGAGATGTTTGAGTATGTCAGAGTGGTGAGTACACTTGTGCTAATGCTCCTGAACACACTGATAGGTTGTTTATTTTGTGTGTAATTGCTGTGTTTTATGTGTAGGAGGATGTGAAGTCCCTGACGGCTCATATCATAGAGAACTACTGGAAGGCCCTGGAGGATGTAGACTATGTTCAGACGTTCAAGGGACTGAAGCTTCGATATGAACAGCAGAGAGAAAGACAGGACAACCCTAAACTTGACAGGTCAGTGGTCACTTCAGACCATTATTGTTATATGGATTATTATACTATGTAGTGTAATTACTTTTTAAAAAAAAATTTTTTTTTACTGCAATTCCCAAATTTGTATTGAAGTGTTTATAAATGATATGATTTAAAGTCTCCTTATGGGTTTGTAGGCAAAATAAAAGCTCTGTGGTTTAATGGGAAAATGAATAGAAATTATGATTCTGTCCAAGCTATGCGTTTTAAAACAAAAATGCACTAGTGTAAACGTAGACTAGGGACATTAGTCCTGGGGACATCATCAGTGAAGAGAGGGCTTGTCTGTCTCCTGACAAAGTGGACATGCAAATTTTTTATTTTTTAATAAGAACTGTTGAGTGATTTAAAGATCTTAAGTTTGCAGCAGTGAGCCTCACATACTGACTTAAAAACTGTTCATTTTGCACTGAAAACTATTTTCACTGATTAATTGTGTTGGTTACATTTTGTTCCTTTGTGCAGTGACTCAGGAGATGAGTCTTTACGAGTCTGTAAAAACCTCAACAAACTGAAAAAAATAGTTTTGAGGTAATGTGTAATGTAATCTTGCGGATTTCATAAAGTTGGTATCGAAGTCAAGGTATTTGTATCAACATTTTTTGAATGATACCCAGCCCTAATTAAAATTAGATTGGAATTTCTTGTTTATGTAATAGTTACTTTTGAGTGGAAGTACCTTTTAATTAATGTATTTTTTGTGTGTCTTCATGCTTGTCACAGTATGCGGTCGATTCTGAGAAATCATCGTTTTCGCCGGGATGCGCGGACACTGGAAGATGAAGAGGAGATGTGGTTTAACACAGATGAGGAAGACTTGGAGGACGGTGAAGCTGTAGTGCCGCCCTCAGATAAGATGAAGAGTGACGAGGACCTGATGGATCCTATCAGCAAGTTCATGGAGAGGAAGAAACGTACGTTACTGCTACATGCAGGCGGCGGAATATTGATGTCCAACTACTATGATCCACTGTTTGATTGCAAAATGCTACTCACATTGCTTGTTGTGTTTTGATTGTTTATTTGTTTTTTTTCTCTCTCTTTTCCCAAGTGAAAGATTCAGAAGAGAAGGAGGTGCTGACAGGGAAGGCGAGCCTCTCAGGACGGCAGAGCCCCAGTTTTAAACTCTCCTTCTCCAGCTCCCCAAAGTCCAGTCTGTCCTCTCCTCCAACCGCATCCCTCCACCCCGGTTCACCTGGTTCTCCAAGTTCTCCTGGGACAGGAGCCCGGAGCCCCCCCCCTACGGCAGCTGTCACCACTAAGGTAATTACGCTGATTCTAACAGATCAAACAATGTTCTAAAATTGCCTTTTACCGGTTACTTCTTTTTGACGGCATCTCGCTCCTATTCCAGGGAGGTCTGGTGGGGTTGGTGGACTACCCCGACGACGACGAAGAGGACGAGGATGAAGAAGACGCAGACAGTAAAGAAGAAAGTCCTCCGCAGTCCAAGAAGTCCAAGCTGAGCTCCTAAAGCAGTCCCTTGTCAATCAGTACAGTCAAGCTCAATGGGAGCTTCATCCAGAGACTATTGCAGCGCTCAGCCTAGCACTCAAAACTGAAACAAAATGAATGAATACACAAATGAATGGATAAATGAACGAATGCAGCCCCCCGCAGGAGTCCAAGGGGCGCCATGTGAGGAACAGAGAAAGGGAGAGTAAGAGAGGGAGAAGATTCGGTCACAGAGCGAAAAAGTGAATGTCTCCACGTGGAGTTTGTCCAAGTGCCAATCTGCAAGAAAGAGAGAGAGACTCGTGAATCGGACGGAGAGATCAAACATGAGATAAAACTGGTCTGGACAAAGAATAATAAAAAAGGATTTAATAAGAAATGAATTTCGACAAAGCTAGAAGTACTGGGGGGTAAAAAAAAGACCTCACAACAGTCAGTAAGTCACTCACAGACACTCAAACTGTTGCCCCACAGAGCGTCCCAGGCTTGGACCAGGACACACTGCCCCCCCTCTCAGGGAAGGACCTCACATGACCCGAACTGGGCCAGCCAATCCACAACCATCACTCACCTTTGCTGACTCATCTCCATTTATTTCTCTCCTTCCTCTCAACCCTTTTTTCTGTTGCTTTTTTTCCCCCCCTCTTGATTCTTTTTTTCGCTTTTGTTTTTGAGTTTCTAGGGCCAGACGGGACACTAGGGAGCAAAGAAGTCTGGGTCGTCATTGTTTAAGATGTCACCGTTGTTCTCGTGGCTCAGCGGAAGTTCTTCCTCTTTCAAAGCCAGCAGTTCCCTCCTTTTTCTTATTCTGTTGTTCTCCTCTCTCATTTTTTTAAATGACATAAGAGACCTGCCTTTAAATGTTCAGGACGTTTTCAGCCGCACTTGAACAGGTTTTTAAAACCTCAGTGGGGGGAGATAGTTTTACCCTTTTTTTGCCCTTTAAAACTGCAGATTTTTTGGAAAATTTGTAAGCCCGTCTTGATTAAAGATTGAGTGGAACTCTAGATGTGATCGATTTGTCATATCTTCATTTTCTTTTCTTTTACACGAGTGTACTCTTAGTTGTTCGGTATATTTGGGACCATTAAAAAGATCTTTGCTGTAGTAGATCTCTCACAGTTGTGCTGGTTCCCTGTATCATGTCAACTGTGCTGATATTCTGTCTTTTGAAATGGGATTTCATCACTGAAATGCTCGTCTGAATAAGTCAGTGGAAAGTCCTGCCTCCGCTGACGGAGGCTTTCTAAACAACCTGCACACAATTAAAGATAAGTTTTTTTTATTTTCTGAAATATCATGTTTCCCTTTGTACTTGAAAACCATGAAAATGGAGCAGTCGTGCACTAGAGGGCGTCCTTCACTGTCATATTTTCTGAAATATCATGTTTCCCTTTGTACTTGAAAACCTTGAAAATGGAGCAGTCGTGCACTAGAGGGCGTCCTTCACTGTCATTGGCGTGCAACAATAACAAGCAGGAGCCAGAAAGCAACTTGGTCTATATTCACTAGCAATCAAAAGTTTGAAATGACTATTATTTTCTATAAGATCTATAAGAACTGTCATTTTAGTATATTTTAAAATGTAATTTAATTCTGTGCTGGCAAAGCTAAATTTTCAGCAGCCATTACTCCAGTCTTCAGTGTCACATGATTTTCAGAAATTATTTTAATATGCTGATATGTTAAATTATTGGTGCTGATTCATTAATAATGGGTCTCCTTATCAATATTAAGCAGCAAAAACTGTTTTCGACAGTAGAATGATTTCTGAAGTATCAAGTGATACTAAAGACTAATGCTGAAAATTCAGCTTTGCAATCACAGGAATGAATTACATTTAAAAAAATACTAAAACAAAATTATTTTTAATTGTTTCACAATGTTACTTCACTGTGTCTTTGTTCAAATAAATGTTGATCATAAAAACATCTTACAAAACCATTTAAAAAAAATATTCCAATCTTTTGACGGTAGTGTGTTTTTGGAAAAGTTCACGCTTTTACTCATTTACAAAAAAATAAGTGGATTTCATGACATGCTATAAAATTAAAACATTCTCATTTGCACAAATGAAAGCAATTCCCAGCCTGCACAAATCAATCCTTGTCTGTTATAACTCTTCTCTATTTGTGATTTTAAGCATGTTCTTCCACATCTCTTCTTATTGCCTGAATGCAATATGTCTCATCTTTGGAGAGATTATAACTCGCATAAGCAACACGCACCTGCCAATGTCCTGGCTCTAACATGGCTTTTAATTAGAAATTTAACCATGACAAATCAAGCCACACAAATGCTCTTGGAGTTCAGCTCATCCCCATCCACTGCCAGTCAAATCCAAGAGCTGCTGGCAGTTCCTCAAAGGAGACACCATGCCAACATCACCGCACGGCCTGAAGTGTCTCCCTCATCGTGTGTGGTGGTCTGCGCACATTATAAAGCTGTTTTATTTATTTGTTGAAGATTATTGGTCCTTTCCATTGGCATGTGGTTGTGCCAGTGCTCATGGAGCCATTAGGATGCCAGTGGAGAGTTTCTACAGATGTGCCTTTTTATGTGAAGCCACCCAGCTACTGAACTATTCAGGTCAGATCAGGATCTTTGGAAATAGTATGTAACCTATCAAGAAAGGGTTGATGGTTTAAATTATTTGTTTTGACTATCCCTGCTGAAAAGACCAGCTTAGACCAGTATAGTGCTGTCCAGCAGAACCAGCATGGTCGTTCTTGTCAATCTGGCTGATGACCTGGTTAATGTATTGTAAGAGGCCTAGGCAATTGTTTGGTTCATGTTGGTAATTTGTGTTGGTGCACTTAGATTCAATGCATACTTTTAAGGCTATATATGTTAAAAAGTTTGGGGTCAATACAGTTTTTTTATTTTTTTGTAATTTTTTTTATAATTCTTCCAGCAAGGAAGGCATTAAATTAACCAAAATTAACAGTAAAGACATAAATAAAAACATTGGTAACACTTTATTTGATGGTCCCTTTTGAACATTCTTTTGACAATAAGTAACACTACACCTACATGTCTACTAACTCTCATTAGAGTATTAGTAGCCTCTCTGCTTAATATCTGCTAACTATTGTGAGGGTCTCCCAACAGATGTTCCACTGACTATCAGTAACTTTGCAAGTACATGTCAACTTAATCTAATCCCTACCCTACCAGTCTACTAATACTGTACTAACACTATGTAGATATGTAGGTGCAAAGTTACTTATAGTCAACAGAATGTGTTAAAAAGGGACCATCAAAATAAAGTGAAACCAAAACATTTACAATACCATTTATATTTCAAATAAATGCAGCTCTTTTCAACTTTCTTTTCATCAAATAAATGCATTATGTTTTCCATAAAAATGAACAGATCTGCTTTTAACATTAAAGTGTTTGTTCACCCAAAAATGAAAATTCTGTCATTAATTACTCACCCTCGTGTTGTTCGAAACCCGTAAGACCTTCGTTCATCTTCGGAACACCATTTAAGATATTTTTGATGAAATATGAGGGCTCTCTGACCCTCCCATAGACAGCAAGGTAACTACCACGTTCAAGGTCCAGAAAAGTACCAAGATGATCGACATCAGTGGTTCAACTGTAAAGTTACGAAGCTACGAGAATACTTTTTTTGTGCAAATAAAACTAAAATAACGACTTTATTCCACATTTTCGTTTCTACTGCGTCATTTGTGGACTGTGTCACTTTACAGTTGAACCACTGATGTCACACGGACTACTTTGTCGATCATCTTGGTACTTTTCTGGACCTTGAACGTGGTAGTTACCTTGCTGTCTATGGGAGGGTCAGAGAGCCCTCATATTTCATCAAAAATATCTTAAATTGTGTTCCGAAGATGAACGAAGGTCTTACTGGTTTGGAACAACACAAGGGTGAGTAATTAATGACAGAATTTTCATTTTTGGGTGAACTAACCCTTTAATAATAAATGTTTCTTGATCACCAAATCAGCATATTAAAATGATTTCTGAAAGACTATGGCTGCTGCAAATTCAGCTTTTTCATTGCAGGATAAAAAAATGACATTAAAATATGTCCATATAGACAAAGTTATTTGAAACGATACTAATATTTCACAATATCACTGTTTTTACTGTAATTGTATTAAATAAATGCAGCCTTACATACATATACATATATATTTTAAACACTTCATAAAAACGAATGTAAAAATATAATTTTAACGTTATTAACTATGTTAAAAGTATTTTGAAGTGTTGACTGGCCTTGTTGTATCACTGCAGCACAAAGTTGAAAACTGAGTTACTTTTAATCTTTGTCTCAACCTACAATACAATTCCAATTCCATCTTTTTCGTTTTACTTGAAATCTGAGTTTCAAAAGCTATATGTGCACTTGCACTGTCCAAACTAAATTTGAAGTGGATCGTTTGTTTATTGCTCTGCGACAAGTTACGTGCACTACCTCTGATCCACCGGTAGACGGCGGGCGATGTGTCCACACACACCTCTTCCCCAGGAGGAGAAAGGCGTTTGTGACAGATTGTAGAATCGTTTAGGGGCAGTAAAGTCTGCCGAGCAGGAAATCCTCAGCGTCTCTCGTCAAGGTTGTCAAAACAGCTGCACAATGTGCACTTTCATGTGCACAACTGGACCCTGTCGCCCCGACCAACAATCGCTTGTGTTCGCTGCACAAAGTGGCCTCTGTGTCGGCCGGGCAACCTCCTTGTGGCCCGGCGGCCGCTGTGGAGGTGATCAGGGGGCATGTTCAGCATAGCGTGTCTGTTTGTGTGATTAATCACCATGTAAAACTCCAGCGTATCCGTTTTGGTGAGAGCAAGGAGCCATGGGCCCCTCTCCGTTTATGCGCCATTGTGTCTAACGGTGCCCGGTAGCTGAGAGCAGAGGGCAAGTTTGAGCATATGGGGTTAGGGTTAGGGTTAGGGTAAAGTTTGAGCATATGGTTGAGATTAAGGCGCTAAAGAAACTGACTGATTCACATGATTGGGATTTGTTTTATTTTGAGTTTGGCTGATTACTGAATGAACGTTTTAAAAGTGATTGATCTTTGGGAATACTCACTAAAGCCTTTTGTTCAGTGTAGCATGATCATAAACATCCATTCCACATCCAAAGTGTTAGTTGCTTGCTATATGCGTTTACATCTGTTCAGTTTGGTTTTAGGCTATTTGCATGCTGTCTTCATGAACCTTGGTTGTTTCTAAAGTCTAAATTATCATTTATTTTGTAACTTTCAAAATCGTACTGCTTGGAATAACATTGCCATATTAAATTTATTTTTTCAATATATAGTATACCAGTCATTCTTGAGACGTGGGACAAAACAGGTCCAGCAATGGTAACTGCTATTGG
The DNA here is from genome assembly GCF_001515645.1 of Sinocyclocheilus grahami. NCBI lineage: Eukaryota > Metazoa > Chordata > Actinopteri > Cypriniformes > Cyprinidae > Sinocyclocheilus > Sinocyclocheilus grahami. Next base: position 282,800 of record NW_015505194.1, read on the forward strand.
CTTTAAAAATATATATTTTCAATTTTAAATGTCATGAGGGATTAATAATAGAATGTATTTAACACAATTATCACCTTCAATTTAATTTTCTCATTATTATATCAAATCTGTGTTTCTTAATGTCAGCTCACTACGTCTAAAACAGTGTGTCTACAGAGAAGGGTTCAATCATTCATATGCAATAAAATGGATAAAAATGTTTTTTTTAATGATGAAAAAGAGCTTGTTTTATCAAAAGCAACACTTAATAATATCTCCTATCAAAGCAAGGTTGTTTTTTTAATGACACATGCATGTTTAATACGATTTTAAAGTTGTGTCCCCACTTTTTGTCAACACCGTCAGACATTCAATAAAATGTAATAAAATCAGGGAATATCAGGGGCATCTGTCACTTTAAAGGACCCCCTTGCCACAGTTCACCTCTGCAGAGTACAGCAGTGTCAGACAGGATCTGCTAAGTATTTTTATGAATGCACAGAATACTCAAGTGCCCTTCAAAATGTGCAGTATACAACAAAACTTATCTTATCTTGATGAACAAAACGTATAAGAATCATTATCTTGTGTTGGTCCCAGATATCCAAAACCATTGGAAAAAATCCTATTGGTTTTGTGTGTGTGTGTGTGTGTGTGTGTGTGTGTGTGTGTGTGTGTGTGTGTGTGAGGGAACCTCTAATGGGATGCTAACATCTGGATTGGCCTACAAAATCTCTGAGTAGGTGCTTCTTTTGAATAAGTAATTATTTCACAACCATTAAAGTATTTTCCATGTAGCATGAATATGTGTAGAATGAATGCCATCTGGACATAATACATTGGTCATGTTGCCATTGTTATGTGTACCAGTGTCAGTTGTGTAGCTTCACTGCCATTCACAAATCCTCTCCTGTGGCCTCATGGGATAGAAAAGTGTGCACAGGTCAGGACGTGCACTTCTGAATCTCAATATAAGTAGTAGGTCATCCGGGAACTTGCCTCAGTGCGGGCTCACAGAAGTGCGCATCGAGGGTGCATAGCGGCCGCAAAGGGGGTACTCGCGAGCACCCTTCTGAAAGCTAAAATGATGAATGGGACACCCTACCCTACGGTCTCGTGGACTTAACGGACATGAGCACATGGGGGCCATTGTAAGTCCGCGAGACCGCAAGCTCATGAAGTGTGCCATATGGGACATCCCTCTAAAAAAGAAATCTCTATTGTGATCTTTTTTTAATGTCTCTTTCTTAACTTGTTTTTTTGATCGTACTGCCAAGTTTAGACATTTTTCCTTTTAAAAAATCTTATATAAAAGCAAAATATTCCTAAAAGATTTTAATGATAACTTAGCACGCGACATAGTGAGGTCATATGAATTTACTCTCAGAATAGGCTCATATGAAGATGTTTCTATCACATGGACAATTCTATTCGGAATATTTCTTTTTCAGTCTTTTTGTCTGCTCTGTGAATCTGAACTCAGCTTTTTGCGTTGTGTTAAACAAATGATTTCATGAGTAATGTTTTCTCCAGTGAATGGTAGCCAAGACTGAACCCTATGGACCTCCCGCAATCTAGTCCAGCTTGGCTTCGCATAGAGACTAAACGAACCCTGATTAGACAGACAACAAATTTGAACAAGCTTTATTAAATTCACATATTGGTCTCTAGTGTGGGCTAAACACTGTGGTTTAGGCTAGAAAGGATAGCGGGATAATCTACCATGTTAAATTTACCCTGTATAATGTTACATAAATGGACTAGTGGGTGTTTTCATTCTCAATCAATAAACACATTTGAGCAGGCATGAAGAGCGAATGGCTTTACCATATGGAAGCACACACACATATTTGGATTCTTGCCTGCAGTTAATGTTCAAATATAAATATAACCTGCAGTTCTTGTTAGAGTGTAAATATAACATGTACAGCTGCGAATGTGCTGTTCTTGGCAGTGCCATTTGGTTTTTAATGTTAAAACACCACTATTAAACTTTTACAGACTTCGCTATTAATATATTTAAATTGAGGGTCTTTACAACGTCTTCAGTGATCTAGATGGTGATGTTGTTTAGCTTTTGCTTGTCTGTGGCACTGTGTAAAGGGTCATGACTGTTGGCGTCTCTCTCTCAGTTGCCTGGGTGAGAGATAAGAGAAGCATGTCAGTCTCTGCTGACGTTCAGCATCTCTCTTTCTTACTCCGCTGTCAGTAGCCTGGGGGTCTCGGTTAGCCTGGGCACGAGATAAGAGAAGTGTGTCAAAACTGTACTGCTGTTTAGCACTGTAATACTCTGTTTCATTCTCTCTCTCTCTTGCCACTTTAACCTATTTCAGGCTTGAAAGTGGGTGGATTATCTGGTGACAAGTCCCAGACAAGCATTCTCTCATTAGCACATGTGGCGTTCCATCATATGCTACCCGTGAAATGCTTCTACATCTGAGGCCACAGTCGGCATGTCAAACACCTTGACAGAGGTGTCAGTAAATCTACAAGACTTCTTTAAAAAGTTAGTTCGAAAACGCTGTTAATGTGTGTCGATTTATGTGTGGAGGGAGAGAACAGAGTCATCTCTGTTAAAGTACATCAGGGGCTTTGAGATCTCTCTCCTGCTGTCCATAAAGCCCGCTCAGATTGTAAAATTGCCTTTCACAAGATGACACAGGAAGCACTCCCTTGCTGAGGCTCAGCCATTCCCCATCGACCACAAATCACTGTGCACCATTCAGTTGCGCTGACAAACTCTCTCTGGGTCAGAACTGGTACAGTAACAGCTGGTTTTGAATTCAAAGGTGCAATAAGGTGCTGGTGAAAATCAGTGATTTGTTGAAATGCAATTGTCTACTGTCTCCGCTGGTGGTCACGGGCTATAACAGGTCAGTGCGGTCTCAGAGGATTGTGCACTGCTGACAGTCAAATCCATTGTGCAGGTCTGCTTCGGTTCATGTGTCTCACTTTGTCAGGACTTCACATGCTAATCAAAAACATGTTTAATTTCAATCTATTTATGACCTGAGGAAACATGTTGTAGGGCCACAGCATGAAAGGTTCTTGTACCTTTCACCGTCCTCTGTGGAAGTGACTGTTCCTGTATACCTTTTTATTGGTTTCTAAGTGGATATCTTTTGACTTTTTGAATTGAGATAAATTGTTGTTGTTGAAAACATTCATATTGGTTCTAGATTCATTTTATAGATCTCTGCCCTTTTTAAATAATTTCTAGTATCCCCTGGCTACATTTAGAATTTTTTTAAATGGACTTATGGGTTTATAGAATCAATAGAGTTACTACTATGGTTTTCTTGATTCTTAAGAAAAAGCGTGTTGAAACAATATCTTGCAGATTAATGTAACACGATTGATAGTTTGAATGACAAGCTATCTTATAGCCTTTTTAAAAATAATATAAGTATACAGGCAGGTATTAATTATAATATAAAATATAGCCTATATGTATGCTAAGCATGTAGTAGCCTAAGCATATAGTAGTTTCTTTAAAGCATTTTCAGCCGGTCTGCAGTAAATCTAATGGTGAAAGACACAAGTCACTTTAGTCAAGTAGCTATTATGCTCGTTTATCTGTTTGGTTTTGAACGACTTGCTGTTTTTAAACGATTTATTGATTCATAGATTCACTCATAACTCGCTCGGACGCCACCTACTGGTGTAACCTACAGAAAGAGCAATTTTGGTGAACAGATTCAAAAGATTAAATTCAATGGGATGAATCAAAATACTGGTAACGTTAATGGACAGTCAATCGACTCCCTGATGTCGTGAATCAGTTTACTGTGAATTCCTACCTGGTCACGCATTAAAACGCCATTGACGTTTATCACCATATCGCTGTATAACTTGTCAAAACTGATATCATTTGATATAGCCTAATTATTTTATTTATTAACTATCTTTGCTGGTATGATGGAATATGCTCTTGTTTACTTTAATTTATGACTCGTGACTGAAGAAAACATGACAACGTCACCGGTACCTATGCTTGTTTATTTTTCTATTCTTTGTGGAAATGTTTATGATTGTGACAATAGGATAGCCTTATCACTCTCTGTCTGCACTACATCTCTGAGTGGGTTTCACATCAGTTGATTTTTTTTCAGTTGTCAGCTAATGCTGTTGCTGTTGTGCACTCATTCCTAGCAGCTTTGTGTGGATTTGATGGCTGTTTGTTTGTGTTTGGAAGTTCATATCATTTATGTGCTCAGTACAGTAAGTTGTTCAATTCAACTTAAGTTTTATGAAAGATATCAATTTAATTTCTTTACTACTAGAATTTGCCATTTAGCTAAATGTCAGATGTTTATTAAACAGTAAGCACAAAGTACTCAAAAGTGTCCGAATTCACTCACTTGTTTTCATTCACTCTCTATAGAGGACTGTAGAGGAATAATGCGAATAATGCATAAAGTAGTTAATGAGGGTATGGGGGTGATTTCGGATACAGTCCAAGTCTTTGTTTGCAATGGCATATTAGTGTACTGCTTACTGTATACTGCACCATGTGTACTAAATTATGTACTAAAAACTGCTTACTGTTTTTTTTAACTATTCTGGACAGAATTTTCCCAAAGCATCGTAAGCCTGTGTAGATATTAGAAACCATTGGCACTAATTTCCTTACTAAATATCTTACAATACTTTTGGGAAACGGCCCTGTGCTTTATGCTGCAATGTCCCATAGTTTGCTGTATACCGCATATTTTTGCCGAACGTAAAATGTTTATTTGTTTCATGTATACAAAAAATATGCAAACTACCCCCCCCCCCCCAAAAAAAAGTATGTAGTATTCCAATCATACTTTTTTGTCCTTTGTGCCTTCTCTTTAACTGATGAGCAGATGAACGACTAGATCAAAACAAACATCAATGATGAGTGATGAGCTGTTTTCTCATAAGTGCCACTAGCTGTTGTCATCCGATGCACAGTGCAGTGGCTGGATTAACCCAAACTCCATGGCCAGTCCTGAAGGTGAGAGGTCACAGGTATTATGGGATCTCTCTGCAATCTTTTGGGACAGGAATGCCAGTGACCACAAAAGACTGCCTTGGCCAGATGATCAATGAAGTCCAAACGCTATCCGTTAAGGTCAGGGTTGAAATCCCAAAAAATGGTGCTGTAGTGGATCCAGGTCAGAGGTGACCGTGAGGCCACATGCTCTCTGCTCAGTCATGTGTGAAGTTTTGAGAGTTGTGTTTCGTTCTGTTTAGTCAAATTACAAAGAGATATGCTGGCTTGTGTTGCACACAGAAAACAAAGACCCCGTCAAGGTGATACAAGACGGATGACCCAGTCAGGATTTATTTTGTGTCAGTGGCTGGCTGACTGTATGTTATGCATTATGTTTAGCTGCTATTTAACTTCTGTTATACTGATAAGCACCTGTTATTTTCATTGTTGGGGAAAGTTACTTTTAAAAGTGATTACAATATTGGGTTACTCCATAAAAAATAACTTGCTTATTTATTTTTAATAACATAAACCCAAAAGTTATATTTTTGCCAACTGTAAAGGCTCTTTCACACCAAAAGGGAAATTAATAACCCCCAGACTGGAGGAAGTGCCTCTGCCTCTGCACTCTCAACACA
>NW_015505194.1:297069-306797 GCF_001515645.1 Sinocyclocheilus grahami
ATGGCAAACTCCCCCCCCCCCCCCAAATAAAAGTATGTAGTATTCCAATCATACTTTTTTGTCCTTTGTGCCTTCTCTTTAACTGATGAGCTGATGATCGACTAGATCAAAACAAACATCAATGATGAGTGATGAGCTGTTTTCTCATAAGTGCCACTAGCTGTTGTCATCCGATGCACAGTGCAGTGGCTGGATTAACCCAAACTCCATGGCCAGTCCTGAAGGTGAGAGGTCACAGGTATTATGGGATCTCTCTGCAATCTTTTGGGACAGGAATGCCAGTGACCACAAAAGACTGCCTTGGCCAGATGATCAATGAAGTCCAAACGCTATCCATTAAGGTCAGGGTTGAAATCCAAAAAAATGGTGCTGTAGTGGATCCAGGTCAGAGGTGACCGTGAGGCCACATGCTCTCTGCTCAGTCATGTGTGAAGTTTTGAGAGTTGTGTTTCGTTCTGTTTAGTCAAATTACAAAGAGATATGCTGGCTTGTGTTGCACACAGAAAACAAAGACCCCGTCAAGGTGATACAAGACGGATGACCCAGTCAGGATTTATTTTGTGTCAGTGGCTGGCTGACTGTATGTTATGCATTATGTTTAGCTGCTATTTAACTTCTGTTATACTGATAAGCACCTGTTATTTTCATTGTTGGGGAAAGTTACTTTTAAAAGTGATTACAATATTGGGTTACTCCATAAAAAATTACTTGCTTATTTATTTTTAATAACATAAACCCAAAAGTTATATTTTTGCCAACTGTAAAGGCTCTTTCACACCAAAAGGGAAATTAATAACCCCCAGACTGGAGGAAGTGCCTCTGCCTCTGCACTCTCAACACAAGGACAAGGAGAGGTGTCAGTAATGGGAAAACAAAATTATTTTAAAAAGTAACCCAGATATTTTCTTGTAAATTTAAAAGTAATGCGTTACTTTACTAGTTACTTGAAAAAAGTAATCTGATTACGTAACTTGTGTTACTTGTAATGCATTACCCCCAACACTGGTTATTTTATTAAACGGATAATTCATCCAAAAATGAAACTATCATTTACTCATCCTTTATGTCAATCTAGTCTCGTATGACTTTTATTCTTTTGTGGAACACAGAAGAAAGTATTTTTGGAAAATGCCTCAGTGTTTTTTTTTTTCTCTGTATAATGAAAGTCAATGCAATCCAATCCCCAATGTTGATTTTGATCCCGTTGGCTTTTAGTATATGGACAAAAAAACAGCTCAAAAGCATCCTTCAAAATATCTTCTTTTGTGTTAAAATAAAGTCATGCATGTTTGATGAGTGAATGATCTTTTGGTGAATATCGTTTAAAAGAGGGCATTTAATATTAGTAGTTTTGATTGTATGTGAGTTTTGCAGTAGCAGAGCTACAGCAGGTGGTCATCAGTCAGGTCGGACAGATGTCCTCTGGCCTGTGGAGGTCAGAGTAAACAGACTGAGGTCCGACCTCCGGTGTGCTGAGAAAGCGAAATTCTAGCGCAGTCTCTATCCTCATTGATTGGCCACACTTTAGCATGCATTAGGTTGCACACACCCGACAGCATGCTCTAATGAAATCAATCTGCTGTGGAAATGCCTCACCCGGGTACCGGAGACAGGAGGAAGATTTAGAAACCTGTTACTGTACCATCTATCATTTGGGATTTTCATATATAAGCTATACTCAGTCACCATATATAAATTACCTTTATTTGACACTCTAACACTTTCTATTCTATTATAATTCTACTTTATCTATATTTATCTTTTTCATTTTTTTGTTCTTTATTTAAAAAAAACAACAACAACAAAAAACAAACATTAGCTTTCTATTTTTTCTATTCTATCTACTTGTTTTTCTTTGTTTTTGTGTGTGTGTGTATAATATACAGTATATGTATATATATATATATACACCTTGCTACGTGTACTGCGTTAGGCTAACCGAGACTTGTCATTTGCACTTATATATTGTTGCTCTTTTGTTAGTTTTGACTGCTTTTATTGTCCTCATTTGTAAGTCGCTTTGGATAAAAGCGTCTGCTAAATGACTAAATGTAAATGTAAAATGTAAATATAAATGTGTATGTGGGTGTGATTTATGTGTGATTTATGTTCACATCCTGAAAGGAAAAAGCATTAAAGGAATAGTTCACCCCAAAATTTAAATGTGCTGAAAATTTACCCTTAGGTATATTAGGTATATAATGTTTCTTCATAAGAACAGATTTGGCCAATTATTCCTTGTAGCATAATGCACAGCATGCAGATTTTTTTCTTTGCATGGAATACCTGGATGACCTGCTACATTTGCCTTAACTATGTAGTATAAAACAAAGTGCACTGCACGAGATACTGTATCCCACAATGTAGTGCATCATGACCTTCTTTTTTTATTTTAAGTAATGAATGATCTGGAAGCAATATTAACTATGATTTTCTTTAACTACCTTTTAACTACTTATTTGAGGATTGTAACGAATCAGCTCATGGGAAATATGAATAATTAATCATAACTAGTTATAATTAATTATGAATATTTAGCTCCGCTGTAGATATTTAGCTGACCTCTCAGGGTCAACTGTCTTGTCAATTCTAAGAACGTTAATTTCCTGGTTAAGGGAAATAACTTTCTTACTGTACAATTCTACAAAAGCTTGTAGCATAAATCTGCATGATTAAGTGACTCCAGTTATAAGCAAACAATGAACCACGTCAAGTGTGATACAAGTAAGGTTTTATTAACTACATAAACACTTAAACTAGTCTAACATACTACATAAACACATAAACTGGTCTAACATCCTACATAAACACATAAACTGGTCTAACATACACATACACACACACGCATACAGTTGGTATAGGAAAGGGTTAAAGCTTAACTCAGTACAGAAAAAGACATAAGGAATGAAATTTATGGAACCATTTGCATATTCAGCAGATATACACCTGAGGGAGTTTGAGTGGTCCAGACGCTACATGATTAAAGGACAAGTTTGCCCATTTTCACAGCTTTATCTGTAGTAAATGCAAACAAGCAATGTGTACCTTTTCTCTGTGTTACTTGCACCAAGATCTCCTGGTTGGTTTGTCAGCTTTAGTGTTTTTGTTACAACTACAGATTCTACTTTACATTTTTGTATTCCCGCCCACGGACAGTTGGAGCCCAGGGCATTATGGCTGTTGAAATTTCCCTACATTTTTGGCAAAAAGGGAATTTCATAGCCCCTTTTCCTCTGTTTTCTCTAGTCATGTAACACATTTTTTGACCTTCTACTGCATAGACAGCCAAGTTGAATTAAAAGCACATCTTTCCAGCGGTGAATTATCCTTTCAACCCTTAGTTAAGCTCCGGCCCATTGGTTACTTTTGCCAACTCAGACTTTACAGAAAATCCCATAGGAATGAACTGGAAATTTCTATGAAATGTTTTTTTTTTTTTGTTGTTGTAAAATTAACTCATGAAATTGATTGGATGTTATTCTTATGTGGGCTAGAATGAATTGTTGCATTTCAAAGCACTTTATCTTTTTATTTAAAGATTTTTTTTAATATAATTATTTTATTTGGCAACATAGTTTGATATATAGAATAGATCAAAAACTTGTTTAAATTGGAGAAAATTGTGGATGGCAACTGTTGCTAAAGTAGGATTTGCCAGTAAAGTTAAGTAAACAGATCAAGTAAACAAGTAAAGCCAGTAAACAGATCATAGACAAGTATCAATTATCTTTAAGACATATTTATGCAAATTATCTGCAAATTATGCAGATTATAACCTAGTAAAATATTGTCTCATTTACCAATAATTGCATAGATAGGACAATTTTATATGTGGTTTCTGTTGTTCCTACATTTTTTACATACATATTATACGAGTTATTGGTGAATCGTGATTTTACGTGTCTTCATGCTTGTCTCTCCCTCTCAGGCAAAATTAAACATCTTAAGCGAAAAGTTCAACCCTCATGTTCTGTTCAGATTGACTTTACTGTTTTTTTCTTTGGGCATCCAGACACCCCTGTGATTTATTTGTAAAAATAATAATATGATTATTCCATGTCTAATCTACCACATTTTTGATTTTGTAAACTTTTCTGAACGAAGATACGAAGATAAGATGAAGACACACAAATGTTCAAAGCCAAACTATTAATTGAATTGATAAATATTTAAAGAATAATACATGATTAAAATCTATTAAAATTTCACATTTTATTTGAACTGTGATTGGGAGGGAAAATGGTTAAATCAAAAGTCAAAATTTTGGGGCTGGTAATTTATTTTTTAAATAAGTCTCTTTATGCTTGATAAGGCTTAATTTATTTGACAGAAATACAGTAATTTTGTGAAATATTATTACAATTTAAAAGGGCTGTTTTCTATTTTCTACCTCCTGGAAAGGGGTCATATGATGCGATTTCAAGTTTTCCTTTCTCTTTGGAGTGTTACAAGCTGATTGTGCATAGATAAGATCCCTGAAGTTGCAAAGACTAAAGTCTCAAAACCAAAGAGATATTCTTTATCAAAGTTAAGACTCTGCCACGCCCCCCCTACGTGCGAGAGAGAGAGCGAGCGAGAGCGAGAGGGAGAGGGAGAGAGAGAGAGGGAGAGGGAGAGGGAGAGAGAGAGAGAGAGAGCCATTTGAGAGAGGCGGGGCATAGAGGACCTACAATAATTTACAGTATTTGAAAAATAATGTGTTTTTTGAACATTAAAGCATGTCAACATATTCTGTTACACCAAATACACAAAATAATGATCTTTTAAAAAGCATCATATGACCCCTTTAATATCTTTTAAAATGTAGCATAATGTATTTCTGTCAAAGCTGAATTTTCAGCACCCATCACTTGATCCTTCAGAAATCATTCTAAAATGCTGATTTTGTGCTCAAGAAATATTTCGTATTATTTTGAAATGTTTGTACATTTATTTTTTAGGAAGAATAGAAAGAATAGCATTTATTTGAAATATAAATATTTTGTAACAATGTAAACATCTTTACTGTCCCTTTTGGTCAGTTTAAAGCATCCTTGCTGAAAAGCGTTCATTTCTTTAAAAAAATAAAATAAAATAAAATAAAAAATGACCTAAACAAACTTACTGACCCCAAACTTTTGAACAGTAGTGTATGTAGATCTAACTACTGAAAACAGATTTCTGGTTTGAGTTGACATGGAATCACCCAGTTGTAATTTCAAAATTAAAGTATTATATTCCCGCTAAAATATTTTAATACGCTTCCCTGACTAAGCAGTTATTATTGAAGCTTTGACCATCTGAGACCCCAAACAGAACATAAGGGTTGCTGCTTTGTTCATTTTATCCGTAATGATTTACAGTTATCACAATCAATAGTATATAAATCTGAAACACATTTCTGTGGTGCGCCACAACATAAGTAAGTTTGATTGGCCGACAGATCTCTGCACTAATTAGGATTGCTTTAACAAAGTGCACTCCTCCCCCTGTTTTACATGTACTCTTTATTTAAATTGGCCCTGTCATATGCAGAAAGGCGGCTGCATTGTTGTGCAAGGGCCGGTGAGTTTCACACTTGTGTGTTAAGGCAGATGAGGCTTTCCTTCCTCTGACTGCACAAAAACAAAACATGTATGGGGAGGAGGAAGCTGCCAATTAGAATCTACAGGCCTGTGGAACTGTGGCTGCTGATTGGCTAATTGGGTGTCTGAACAGAGAGCTCTCTCAAGCAGCGATGCAGATCTCATGCCTCAAACATTAGCGTAACGCTCCCGAGGTGTCTTTTGTGGCTTTATTTATGGATTATTGTGTTTCTCTTGATCCTTTTCTGTCTCTTGCTTTAATTATTATTTTTTCTGTCTAGCACACAAACACTTGGATCATGTCCTGTAATACAGTGATGCCGTTATATCATAATGTCACCTGATATGAATTGTCTTATGCCTGGTGAAGAACTACTGGAAAATGACTAATAATATGTATTTTAGAACTTCTATCTTGTATCTTGAACTTTTATATCTTGTTTTGAGATATAAATGAAAACAGGTATTTGATCATTTAGGGCTATGTGACTGTTTTTGAAATTAACATCTTTCCCATCAGATTTTATTATTTTATATAAATGTATTATATTTTTACAGCTGTAGCAATAACTATTTGACTGGTATTTTGGCAGGAATTATGGTTAGGAATACCATGGTAAATGTTTGGTAGGAATGACACATTTGCATCAAATTGCACTATAATATGTGAGCTATACTTTATTATTATTTAATATCTGTAGTGATGTAACATTTTGACATTATGTAATCAAATATTGGTGGTACTTTTGTAGAATGTGGATTATTGCAGGTGGAACATGATTATGGGATTGACAGAATATCTGCAGCACAAAAGGGTTAGATTATTAGAGCAGGTCAGTGATGTTGGTTGATTATATATGCTTTATGATGGTCTGTTAATAGCTGACACTGTCGGTGGTTTCTCTCCATCAGCATGCACTCACGTACCTCTGATATACATAATGCAAATGCACACTATTTTTATTCTGATGCATTATGCATGTCATCGTCTGTGACGTGCTGATGAATGTTGAAAGGATTTGCTCATAGCTGTGATGGAGAGGGACTGAGCTGGCTGAGGTTTTGCGCATTTGTCTAGTTTTTTCATCTTGTACCTTCCCCGTTCTTTGCCTGCTCACAATATTTTAATGGATAGCTCACCCACATTTTTTTTTAATTGTCATTATTTACTCGTCCTGCCATTTCAAACCTGAATTTTTTTTAACTGATATAATGAAAGTCAATGAGGCCTGGGGCTGTCAAGCTCCAAAATGACAAAAATCACTGTAAGCAGAACACTGCAACCAGATCATTGGGTATGTTTGTACACAAATTTTCCTCAATTGAATGAATTCGATCTGACTTCAGATTCCAGTTCTGTTTATAGGAACCCTAAACTTTGCTCTTTGATTCACATATTCATTTCCATATTTAATCAGATCGAAATTTCATTTGGATCGAGCTCATTGGGATCAATTGATGTGTTTACATGAAGGCTTTTCAGTCTGTTTGAGCCTTAAATCCAATTGCTAACAGATTATTTTGATGTATGTAAGCATAGCTCTTGAGTCAGTGAGAATCAGATCATTCCATTTCATGAACAAATCATTCAGACTGTTTTTGTGATCTAGATTAAGCGATTTCATTAAAAATATCCAGCGCAAAAGAATGATTCGTTCACTACTGTCACTACTTCTCTAAAAGAATAACGACTTCATTGGAATTAACATCAGACCCAGTTGCTGTTGTATTACTTCAGAAGACATTAACAATAGTTTAAGAGTCATATCGACCACTTTTATAATGCTTTTATGGTTCTGTCTTGGCATTATAGAGGTTGACAGCCCCAGTTCTCAATTACATGTATCATAAAATGAAAGGCAGAACATTCTTCATAAATTAATATTTTGTGTTCCAACATGAGGGTGAACTATTCCTTTAAAACTTGAGCCATGCATTATCCAATTCAAGTGAGCAGAAAGTATAAAAGAGTGAGGCGTAGATGAGAAAAGAACCGAAAGAACAACCACTGAAAAAAGAAAGAAAGGGATAAAAAATGGGTAAAAAGATTTCGCTTGAGTTCTGTGCTTTATATTGAGATCTGATGGCTTTTGACAATAGTGAGCCCCCTCCTCCCCCATCCAGATGCCTCTACCCCTGAGGGGGATCTCAGGGGCCCACGGCTCTCCGCTCTTGGGAACTACCGTGGGTGATTGGCCCCCCGCCATACCCACCAACAACGCTCACCCGAACAGAGCACCGTGTGTAGCGCAGAGGCAAGCGGGGCGACCTCAGGGCCATCTAATAAGCAGCAGCAGCCATGGAGCCGGACCTTTGAAGAGATCCAGCAACAATGATTGTGCAATAATATGGAAATTACAGCAAAAACTTAGCTCAGCTACCAAACGGCAGTGCTGTGACGGGAAGCCGTGTCCGAACTCATTAGGGTTTCTGTATGTCTCTCTTCCTTTTTGCAGGCATTCCCACTTCTGATCAGACTGATTTGTTTCAATACTTGTGCATGCGGCTGTTTGAACCTGGCAGGCTTAATATGTGTGGTGTGCAACTAGACAGTAAAAATACCCAAACCCTACTTGGGCCCCTTATCATGTACAGCACACAAATTAGGCAAAGCAGCATCCATCTGCCGCACAAATAGAGCTCCAACCCGAACCGGCGCTCTGCCATTGTTCTGGCCATTCGCCGCCCCTCCCGTAGTAATTCATGTGTCCCGCTACTCTGCTCACCCGTCACTGGCTATTCACTTAAACCTGAAACATTTCCATGGGCACAAAGGCTTCAAACATGGCCGTGACAAAGGAAAGGATTTCTGCGTTTCTATTCTTTTCCTCCTCTCTGTCTTTCTCCTTTCTTCAAGACATTGTGTTGTTTAATTGGTTGTGCTTGGTAATTTTGTCTCTTGTCTTCTCCCATACTGAGTGATTGTGCGGGGACAGACATTTGCTTTGACTGGATCGGACAGGAGCGGGCTCCCTCCCGTATGCTGGGAGCCGTCTACCTTTGTTAGGTACGCGGAGTTCGGTTCGGGCTCTGTGTGTGGTAAGGTTTGGGAATCCTGCACGGATGTCGTGGGAATGCCGAGGAAACGTCCCTCCTCATGCCGCTGAATGACTGAGATGACCCCTCTGTGACGTGCTCAATGAATTCATATCTCCGGTCTTGCTGGTGATTAATGATTCCTGGCGGTTTCATGCCGAATCTATTGAAAAGCCCAGCAGTGAGCCTGTTCTGTACATTTTCTTTGTTGCAGAAACTGTGTGTGTTCTGACATGTTTTTTTTATTTTTTAAATGAACTCCATACTTTAGTGATGGGCTGCTGGCTGAAAGAGCATCAAGGTTAACAGTCTATGGAGAGAGTGGACGAAGGAGAATAAGGAAGAACGATGGTGGCTTTGTCTGTACAAAAGAGAAGGTGTGTGTATGTGTGCTCCAGTGCATGTGTGTACATTTGAGACAGAAAGAGAGCAAAAAAAAAAGTAGGTTCAGTGGGTTAGTTACCTGGAGTCAGACATAAGCTCATCTCAGCCAATCCTGCAGCGCCTCTTTATTGTACAGCTCTGTGGTTGTGTAATACATTTTTCAGCCAGAGCTGGGATTCTTTGTTCACTGCACCTGGGATTCTGCAGGCTTTGTTCTACACATTTAGTATATGTCTTGCAACCTATATAACCCCAATTTTAAATCTTTATTTTCTTAGGATGTCAATTTTGTAATTTATTTGAAGTTATTTATAATATTTTTTATAATACAGAATTTTTTTTGATCGTTTGAATATCTGTTCGTGGGTTGCCTGGCCACCCATTATTATTATTATTTTTATTATTTAATTTTTATTTAATTTTGTTATCTTGTGTTATAGATAGAACAGATAAACTGCAATAAATCATCTGAAATTCATGTAATTATGCGGGACGTTGTAAATGGCATCTTTGGCAAGGCACACTTGTTATTGTGCAATCTATAAGAGACATCTAATGGTTTAAAATTTAAATAATGTATTTGTCATGGTTTTTGTCAAAACTGTAGACATTCATCACCTTAACAATTAGATTATTGATGTATACATTTTTCTATTAATAAAATTTATATGTATACAATTATTATATGAGGGGAATTTATAAATTTACAATTACATTTTTTGAATATATATATATATATATATA
>NW_015505194.1:306835-317435 GCF_001515645.1 Sinocyclocheilus grahami
ATAAAATATATATAAATATATATTTAATATAATTTTATTATTGTTTTTGGAATATATGTAATTATAAAACAGTAACTGGGAAATAGTTTTTCCCCCCAATGAGATTAATTATGAGAATTGTTATTTAAATAAAAATTTTGTCATTTTTTTAAATTTACAATATATATATTATTGTGGGTTTTACACTGGTTACCAGTCTTTGTTTCCAAGAGCCATTGTCTGTAACTTGAGCAGGCTGCATGAGTGCTGGGAAAATCAATATTTATTTATATAGCATGAGCTGAATGTGCATGTATAAACGTGAGCGCATATAAAGCATTCCAGACGTGTTTCATGTGTCCTTGTAAAGCCCCGCTGTACCCCGTCTCCCTGTCCTCTCCCCCACGTCGTCTCTCTCTCTGTCTGTCTCACTTGCATAATGGTAGGAGCGAGCGAGCGAGCGCGTGAACAGGCTGGATGTATAGAGAAAAGGGATGATCTCACTGTACAACTCGTTGCTGAAAAGCAGCCAGGATTTCATCATCCCTCTCTCCTCTCCTTCTTTCTCTCCACCGCCATAGGATGTGTAATACCACTGTCAGCCTCATAGGGGTGCCATAGACCTATGATCAAACCAGGGTTACACACACACACACACACACACACACACACACACACACACACACACACACACACACACACTCTTGCTTTCTTGCAACCCATTATTGAAATAGACTGCCAGACTGCCTTAAGCCCTGGTGCATACTGTGTGATTTTTCCCCCCCACACTATTTTGCCTCTGAGACACATTTTGGTATCTTAAAAGAATCCTTTGAAATTATAGGGCAAAATTGTCCACCCACTAATAGCTGATTAATTGGATGATTTGCAATAAATAGTAGCCTTCAATAGTGTTTTAAAAGCATCAACATTTTTAGTCTGTGGGCCTGTAATGTGAATGCTTCTATAATGCCTGTCTTATTATATTATTTTGAATTTATGTGCCTTTATGGTATGACCATATCTCAGCACTCTCATATTGTACAATCTAACAAGAAGCAGTCTTAAAGGACAGAAACAATTGCCCAGTGTACACCGGGCTTGAGACAGAGACTGAGGCACCATCAGAGAGGAAGAGGGAGGGACCGCTGATGTAGAGGTATGATGATGGACAGCTGGAGACTGTAGAGAAGAGAAAGACTGAGAGAAAGAGGTGTGGTTAGGTGGGCTGCATTGTTAGAAGCAGAATAAATCAGTCTGGTCAGTGTCTGCAGGCCTTCACTGTTCTGGGATCCAGTGTGAATCTGTGTGTGTGTATTCGCTTTGTTTCAAGGTCATACTGTTCCACCAGCTTGGAGGTTGAATTATGTAACCCAGATATTAATGCCTTCAGTGTATCTCTCCTCTCATTTCTGGCATGCTGGGATACCACGGTTGAAAAGCATTTGTGAGACAGTGTTGTTATCATTAACAAACAGTAAAACTATTATTATAAAATAATAATTGAAATAAAATGAAAATATAAGATGAAAAGGGAAAAAATTTAAACGTTGCTTTGAAAACTGAAATAAATACATTTAGCATAAGTTGAAGTACTAGAATTACCATCTACAAAAAAATTTTTTTTTAATTTAATTTTATATATATTTATTTTGGGTGAGAGAAAAGAATCAATATATAAAATAACACTGCTATGAGATTTGGTTTATTTCATTTAGTGTGTTCATAAAAAAAATATTGTTTTGAAGGTATGTGGAAAAAATTCAAAAATAATTGTATTTGACATTCTAATATCAAACTTTCATTGTTCTTTAGTCTAAATCTGTTGCAATGAGGAAGTTAGTTTATACTGAAGGTGTACGTTCTTTAAAATATGTGTTGTTCGCACACAGATCTGAGGCCTTTTCTCCTCTTGACCCGGGTGTGCAACATTTTGACCTGTCAAAGTGTCTGGCAGTGGTGGCCCATAAACCAGCGGGGTTTCCGAGAAACCCTCACGTCTCTGCACACTTCAAGCCTTTATTAGAGGAACAGGAAAGAAACAAGGGATCAAGAGAGGAAAAGGGAAACCTTTGCTCTTTAGGAGGCCACAGATCCATTTTCAAGAATGAACGTCACACGTCTCAAAACCTAGTAAAGAAATCACCAAGGCTCTTCGTTGAACCCCGGTGCTCTGCAATTACTTCCACACCTTCTCTCCGGCTCCCACACACACCTGGTTCAGTGAGTCCAAACCTGGCTAATCTGTCTGCCAACCCCTCCCCCGTCCCTTCCTCTGCACCCAGCAAACATCTCATCATCTTGACTGAAGTGTCATTGTGAAATCCCTAAAGTCATTAACAAATAATTAATTAGCAGCCCCCTGAGGGAATGGATTAAGACCTCTGCAATGACGCTTTGTTGCACTCCTGGGAAGAGAAAAGGGGGTGGAGGAAGAGCTTTACAAACCAGGTTGATAATTCAAGTCTTCACCTAACACATGAAGCCTGATTCATGCTTAAATCTTATGCTCTGACATGGAGACATTATTACATGTTAAGACTTATTTTTAGCTCCTTTAAAGGATATTGCTTGATTTTGCATGGAAATCTTATATTCTGAAATGGTAATAATTTGGCATTTCTGTGTTTTCCCAGTTCACTACTACAGTTGTTTAAAGCAATTAAACAATGACTATTAAATTAAATTAATACATTAATTTAAAATTAAAATATATATATATACAGTATATAATACACATTTTTTATACATTTTGTTCCCGTTATTAACTGTTTCGGGAACCTAGGAGAGGAGGTAATTCTGACTTTGCTATGACAATCTCAGCGCTTTTGTTGGATTTTGATAGCGGAGATCGGGATGGATGAATGACGGCCTCCCTAACTCGCCTATGAATCTTTTGTTTCTGTTCAAATGAGTTTGAAAAACACACACAGTCCATTCAGTTACAGGTGTGTTTGTGTGTGTGTGTGTCCTGTGGTGTCAGTCTCTCAGCTGTGATTACAATGAGGACTGACCCTGGTGTCGTGGTGATAGTAGTGCTCTAATGAACACTAATGAATCAGATGGCTGACAATGCGAGCACCAGGAATCTTTTGTGTTCATGTCACCTCAGTCATGATGAAGAGGTATGTGTGTGTGTGTGTGTCTTGTGCCTGAAGCTATACGGCCAAATCAATCTATCAGCAGATAAAAGAGTCATGCATCACACAGAAGTCCAGGAATAGATGCAGATTTAGAAGATAATTCGCTTTAGTATATATTGTTGTCAAACACTGGCTGAGCAGATGTACTTAATAATGCTCTGAACAGTTTTATCAGAGGGAAATAGAGAAGTGAGTGCTTAAATAAAACCTTCATCTGAGCTGTGTAGGGATGTTCAAGGTGATCACTGAAGCATTTGAGGCCTGGAGGTTGACTTTTCGGTAAATGCATTCATAATTTATAATGACAAGAGTGGTCTCATTTGCATATTTGCACAGTTTGGTTGGACTGTTGGTTGGCTGGTTAGACAGCACACTGTTAGGTTACTCTGAAACATTCTGGTAATTGTTGCAATGACAGATCTGGCATACAATGAGTTATTTTACCTACACTCTTAAAAATAAAGGTGCTTCACGATGCCATAGAAGAACCTTTTTGTCTAAATGGTTCCATAAAGAACCTTTAACATCTGAAGAACCTTTCTGTTTGACAAAAGGTTATTTGTGGCGAAAGAAGGTTCTTCAGATTATAAAAAGGTAAGAAAGAGATGGTTATTTAAAGAACCTTTGACTGAATGGTTCTTTGTGGAACCAAAAATGGTTCTTCTATGGCATCGCTTGAAGAACCTTTTGAAGCACCATTATTTTAAAGAGTGTATCTAACTGATTTGGTAGATTTTGGGCTTGTGTGTTCCATTGTTATGTAACCAGTAGCACAATGTAGTATGAGTAACCGCTGGACGTATCACTGTAGCTTTAACCCATCACACACAAGCTAATGATGTCAGCGCACAATCTACACACTCCCCTCACAGTATGACTTTCACATCCAATGCCGCACTGAGATTCAACGGAGGAACAAAGAAATTAATAAATGAAACAAACTAAACAATGACACTCATACTCTCTTTGCCTGAGTGTGTGTTTGTGTGAGTCAGTGCAATGGTTTATTTAATGAGGTTAGATGAAAGATTTTTTTATGTTTTTGAAAGAAGTATCTTAGGCTCAAAAACACTGCATTTATTTGATCAAAAATACAGTAAATTCATTAATATTGTGAAATATTATTACAAGTTAAAATAACTTCTAGTTTAATATATTTTCAAATTTAATTTATTCCTGTAATGGCAAAGCTAAATGTACAGCACCCGTTACTCCAGTCTTTATGTCACATGATCACTCAGGAATCATTCTAATATGCTGATTTGGTGCTCAAGAAACATTTCTTCTTCTTACTATTATCAGTTGTGCTGTTTAATATTGTTTCTGAAACCAAGATCCTTTTTTTCTGAAACCATGATAATTTTTAGATTATTCGATGAACACAACTTATAAATTGTTGAAAATTGTTGTGGATGACACACATATTTTACATGAGAATTTTAGCATGTTACCCTTAGGGAGACGATTGAGGACTCTGATGTGCAAGATAAATCGCTACAAAAATTATTTCCTGCCAACTGCGGTTAAATTATTCAATAGAGAATTGCAAAAATGAGATGTTATATTGGCATACTGTAGCTTTAAATTTTTTTGGTAATGCGTAACTTATTGTATGTCATGTACTGTGCTATGTGAGTTTTATGTTGTGTACTGGCCATGTCATGCTTGTCCAAGAGGAATTTCCCTGAAAGGGACAATAAAGTATATTCATTCATAAAACTTATTTTTTGTAACATTATAAACATTTTACTGTCAATATTTGACATTTTATTATTGCATTGTTGCTGAATAAAAGTACTAATTTCTTAAAAAGGAAAGGAAAATCCCATATTTTTAACATTTAGATTAACTTCGCTGTCATCTAATGCTCACCTAAAATTAATCTTTTAAAAACACTACATAATTTAACAACACTGTTAAATGTCATTTTTAGCATTTTTTTCATACTGTGCATTATAGTGTGAGTTGTTATAACATGAAAATTATTATCAGTTTGATCAAAATTTTTAATAACTGGGCATCCATACGTGCATTTGTGCTGTTGTAATGACTATCAGCATGGCTGTGATTACCTGTGGCCTTGCACTTGCATAAATTTTTTTTGTTGCGGTGTGGTCTGTTGGCACTTGAGGTGGCAAATGCATTGAGGCAAGTTTAATTTTAAGAGTTCTGTCAGAGTCACCTTGTACTTTAAGTGCCCCTCTGTGTTCTATACAGCAGCTGTTCCTTATGGATCCCCCTATTCGCTTCACACACACACACACACACACACACACACACACACACACACACACACAAAAACAACAGATCTACACACAGACACACAGACATCAACGACACTGATCTGGCATCCTGGGCAAGCAGCCAACAGCCCCCCCCCCAGTACCACCTCAGAAAACACACACAGACATCACAGCCCAAACCAACACAACATTCCACTCGGCCAATGTTTAGCTTTAATCCCATAATAAGACCCTCAGCTGTCCAGGAAAAGAAAGAGGACTTTCTGCTGCTGAAGTCAGACACTTCAGTCTTCTCCACAATTAATTCTCATTCTACCTTTGTTCTCGTCTCTTTGTTTTAATTCGGAGCATTTGGCCCTCTCAAGTTGGCTATTGTGCTCTTTTGATTTAACTCTCTTTCTTTCTCTGTGTCTTGCTCTTTTTCCTTTACCTCTCGTTTGCAGTGACTTATAGATAGTCATGGATTTGTTCAAGACCACACACAGACATGGATGCTAGTATAAGCAAACGTCTTGCGTTTCAAGTTTGCATTAAACATATAAGCCTGGTTCTTTGAGCAGTCTTTATGCTGCCAAAACTGAATATGCAGCTTATTGTACAGCACTGCACTAACCTAATAATATTCTGTGTGCTGTTTGGTCATTGGGTCAGTGTGTCAGGACCTCATGAAACTCAGGGCACTAATGCACCAGCATGAACTAATGTACTGAAGAGCAGAGCTAACCGTCTTATGTGTAATCTCTTTAATACGATTACAATCAGCAAACCATCATGACTGAAAAAACTAACTGTTGTAACTGTGATTGTTTTGGAGAAATGTAGCAAAATAATGCTTACAAAAAACACTGTGGTGACACTCTGGTACAGTGATGCTTTCAGATGGTAATGCCATGTTTTTTTGTTTTTTTTCAAATGGTAATACCACCATACTGGTATATATCCAAAAAACATGGTGGTACCATGGTAGCATGTTCATAATACTATGAGAGCTCTATGTTTTTTCTACTTTTTTTGTGATGGTATTTGCATTGCGCTCATCAATACTTGAAAGAAGTACTTACTATGTCAAATTTTTTTTAAATTCTTTGGCAATGACTTAATTTTTTATTTATCTTTATTTGTATTTATTTATTTCATACCTTAGTTTCATTGATCTAACTAGGAGGAGGAGGCATCCATCTTACCACAAATACCACAATTACTATGGTATTTTACTGCACCCACTGTTCTAAAGTTTGGGTTCAGTTAGGGCTGCAAAGGGGCGGAACATTTCCGGTAAATTTCTAGAAACTCCAAAAGTTTCCAAAAAATCCTGGAAAGTTTCCAGAAATTTGCTGGAAATTTTCCGCCCCTTTGCAACCCTAGGGTTAGTATTTTTTTTGTAAAGAAACTAATACTTTTATTCAGTATGGGCGGCGCAATTAGTTGATTGAAAGTGACAGTAACGACATGTATAATATTACAAAAGATGTCTTTTTCAAATAAATCCTGTTCTTTTCAACTTTTTATACGATTTATCACGGATTCTACAAAAATATTAAGCAACTATTTTTAACATTTATAATAATAAGAAACAGTTCTTTAGCACCAAATCCGCATATTGTAATTATTGCTGAAGGGTCATGTGACACTGAAGACTAGAGTAATGACTGCTGAAAAATTAATCTTGGCTATCACAGTAATAAATTGCATTTGAAATTATAAAACAATAAAAAAATATTTTAAATTGTAATAATATTTCACAGTATTACAGTTTTTTTAGAGCATTTTAGATCAAGTAAATGCAGTTTTTATGAGCATAAGAGACTATTTTCAAAAACATATTTACCCTAAACTTTTGAATGGTAGTGCAAGTAACCATGAAAGTATAGTAAATTGTATTTAATTCTTTAAGTGTAATAGCACTGCATTATAAGTACATTTGTGTCAGCTCATCTAGAGTTATTAGTGTTTGTATTGGAGCGTATGAATGAGCATAAGTGCAGTTGTGGGTCTAAATAAACACACATTAATGAGTGAGAGACAGCTGCTGTGAATGAACCTCAGTTCAGATAGGAAACACTGACAAGACCTCCTGCTCTGCCTGAAGTTACGAGATCACATCTGGAGATTAACCACCACACCTGGTGCAGATAACACATGCATACACTACTTTACATCCACTTCATATTACTCATTGTGCCATTATAAACCTACATTAAATGATATATGCATGCGCCAAATTAGTTTACAGTAGCTGTTAATTGAAGAGACACAGTTAGGCCTAATTGTTGGATTCCCAGAATTGTTTGCTTTAGATCAGTTGCCCATTGTTTTGTGTAGTAGTCCAGGTGGTGATGAAGGGATTTAACATGTTAAAGAGGAATAAAACACCAGATGGGCCAGTCTACTGTCTACTGTACTAATTCACTGTCGCACACAATCTATGACACTCTCTGAAGGAATGTTGAACCGAAACATCGGAAATGTATAAAGTGTGACGGACATTTTCCAGTGTCACAGCATGCTGTTATCGCTTTGATTAAAGCCATTGCATTAGCACAGGGGTGGATTAAAGGAGTTTGGGTGTGTTTAGAACACAGTGGAAATCCAATCGTGAGAGCTTTCTGTTTGGTAACATCGCGAGTGTAGAAGCAGGTTATATCTAGTGTTATAGCCTGCCCATGAAAGGAGCCGATGGGTTGGGTGAGGTATCGGCTTTTCATAAATTAGTTAATTAGAAATCCCCTAATTACACAGCGCAAATCTTTCTCTGAAAGAGAGAGATTAAATTTGCAGGTTAAAAACTGATCTTAAAGGAACACTCCACTATTTTTGAAAATAATTTTGCACCCATGGTACAGCAGTAAACTTCCTTGA
This sequence comes from Sinocyclocheilus grahami, assembly GCF_001515645.1. NCBI lineage: Eukaryota > Metazoa > Chordata > Actinopteri > Cypriniformes > Cyprinidae > Sinocyclocheilus > Sinocyclocheilus grahami. The sequence continues at coordinate 315,060 of NW_015505194.1, forward strand.
TTATTACACCGGAATGAGAGTATAGTTCCTAGTCATATCGGCCTAGAAAATCGCAACTTAGTACATGATGTAACTGCAGAAGAGTCAAGTTTTAAATAGGAAAAATATAATTTCTGAGCGAGATGCTAATGGTCTAATCAGATTCAATGATCTATGCTAAGCTACAGCTAAAAGTGCTACCGCCAGACCCGGAGATCGGCTGAATGGATTCGAAAACGATAAAACTCAACTGTTTAACTCTAGGGGAGTTGGAAAATGTAACCTCGGCTTGTATTAGTTTTAATTTTAATTTTAGTTAAATTTTTTGTAATTTGTTAGGGGCATTTTGCCTATTTTTTTTAGCTTTTTAGTTATTGCTATTTAAGTTTATTTTTATTTCACTTTTAGTTTCAGTTCAGTTTTAGTTTTTGTTTATTTGCAATTAATAATTTTGGTGGTTCAACGTAAAATTATTTTAGCTAGGTGTCAAGGCAACTTTTTTTAAAAAAGATTTTCATGTGTTTATTTCAACTTTTTAGTTTTTACTAGTTGTAGTTTTACTTAACAGTAATAACTAGGGCTGGGTATTGACAGAAATTTCATGATTTGATTTGATTTCTATTCACAAGCTTGCGATTTGATTCAATTAGATTTGATTCAATATCGATTATTTTGGATATATATAAGGTATAGTACATAGCAAATTTTCTCTCAACTAATGCAGTAAAATATACATGAGAGTCAGCTGGTACTACATTATAATATTGAAGGTTAAAATTAATTGATTTGTATTAGGGGTGCTCCGATCAGGATTTTTGAGGCCAATCACCGATCACAGAAAGCAGTATCTGTGATACCGATTATTCAGGGCCTGAATTTCACTTTTTTTTTTTTTCAAAAGAGCTTTGTTTTCCTACCTCCACGAGTGCATCTATTATTGTATCTAAAATTATTATATCTAAAAGTGCTCTTTCCCTTTAAACCTAGCCAAAAAGCCATATGTGTTGATTGTGAAACACAGTAGACTTTAATAATATGCATTTATGCTGTAATTACTACATTTTAGTGTCAATCCATGTTCATATATACTGCAAACAATGCGCTGTTACTTTAATTCAGCACTTGCAGCGCAGCAACAGACTCGGTGCAGAAACGATCTGGACAGCAACCGTATACGGCCCGCAGTGTCTTTTAGTACGGCCCACTGGTTCATATTAGACTCGGATGATGAACTTTAAAACATTTGAAGCAAGTCACGTAAAGATTGCTTTCAGTTTATGATGTTAATACTATCTCCAACCAGGAGAGATCGCTAGTTTCCAGCCACTCCCGTATTAATTTCAGTGCAGTAGGACGTGCACTCTAATGTAAACAATCACTAATATTAGCAAATAATAAATGAAAAACTGACCATGAAAGCAATATATTCCAGTAAAGATGGTAAACAGATTATCTTTTTACCAAGTTCAAGGGGATATCCATATCACACTATCAAAGTTGCCCGTCCCTGATAAAATTATAGGCTAATACTAAAACTGATATAATTACAGTAGTTCAATTATTAAATTATTTGAACTTAAGCTGTAAGAACAAGCTTTTCGCTGAATATTGTTAATCTTTCTCTTTTATTTGGTGTGAATATGTTTCTAGCACAGGAAATAAACAAGCAATAATTTCCCCTCTATTTGGCGCACAGTTGTCTGTCATGCGTTAATGGTTTGTTTTTCCACCAAACTTAACTGACTGTGTTAATGGATTACTAGGCACTGAAAATTAGACTGAATCAGTCAGACAGGCTTTGGGGGTCCAGAAGGTCAACCAGGACACCTCTGTCTATTGTGCCGTGTGAGACCAAAAGGTCAAAGACTTGTCTCTTTCCCTTTGAATGTTAAAATATGCTCCAGATTGAATCTGATGGCTTGAGAACACAAGTTAGCAGTATATGCAAAGAGGTTATTCGTCGAAATTCACTTCCAAAATTGCAGTTTTCTCCTTATATAGGCCAGGGGCATGTCCTTTTTTTGTCTAGCCAGTAGTTGTGGAAGTTTATCAACACACACTTAATCCAATGAATCAATATGTAATTGTATGTTTCTTTATTAGACATAATCTGATGTGACGAGAGAGTGAAAGAAAGAGTTTAGCGATGGGGAAACCCGTGCTAGATAAATCAATAAGTGAAAGAGGTGCTCTGTGGTTGTAGAGGACCCTGGAGCAGAGCTATTAGAACATCTTCAAAGCACACAGCTAATAAAAGCTTAGGAATAGATAATGCAGGCGACACACAGACCGCTCGAGTTCTGTAATCTAACCTCCTCAATTTCACACACACACACACACACACACACACACACACACACACACACACACACACACACACACACACAGACACACACA
>NW_015505194.1:317589-383499 GCF_001515645.1 Sinocyclocheilus grahami
ACACACACACACACACAGACACAGACAGACAGAGCGATTCATGTATCTGTGTTTGGGGGTCACACAGCCTGGCTTCTATTGCCACACAATAGTAGAAATTCCTTCGCTTACTGAAAGTCTCTGTTTACTTCTTATCGCTAACGTAAACACACACTCATAGATTTTTCTGATGCAGTCAAGGTGAAAGCGGGTTGAAGCTTCTCTTGTCTTTGTTTTACCATGTGTCTGATTCTGACATTGAAGGCCAAAGGTCACTCAGCCCCTCCTGTGCACCGTGTCACACTGATTTTGAGAGCTCATACATACATACAGTGGGGAAAAAAAGTATTTAGTCAGCCACCAATTGTGCAAGTTCTCCCACTTAAAAAGATGAGAGAGGCCTGTAATTTTCATCATAGGTATACCTCAACTATGAGAGACAAAATGAGAAAAAAAAATCCAGAAAATCACATTGTAGGATTTTTAAAGAATTAATTGGTAAATTCCTCGGTAAAATAAGTATTTGGTCACCTACAAACAAGCCAGATTTCTGGCTCTCACAGACCTGTAACAACTTCTTGTTGTTACAGGTCTGCACAATTGGACTTGACCCAGAACTTGCACAATTGGTGGCTGACTAAATACTTTTTTTCCCCACTGTACATGCCTGTTGCAATACACTTTTGAAGCTGTCACTTTCTCACACATTCATTCACTCCCTCGTTTGAACACACCAAAAACAAGGACATTTGCAAATTACTTTTGGGTGTCGATAACCTGATTCGATTCAGATTCAATTCCAATTTATCAGGGTGTATTTCAGTCCATTTTGCTTACATATAAAATCAATTCTCTTTGTTAATGACATAAATTATACAGAACAGATTGATTCAAATCTGTAAATGGGCTTTTTTGAACTATTCATTAAAAGAACTGGCTCATAAGAGCTATATTGGTCATGCTGTATATTTTTGATTGGCTAATAGAACCAGCTCGAAAGTTTAATTTGTTTTGTGAATCGAACTACATTAGTCATGCTGTATATTTTTGACTCACTAATGGAGGGACTCATAACAATCATTTGTTTTGTAAATCGGACTAATCTGGTCGTCCTGTATGCATTGGTCCCGCTGCATGTTTTCGATTGACTAAAAAGAGTTGAATTGAGTCATTTATCTTTTAAATCAGAGTACACTGCTCAAGCTTCATAAGAGTTTATGCAATGGGCTACACCTATTGTGCTTTACGTTTTCACTAAAAAGTACAAGTTTATAAGAGTCAATCATTGTGTTTTTGAGAATCGATATTAGAATCGTTCAAATAAATATTCACCAGAATATAAGCTACTGACTTGCATTAGTAGATCACCAGAATGCCCGGTAGCAGAGACCCAGTTAAAACTGGGACATGCCTACACACACACACATACATCCAACATGTAATCTCTATGGGAAAGCTCACATATATCAAAAATGGTCAGCGATGGCTAAATTTAGGACTGTGTGGTAAGTAGGTCTCACGGTCTTATCTCACTCTTTCTCTCTGTCTCCTTCTGTTTTTCTCTTATGCAGTCGGGAGGGTCAATCAGTGCACATGGTTTCCGTGGTAATCATTAGGTGAATGAATATCAGGGAACACGGCCTGCCATCAGAGGTTCCAGTGGATTGCGTGAAGGCCAGTGTGTGTGATCACCTAAATTGCCCCAGGACTGGGTCAGGTGATTCCACACATAATTAAACAGCTATAATGTAGCCAATACCAAATTTAAAAGCAATTTAAGTCAATTGTAATTTTCATAACTATGTATAACTCCAGTTATGTTGCTCCAATTGCAGAAATCTATTTTCCTCAATAGATTAAAGACTGAATATGAGATAATTTGGGAAGATTCAGTGGCTGCTACTTTGCTGACGTGATCACTGAAAGTAATTTTTTTGCTGTATTTCGATTTAATATGAACAGTCATATGACTTTTTTCCATTGTCTGTGTAGATTAGTCAAACAGGTTCTAATTCCTCTGAATGTCGCAAATGAATGTGTAAGACAGCGATAGACTAATACTGGGCTGTATTTTCATATATAGGAGGGAAATATATGTCACATTTACATAGTTGTTGTTGTTTTTTTAAATTATAGTATTTGTCATTAGCTGGAAACGCCCTTTAAACGGATAGTCCACCCCAAAATAGAAATTCTGCCATCATTTATTCACTGTCATATTGTTACAAACCTGTATGCCTTACCTCCTGAAATTATCATGAGGTTACTATTTTAAAAGAATGCTGTGAATTATTTATGCTTTACTATTTTAATTCTTCACATAGCTTTACTGTGGGGAAGTGCATATTCATAATGTGATATGCATTGTATATATCTGATTAATAATCTCATACTGAATATGTGCTTAGGTGAGGTATTTCAATCTCTAATCTCAAAGTGCTTCAGTTTATCAGTTTTCATTCATTTACTCTTAAGCTTTGACTTTAAGTTCAAACCCAAACTTTATGTGATTGGATTATTTGAAACAGTAATATTTTTCTAGATTATTTCTTCATCAGAGTTCATTGCTCGTGCATTATTAATATTTTGCCGTGCTAATGTTTCCTGTTGTAGTATTGTATGAATCACAGCTTGCTTTCAGTAATTAGGCAACGATGCTAATAGAAGTAGTTGCGTTCTGTGCATTGAAAGCTGCAGGCATGTTTGTAAATGTGCATGATATTCCACGTCTCTCGAGTAAAAGAGATCCCCAGGCTGGAGAGCAGAAATGGGATGTTAAAAAGAAGAAAATAACGAGAAACAATTTAGAGTTGGATGAAGAGCTTTGGGTATTCCTAGAGGGAATGAAGACAGAGATAGTAGTCAAACGTATCAACCGAACAACCATCTTCCTGAACATGCCTAAAAACAGTAACACTGGCAGAAATGATTGAAGTGTTTTCACTATGATTGACATGGTGTAGTTAGACGATTCCTCTGGGATGCGCAGATCAAAGCTGACAGGATAAAAGCAAGGCAGTTTCCTTTTAGCCGTGTCAGTAATGGCAATGATTTCCTCCAGGGGAAATTCAGGAGAAGCTAGATGCTGAAATCCTTTGGTGTAACATTTACATGAGCAGTGGGCGCAGATGTTAAGTCACCTAAAGCCATTTGCGCTGATGCTGATGAACGAACACATCTGTCAGCCAATAAGCTGTTTCTTTAAAGAGTTGTATGATGGAGAAGTCAAAATAATGCAACGCTAAAATTATGCTTTAGAGCTAATGAACTAGTCCAATGGTGAGAAAAGTGAAAACGACTTCCCTTTCCATATTACAAAGTAGTCTAATATACACAATTCTGAACAAATAAGTAAGAAACAGATTATGGAATTAAGCTAAAATACAGAGAAATTATAAGTAACAAAAATTAGATCAAATATAAGAAAGTATATAAGATGCTGAAAGATAAAAGGTACTGTACATAACCATTATAAGTTTGGGGCAGGTACAGTGTTTTAATATTTTTTAATAAAATATTAAAATGTTTTCTTACACTCACTAAGACTGCATTTATTTGATCAAAAATACAATAAAAACAATAATATTGTCAACTATTATTATTACAATTTAAAATAACTATTTTTGTGGAAGCCCCTTTCTGCCAAGGAATAAAAAAAAATAAAAAAAGTAATTGCAACTTTGACTTTTTTTTCTTGCAATTCTGAGTTTGTGTCTCATGATTTTCCCCACAATTCTGAGAAAAAGTCAGAATTGCAAGATATAAATGCAGAATTACGACAACTCTCAATAGCAAGGAAAAAAGTCAGATTTTAAGATGAAAAGTTGCAATTACCTTTTAAAAAAAAAAAAAAAAGAAAAAAAAGTGAGATGTAAAATCTAGAATAAAAGTCTAAATTACAATGAAAATTTTGTGAGATAAAAATATATATGTTTAATTTTTTTGCTATTTGGTGGCAGAAACAGGCTTCCAAAGTTTTCTATTTTAATATATTTTAAAATGTAATTAATTACCGTCATGCCGAAGCTGCCAGTCTTCAGTGTCACATGACCCTTCAGAAATCATTCTAATACTGATTTGGTGCTCAAGAAACATTTCTTATTATTACCAATGTTCAAAACATTTGTGCTGATTAATATTTTTGTGAAAAGTTTTTTCCTTTTTTTCCTGGATTCTTTGAGTAGAAAAGAACAACATTTATTGGAAATAGAAATCTTTTGTAACATTATAAATGTCTTTAATACCCATTTTGATCAATTTAATGAATCCTTGCTGAATAAAAGTATTAATTTATGTATATAAAAAAACAAACAAAAAAAGTATAAAAAAACCTATATAACAAAACAAACTTTTGAATGGAAGTGTAGCACAAGATATAATCTCACCTCCTTTCCCTATAATAGCTCTTTAACTGCTATCCTTATATAAGGAGTGTTAGCTTGGGAAGAGTATTTGTTCTTGATCGCACCCTTCCTGTGCTCTTTAATATATGTATAATCTTTTACCGAAACTTGGTCCTTTTCCCACTTCCACCCACAGTGTTTTAGAGTGATTCAGCATTAAGCTTGACAGTCGAGCTCAAGTGCAGACAGACAAAATATGATCTTGCTTGGGACAGGAATGAAGATGTTTAAAATCTCCTGCCATGGATAAGGACAGGCTGATGCCAGAAGTGTATTGTTTAGTTTCTTTAATTATGGACTTCACAAGAATTTTGGCAGAATCCCATGTGAAATATTGTTGCTTAACTTTAACCTCTTTGTAGCTTCACATCCAAGAAAGATTTAAAGAACGTTTGCAGTAGACAGAAAGCATAGCATTGAGAAAATTAGATGTAGATGTGCTCTGTAACTGACACTTTTATAGACTTTGATAACTCTGTCATCAGCTGATAAATCAAGTGTTTAAACAGCCTTTCATCTCACTTTAGCAGGCAGATGCTCTTAAACATCAGTTTTATTCACACCAGTTTCTGGAGTATAGAATAAATACAGTAAAGACATTAATATTGTCAAATATTTTTAGAATTTAAAATAACTGTTTTCTATTTTAATATATTTTGTAATGTATTCCTGTGATAGAAAAACTGAATTTTCAGCAGCCATTACTCCATTCTTCAGCGTCACATGATCATTCAGAAATCATTCTGCTGATTTGGTGTTTAAGAACATTTCTTGTTATCAGTGTTGAAAATGGCTGTGCAATATTTTTGGAAACTGCGATACATTTGTTTCCAATAGTTTTTGATGAATAGAAAGTTCAAAAGAACAGCATTTATTTGAAATAGAAATCTTTTTAATTTTCTTAAACCTCTTTACTGTCATTTTATGATCAATTTAATGCACTCTTGCTGAATAAAAGTATTTATTTCTTTAAAAAAAAAAAGAAAAAATCTTACCCCAAACTTTTGAAAAGTAGTGTGTATGTTGTATGAGTGTTTAGATTGTGCCTTGCATTGCTTAGCCTATCCTGGAAACAAAGTCCTGCCCTTAGGTAAAAGGGAGCAGTCGCATTTTTGATAGAGACATCTTTTTTTCTTTGTTTGAATGAATGAATGCATGATCACATTTTTTTATGGTTCATGCTAAGGAAAAAATTAAAAGTTATTTTATGTTATTGAAACTATTCTGACAAAGCATTTTGAGGATTTCTGTCTTTCCCTGTTCAAGTAGATAGGAGCTGTACATGTATGCATATTATTTACATAGAAAATAACTGCCTGAGGGTTTCCAAGATGGCCACCAAGTGAACTGACTTGCTTAAAGGTTCCCCTCTGACTTCATAATTGATTGACAGCTTCTAAACCACCTTTCCCCGAGGCAGTCAATGGTGATCTTGTGAATATTCATTCAATTCATTCAATAATGTTTGTATGCTTACACTAATTTATGAGAATTTGTGTTTAGAATTTTTAGAACACAATAGAACACAATAGATATGAAATGAACCAAGTTTGCCCATGTGGTAGGCAAAATCACAAACCATCCAAACAGAAGCGGCCCCTCTCAATATCAGTGCACCAAAGCAAGCCTAATGAGCTGGTCAGGGTGACCCTTGTGCAACATCTGGTGTTGTAATTGAATGCCCAGGACTGACCCCTTCATCCTTTGATTAAAATGGGCCTTGATTTTTACGGGCCAAGCTAACGGAATCCAGACCCCCAGCACTATGGCTCCCATCGTCGTGGGAATGGCAGGTTCCCTTAACGACATGCGGATTGGTCGCTATCAAGTGGGTCAGTGTGGGTAATAATGACCCAGCTAGCCTCACACTACATTTTTGTCCAATTAGAGCGCAGTGCACTTCAAAAGGCCATACCTTCAGCACAGCAAGATGCACATGAGAGAGGAAGAATGGGATAGACAGGAGGGAAAAAAAGAAAGAAAACCAGAGAAGGCGCTTTTTGGAGTGTTAAAGACTCAGGAGGAGGGTCCATAGGGTCTTTATATTGGAGCCGTGGCCTGAGAGTTTGTGAGGTTGGGTTATTGTCAGAGTGCATATACAGGCTAATGGGGTTTTCAGGGTTGGAATTTGTAGTTGATTATAACTGCGGTCAGGAAAGGCCTGTCTGAAGAAGTGCACAGGACAATGGGGAGGAGAACATGTTTTTGTTCAAAAGCAAAGAATGTGTTCCACAACTTCCATGATTTGTCATATCCTTTTGTCTGTCTGTCTGTCTGTCTGTCTGTGCCTGCCTGCCTGCCTGTCTGTCTGTCTGTCTCCATCTATCCGTCCGTCCGTCCATCCATCCATCGTTCTATTGTTCTATCTTTCTGGTTCTGTCATTCTGTCATTCCATCTATCTATAATTGTATCGTTCTGTTTATCGATCGTTCAATCTGTAGTTCTATCTATCATTCTGTCTATCATTCTTTCTGTCATTTTATCTGTCTATAGTTATCTATTTTACTAGCTTTTATCTATCGTGTTTTCTATTGTTCTATCATTCTCTGTCATTCTATATTGTTCCATCCATCCATCCATCCATCCATCCATCATTCTGTCTGTCGTTCTATCGTCTATCTATCATTCTGTATGTCTGTCATTCTATCTGTCTGTCATTCTGTATCATTCTATCTGTCATTTTATATCCATCTGTCCATCCAGTTAGTTAATTGTAATTCTACTTCCTTTTCCTTCACATTCAAGTCCTGTTTGGTACCTCAGTTCAATTGTAATGTAAATATTTTTTTTCCCTGAGGCATTCTCAGTTTAATTCGGAATGTTTCACAATCCTGCAATGATGTTGCTGATTTTTTATTTATTTTTTTTATCTGTTGGCTGATTCGTTTTGGTTTTACATCAAAATCATGGCCTCATTTCTCTCTAATCATCAGCTTTTCCAGTAATAGGATGTCATACTCTCATTCACTCACCTGGAATCATCAGTATACCTTCTGGGAATGAAGGCAATCCTTGGCCCCTCACCTTTGCATCCACTTCAGGAGATTACTAAAGGATTTCAGTCTGTTTACTACGCAGAGGATCATCCCATTAGAGCTTAATCCAAAGTTTTAAAGTGTTTTAAAATTGAACCGACTTTATTATGAAGTCGTTTTGCATGGAAATGCGCAAGTGGTCACAACAATATGCTTATTTGTGATGCTGGGTTGACTGTGCTCTTACAATGGTCTTTGCAGAATTAACTCTACGTTTGAGGCATAGTTATCACAGATCTGGGGTCAGTTTGGGGATGATGGGAGTTCATCTCCTGAAGTCTGCATGTTGGTAAAACCTCCTCAGGCTTGACTGTGACCTGTAGGACATACACACACACACACACACACACACACACATACATACATACAGCTGATGTGCTCAGGGCTGTCTGTGCTTCAGCGTATCAGCCTCCTGGTGTTCTCACTGACCCAATGACAACACACATACACACACTCTATTTCTTAATCCTCTGATAGGTCGTATAGCCCCCGGTGTGCTTTGACACCAGCCCATCCATCCATCCATCCATCCAGCTATCCATCATAATTTCTGGAACTATTGTTGTGACCCTGGCCATGTACCTTGATTACATATTGCTTGACTAAACTAATGGATTTAAATTTTAATATTTGTGCCATTCAGAACTGAATTGAGAATGCTTTTTAAATTCCTAAATTCAATTTGAGGTAGCAAACAGGTTGCAGAATTACAATAGGAATTATAATTTTAATAAGTATAAATGTAATGAAATTAATATAACTCTAGTGAATGTAATTTTTAACTATAGAAAAGAAGGGTTCATCAATACAAACTTTAAACCATGGCTTCATGAAACCTTGTCTGAAAGTTTATGGAATTTAAAAAAGTCTTGAAGCCTGATTTTATAGGCTGTACAAACACACAGAAAAATCAGTTTTTTTAATTTATGTATTATTTTTTCTGTAATATACTTTTACATTTAATAAAATGTATAGGCCAGCTCAGAGTTGAAAGGGAACTGATTCTTCAATTCTGAAAATGTTCTTTCTTTTTCTCTTTCTTTTTCTAAATTTTTTTAAATATGTGACTCTGGACCACAAAACCAGTCTCAAGTCGCTGGGGTATATTTTTAGAAATAGCCAAAAATACATTGTATGGGTCAAAATGATTGATTTTTCTAAAAGTAAAGATCATGTTCCATGATGATATTTTGTAAATTTCCTACTGTAACTATATTAAAACTTAATTTTTGATTAGTAATATGCATCGCTAAGAACTTAATTTGGACAGCTTTAAAGGCGATTTTCTCAATATTTAGATTTTTTTTTTGCACCCTCAGTTTCCAGATTTTCAAATAGTTGTATCTCGGCTAAATATTGTCTGATCCTAACAAACCATACATCAATGGAAATCTTATTTATTCAGTATAATGTATGAATCAATTTCGAAAAATTGACCCTTATGACTGGTTTTGTGGTCCAGGGTCACATATGTGAAATGGTTTAAAACATTATAAAATGTGTTTAAATTAAATAATATTAAATTAATTTAACTAAATTATATTAAGATTTGATCTAACACACTTATACAATTCAAATCAAATACATAAAAGTAAGGAACATGCACGTCAATCAAATTAGTCCTACTGACTAAGGGTCAGAAAATACCTACGTGCTTTTGTTCTTTACATAAACTTAGATAGCATTTCAAGTAATTCACAGTGAAAAAGCATAAATGTCAGAACTAGCCTTACCACATTCCACCAAGGTTGGAAGTGTTGAAACACATGTTAAATGCACATTCATTGATAATATCACATATTTGTCGCTCTCACACAAACCTGCACATGTTATGTGTGCAACAAAGTAGTCCGAAATTTAACAGTCCACACCAGTTCATTATGGGAGTAATTATCAGGTAATTTCCCTCCAAATTTAAAGCAAATAGCTGAGGTTTCATCAAAGGACGAGCCCCCATAATGCCTCTCTGTGCGTTTTCATAGAGACAGATAATTTTTAGAGCTTGACCTGTGATCCTCACCTTTCACCCCCACTCAACCAGACCCCTTAATACCTTCCTGTCTCCATTATGGCAGTGCCAGGGTCACAGGCATTAGAGGTCAGAGAGGAAAGTTCATCCTGCCACTCAAGTCACATCACAAAATAGGTGCATTGTGATATTTGTAAAAAAAAAATTTGAGATGGGGAAGATAGGGTAGAGCATGCGGGTGTGTGTAAACAGTCAAATGTAGGGCATTTGCCAATAGTTACAATTAACTGACCATCCAGTCCACTGCAACTGAAAATGTAAAGCTTCTCTTCACAGATGATTGAGAAGAGGAGACTGTGTTAAGATTTAGTGTTTATGGGGCCTGTGAAACAGGGCTGAGGGGCCGACAGTGTGTTTTCTCATTAGTCATTTACCCTGACAGTGCAATGGAGGCGGTCTGACAGACAGGAGATTACAGTGAATATACATACATCCCTACAGATGAACTCTGTATAGCACCTGCATCTACACATTCTTCAACAGCTTTCAATGAAACACAAACACACTTTTAGTTAGCTGGCTAAATGGTGACATAATGACCGTTTATTTCTAGTGTTTGTATATTCAGCTAATTATAAATGCTACAGAGTAACCCAAACCACACCCTATCTCTAACTATTTTTAAAATAATAAAATAGTTTTTATCATAATATTTTTTTATTATACAATTCTTTTCTTTTTTACACATGAGGATATCCATGGGTGTTGTTTTTTATTACAATATTTTTTAACTTTATTTTAATATTGTTTATTATAAACATTTTCTATATTATTTGTATTTATATGAATTATTATTATTATTATATATATTTTTTTACCTATGATGGTATCATGGGATGTCCCCACATGGAGTTTTGTGAGATTCTGTTGACAAAATTATGCCCAAAGTATAGCTAATGTAAGTATGCAACACATATGTAACTTTTGGAAATTTTACTCAAGGTTTGACTCAAGGTCCAGTGGTCAAGGTCAAGTGACCACAGACCTTATATTACTTGTTAATTGCTATAATATTAATAATAATAATAGTAATAACAACAATAATAATAATAAAACTCTTCTAAAAACATTTGAAATTCTACAAGAAACCCACAATAAGTCATCTTTCCAGATTGGCCTATAAATTGACACCATGACTAAACATTGTCACTAATTTCTACAGCTGTGTTGAGGTGTTTCAGCTAACATGCCATCTACAGTGCAAATAAGTTGCGTGTTGCAATAAAACTAGTGCTCTTCTATTATTATCAACAAAACGAAAATGCTCTTGTAACAACGTTTGTAGGAGGAAGGCGGCGGGAACCGGCGAACATTTAAACAAAACTTTAATAAAATAAACAAACACAAAATGAAAGTAAAGTGTCAGTCGTCCGTGACACACAAAACACTAAATAAAGTCCAGGCCTGGTCCTCTCTCGTCCAACACTGTCGTCACTCCTCCTTTTATCCTTCCGGAGCTCCTCCGTGGGACTCGAGACCGGTGAGTGGAGCAGGTGTCGCGCATTAGCATTTCCTCCACCGGCCTCGCTCCGTTCCCACGGCTCTCGGCCCCGCCCCTCTCGTCACAGCTCTCTTTTGTCATCAACATAGAAAACAGTTCTTTGTTACTATCTCTTTCATTGTGTGAAGTTTACACACCACAGGTTTACAAACTCCCCAAATGAAGATGTGAGTCCTGAAAATATCAGAATTCGGTTGTCATTCTTGGTGTTAACCGAACTGTGTGTAAACATAATTGTATTTAACTCTCTAAAACAGGACTGACAACCGTATTCTGCTGCTGTGTGAATGTAACCAGTGCAAAATAAGCTTTTTGGTGAACTTTCATGGGTTTATTGCTCTTCGGACAGAATAGGGGCTGTATTTCATTATCTCACACACACATCTATGGGATTTGTATGGTTCTTACTCCATATAAAGGCAATATTTATCTTACTGTGGCCTTAACAGTCTTCTAACCACCCACAGTCTGGATCCACATCCATGCAATGAGGGCACTTAAGGACTGGCTGTATGTGTGTGTGTGTTGTCCACCCCTATATCTCCTATACACTAACTCATTTTATCTTAGAGCCAAGTGTGTATTTCCCCACCATCTGTAATGTTGTGTTTCATCCTGTTCCTGTCCTTCACCGAAGCACTTCAGAGATAAAAGCTCTTGCTCGCTCTGGATTTTATAAAAATGATTATTTAAAACTTGCCCACAGTGCTGTCTGCCTCCATAAAGATTCCTGTGTGATGACATGGCAGAACAGACTTGTAATACAACCATCGGAGAGGGTGATTGATCGACTGGCACTCACCCCAAACCAAACTCTCACATGCTGGATCTGTAGCGACTTGCCAGGGCTGAAAGAGGTATTAGGGTGTGTGTGGGAACCACAGGAGAGAGAGAAACAGAGTAGGAGGAACGGGACTTTGGAGGAGGTGAAAAAAATACCTGCAGCCAGGCAGGGCCAGATTTACCTCTTTTCGTGACATAGGCAAAACAAATTTTTGGGCCCCCCTTCCCTATTAATATAATAGGCCTAATATTACCACTCAAGCAAGCAAAAATATTTCTTAATCAGTGGAAACCGTTACAATGTTTTCTATCGCAATAAGCACTTGTGTTCAGTCAATAAAAATCGAATGTAGTTCTTAATTTGTTTGAGAACTGAGAGACCATTCCATTAATAGGCGCGGCAACGTGGCCACATAACCACTTCGGGGAGTGCATTATTTCTCTAATAATTTTAACGGCCTGGAGTCACAATCACACATCAATTGGTCAGATGATTTGTTTCAAGACATTTGACATGTTTCTGGCCTGAAATCTTGTGTGTGTTGAACTAGCAATTTTTTTACACGCATCATCCCAAACCTTCCGTTGCAAATTCCAAAATGTCATTTTAGAGCTAATAACAGCTAGAGGCTTGAGCCATTGATATGCAGTCTAATTCAGTTATTAGAGAGAGCAAAAGAGAGAGCAGGAGAGAGAGATAAAGTGCGTGTGAATACTTGCATCTGTGCGTCTCTCAGCAGTGTTCAGCAGCAGCTTCTACTAATAGCGAATCTTTAAGTTGAACTGCTTCAAGAACCTCGCTACTGAGAAATGCGAAACTATTATTGATAAATTCGCGGGGCAGCCGCAGCTCTGAAAACAAGTTTCTGTTTGCGTGTCCGCATGTGTGCGCGAGTGTCTGTACTGTGTGTGTGTCTGTGAGAGAGAACAGGAGAAAGAAAGCGTGGTTTCTGTACTTAAAAAAGTTTGAAGACATGGAAATAGTTAGTCATTTTTATCCTGTTGTTTGTTATATTTATTTGCTCAATGTCTTCTGGGAGTTTGGTTATTTTACTGTTGTAGATATCCCATAGTAGCCTATAACAAAAATATTATATCTCTTCATTGTGTTTGGGGCCCCCCCCTGGACAGGCAAGCATAGGCACGTGCCTAGAATGCCTATGCATAAATCCGGCCCTGCAGCCAGGTATAAAGTGGGACCTCTCTCTGTCTCTTTTTGTCTCTCTCTTCACCCGTTCCTCATTTGGAGCTGGTCTTGCAGTCTTTCTGAACACACACACGCACCCACCCCCTCTCTCCTGGGTTCTACTGCCTGGTGTGATTTATGTGTTCTGCATAGAATAGCAGTGAGGCTAGAAATAGAGACAGAGCATATTTAATGTACTCTTAGACCAGTTCACTGTGACGGTTTGCCCAAAGCACCATAGGTAGAAATCCTGTATCCTTCACCTAGTTATCCTAGGACAGATTTTTCCCACTGGCTTCAGATTGAATGGCGTGTCAACATTAGGGGGGTAATGATATCGCAATTCAAAACTGCAATGATATGAAAGATGAAAAGGAGAAAGACAGAGAAGTAAGTAAAGGAGGAGAACAGAAAAAAGGAATGAAGTCAGACAGATAGAGAGGATAGAAAGTAGGAAGATGATAGACAGAACAGAAAAATAAAGAAAGGAAGGGCAGAAACAGGAAGGAAGTTAGACAGGGGTGCAGTAATATATTGTGCAACAATACATCACAATAGAGTGATATGACAGATAAACAGACAGGAAGGAAGACTGACAGATGGAGAAGGAAGAGAGAAACAGAAATGAAGAAATTAAGTCCGACAGGACGTTAGAGAAAAAGTAAGGCAGACAGACAAACAGAAAGGAAAGAAAAAAGGAAGAAAGTTAGACAAACTGGTAGAAAGTAAGACAGAAAGGAAAGGGAGGAAAACAGACACAAAAATGAAGGAAAGAAGTTTGACAAACGGAGAAAGGAAAGAGGAGGGAAGAAAGAAGTCAGACAGGAAGTATTTTAGACAAACAGAAAGAAGGAAGATGGACACCAACAACGAAAAATAGGTAGACAGAGAGGAAGGAAGGAAGACACAGAAAGGAAACAACAAGGAAGTTAAACTGGTAGAAAGAAAGGACGGTAGAGAGGAAGACAGACAAACGGAAAGGAAGGAAGACATACAGAAAAACAGGAAGAAGGAAGGAAAGAAGACAGACCTAAAGAATCTTGACAGACAAAAAAGGAAGGAAGAGGCTGACAGAGGAGGAGGAAGAAAGAATGGATGGATGAAGGTCATACAGGAGAAAAAGACAGGAAAGTAGAAATGGAGGAAGGAAGACAGACAAAGAAGAAAGTATGTTTCTTTTTTTCTTCTTCACATTTTAGAGCAATTTGTTTGCACTGGATTTGAAGTTTGTAAGTTTAGCATTTGTCAGTCTGTGTGCTAGTGTGTGTATGTTTCTATGAGAATCTGTCCAGTATCTGTGGTTGATGAGCTTAAAAGCTGCTTCTCCTGCATGTAAAGAGTTACTGAAAACCAGAAAAGAGCTAAATTCAAATCATTCCTCAAATCTGGTATTATAAAAAAAAACCTGCCATAAAAAAACCACAGACTCTATTTCGACACTGATCTCTGTGTAAGGCTGCATTCAGTGACCCAGTGTTCACAAATTCACAATGAAAGAATTTTCTTTTTCCGTTCATAAGACTGAATCTGAGTTGAATTGGCCACAGCACTCTTCAAGTTGCATTAAAATTTGAATCAGAATGACAGAAGAAGGAATTGCAGAGGAATTTAACGCAGACACACAACAAATTCTGTTGTTGAATTAGTCTAACATGACCAACTATTAAAAAATTAGAAAGAACACTTGACTGTTTAAAGTTTCTATTAAAAGCCTTATTCAGGTGACCTTAGGTCAGTGGTTTTCAATCTTGGTCCTGGGGACCCACCACTCTGCACATTTTGTGTGTCTCCCTTATTTAACACATCTGATTCAGATCAGCTCATTAGGAGAGAGCTCCATGAACTCAGCTTTAGTGTTTCAGATAAGAGAGACATACAAAATGTGCAGAGCGGCGGGTCCCTGCAGGACCAGGATTGAAAACCACTGCCTTAGGTTAAATGAGAGCATTCTGGGAAGTGAAGTTCCATCATGGTCAATAAAATTAAAGTTAATTTACTTAATATAATGAAATATATAACTGTACTACCAGAACTCCAGCTGCCTGTACTTGAAACAACAGTTCTGCCATCTCTGTTTTGTAGAGCACGATTTGTTCACAATAGGAGCAGTCAATACACAAAGAGCTAAATAAATGAGTGCTGAGAGCACAGAATCACAAATCAGATTTCCTCTGTGGATATTGAGTAATAGTGCTGGCCATGAGCAGCTCTGTGACCGAGTCAGACGAAAGCTTTGTTCACACTGGCAGCACAAATCTAATTTATGTTGCATGTTCAATTCAAACCTGATTATTTATACTCTGAACAGCACAAAACACATGGAATCTGATTTGACAGAGCCTGCAGGGCAATACTGCATTGATTCCTCAAACATTCTTCTCCTTCACAGATTTCATGAGTTAATTTAGCTTGAATCATTTAATGTCCAATTTTATCCTTAGAGCCATGTATTTTATGTCTCTTTAAACTTCATACTTACATTACCCTTCAAATATTTGGAATTGGATATGTTTTTTACATGTATTTGAAAGAAGTCTATAATGCTCTGATCAAATATATATTAAAACAGTAATATTGTGAAATATTATATTTAGAAATTATATATAATTTGACTGAGCAAAGACTGAACAAACAGACAACACTTGATAATATGCAGACGCCCTGTAGCAAACTTATGAAAATCGGAATAATTTAAAGTGTGATCATAAATGCTTATATGAGAGGACATACATAGAAACAAAGAGAGCAAGTTAGAATAACACATAAAATACCTACTTTTCACAGCCAACCTCACTATTTATCCCACCAGCATGCAACGCTTGTGAAAATAACCCACTGCATAAAATCACACTCATTTGATTATGTAAGCAAAAATCAGTAATTACTCCACTTATTAAATGCTCATTCTCTGCGTGGTGCCTAGTTATTTCCAGCAATGAATGTGAGCGCTTTCTTTGCATTTGTGTATTATTCAACCAAGCACTCATTTAGGAGCCCTTGAATCTGATGTATTGACACACTGACGGCTGGCCTCTTTGGCTGCCTGTACACGTTGAATGGGTCTGCTGGACACTGAATGCATTTATAATGGAGCTCTAGATGTGTGGACAAAGACACTCTCTCTGTCTCCATTGCCTCTATCTTTGCAATTACAACATTACATTAATAAAGTTAGCAGCACGAAGCGTGGCGACACAATGAGGAAGAGAACAGTTATAGGTTCTTGAATAGATTTAGATGGTGAGGGGAATACACTAAAATGTAATTGCACCCGCTGTTTATTAGTTCATGTTGTCATGTTGTTTTGTTGTTTTACCACCCAGTAGTGAATTGATTCTTTAAAATGCATGAAGTACACTACCATTCAATAGTTTGGAGTTAGTAAGTTAAAAATATATAATAATAATAATATAATAATAATCATATATATAAAAAACAATATTACAGTTTTTACTGTATTTTTGATTAAATGAATGCAGTCTTGGACAGAACAAGAGATTTTAAACATAAAATAAATAAATAAATAAATCTTACAGACCCCAGACGTTTGAAACGTATACATTTGATTTCAAAGTGCATCTGGATATATGCCTGATTATATTGCTCTTCTTCAACATTTTTGTTCATTATTTGATGAATTACTGCTTCCATGATTGATCGAAAATGTACATGAAGCTGCTGCTTTCCGCAGATAGTAGTTTTGTAAATATATTTTTTAAATATCTTTTTATATCTGCATTTTATTTGCACTGAAAAGAATGACAGTGGGATAGTGCTTGGTTAAATGTGGTGTAAGCGATTTCTGGTAGCCAATTTTGACATTTGAAATCACCAAAACAAACACGCCCCTACCCCAAAAGGGTCTCGCCCCTATTTTGATAGCTCCCCCCACACATACGTACGCAACCCAGGCAACGATTAGTTCTGTGAAACAAAGCAAAACAAATGTTACACCGTGTCTACACCGGACGCGAGTGGCGCGGCGCGACATAATACTATAGAACTCATTATAATCAGTGATGCTGTCTACACCATAAGGGCCTTTCGCACCACGGGAACCTTTTCATAGTACCAGAACTAACTGTGGAACTACCCACTTTTTGGCGTTTTCGCACCGCCGGAACTGGGTGCGATTTTAGTACCGGACTGCCTTTTTCAAGAACCAAATTAGCTCCTACTCCAGAGCAGGGTCTAACCAGCACAACTGGTACTACCCGTGACGTAAGTAGACATTGATTGGCCAAACACGTATGAAAACGCCCTCACCCGCCATGATTTAAAATGCCGTGTAAACATACTGTAAACATTGTGACAACTTATTTCGCAAGTATGGAGAACAGCAATAGATGGACGGACGCTGAAGTGCAGGCACTTGTAGCAAATGTAGCACTGCCAGTTGTCGTTGGAGATTCTTAGTCCTCCTTTCCGTTCTTTCAATCGCTTTACGTACACGTCGACATTTCATGTCTATTATTGTGAAACCCGCGAGACACAACAAAAACACCGCTCCGATCACAGCGTCCTCCATCCTTCTGTTGTTAACGTTGTTCTTTGTTTCCATTGTTGAACGCCGCGCACAAATGATGTCGCTGTCGACCGGCTTACCGTCACTTCCTAGTACACACTGTCGGTGCGAATGCAACCCTTTAAATGGTACTGGGTAATAGTTCGCGTAAAATCATCCCAGTACTTTAGTACGCGGTGCGAAAGGCCCTATAGATATATATACATATCTATGGTCTACACTGGATGTGGCGTGGCATGACACGACACGACAAATCCCCGACAGAAAACTGCTGCTGCGTTCTATTCATGACATATTGACACAAATTTCAAATGATTTTCAACGGTCGCTTTGTCGCGTCCAGTGTACTACACAGACTTTAGCTGTTGCGGCGCAGAAGAAAGAAGCAAAGCAACCTCGGCGTCCGATCGCAGGCCTTCCGCTCCTTGAGTTCTCTCCAGCGCTGGAAAGCTGATCTGATATTTACACGGGTCCTACTTCTTGCCTTATTGCCTTATGCCTTCTTTTGTTCCACCATCTCTATCTTTCTGTCGCTCGGCTCGGCTAATGTCCGTCCTGTGCACTGAACGCTCTCTCCTCCACATCATGAGTAGACATGCCCCTTACTGGTGATTGGCCCAAATCAGTTTTCTAAAGCGGTTTTGAAAAATCGCTTACCCCACCTTTAAACCTGATTAAGCTGGATTGAAAAAAAAATATTATTAATTTTTTTAGTGTATAACTAATTATTTAGTTTATAAATAACAATGATTGAGAGTAGTTTATGTGTGTGTGTGTGTGTGTGTGTGTGTGTGTAGGTGACATTTATTGTGGGTCACTAGGGAAAGGAGATTTTTTCCACTTCGCTCCACAGTGAGAGAGAGAGAGAGAGAGAGAGAGAGAGAGAGCATGAGCTGACTATGGCAAAAGTGCAGAAACTCGCATGCAGGCTCAATTCTGCTGACACAATGGCTTCTAGGATGTTAGTTGCTCTAACAAAAAAACTGTACTACATCTCACACACACACACACACACACACACACACACCCACGCACATACATTCACAGAATGACCTCTATATGCTTGCTAGGTGAGTGGCTCAATAAATCTCAGTTCACACTTTCTTTCCACATTTTATTCTCGAAGCTTTTATCGCAGCTGTGGAATGATGTTGCGAGAGTCTGTTGTTAAACCTCAGTGTTGCTTCCTCACCCAGCTGCATTTAAGCGTCCCTGATTAAAGGCCTCTAATTTTCCATTTAAAATATTTCAGGATCTTGTAAATTTGTGTGATGGAAAAGCAAGCCAGCCTCAAGGGACTTGAGTGTGTTTGTGTGAGTCTGTGCTGGGTGACAGAGTTCAGGTGTGTTTGTGTGCGTATAGGTACTAGTGTGTGTGTGTGTGTGGCATCTCTCTCAGATCTAAGGTAGCAGAAGGGTTGAACTTTTGAACTCTCGTTAACTGTAATTTAATTTGTAAAGACCTTTAGAATTCAGAAAAACAAATATATATATTTTACTTATGGATCATTTGTTTCTTATTCTTATTTTTTATTAATAATAAATAAATGAATGAATAAATTAATGTAAATTAAAATGAATAAAATTGAATAATTAAATAGTTGTTCATTTTTTCATTTCACATGCATATTAAAGAATAAATAAGCAGCCAATGCCTTTTTCAAAAAAGTATTTTGAACCTAAATATTGCCAAAATATTGAGCATTTTGATTTCTTCCATTCATTTTTAGTTGATTGGTTTGTCTCTATTCATCTGTGTATCTGTTTCACTAAAGTTTAATAACCAAAAGGGGTCCAAATGCGTTTTGTCTTCATTTGTTTCAAACATAACACATTACTTTTTCCATTAAAAAGTTAGCTTGCACTATCAAATACTTTTTAATGCCACTTTAATTTATTATTATTATTTTTAAATCTGTAGTGTTTCTCCTATAGGCAGACTGATTTTGGACTTGTTTCCAGCTTGTTGGGCTGATATAAATGTATTTTTTTTTCCCATTTTAGCTTTACTTTCTGTCAGTTTTTGTTGTTGTTGTTCATGGATGATAATTCATGTAAGGTGGTGAAAATCACTGCGTGTTTTGAGCAATGCTTGTTTTAGGGCCACTAAAGCAGGGGTCACTGAGGTCAGCCACAATGTTAGCATGTCAGAAGGGTGTGTCGTTCAAATACTTCCCCTCCTTGAGAGAAAGAGCCCATAATCTTGTGTGCGATTAGCCTATACTCTATTTAGACAGACACACGTATACACATAAGCTAACCTGTCTGTTTTGACAGATCAGTCCTGATACCGATCAAGGAGCATGCCTTGTCATTCAGCCTAATCTCTGTCTGCCTTGAGCAAAAGTTGATCTGAACCACACACAAACAAACAAACACATTTCTCTAGTGTCTCCTCCAGACAGCATTCATTTTGAATGAACAGAGACAGACTTTAGGCCTGGCTGCCAGTTCGTATTGTTCATGGCCAACTGTCATGTGGCATCTGGTGAGAGTGGATCTGGCACAGCGACGAACCACCATCATCGCTGATCAAATGAACTGAACAGAATCAGCCCATCTGCAGTCCCTGTCTCTGATAAAACTCAATAATGAAATCAATTATCAGGACTGTGTGTGGGATTCAGTTTAGTTATGGAGACAGTGACATGTAGAGAGAAACAAAATGAGAGACTGAGAGAAAGCTGGATGCTGTCACATCACAGGTGACATCACAGTTTGATGTCTCTCTCTCTCCACACATATTCACAGACTATACTTGTACACCAGTACACAGAATTCTTGATAATTTTTTTTCACTGATGAATCTTGAAGAACTTTAATATATCAAGATTTCAAGTGCTCCAAAGTACCTTTAATTGAAGGATTTGCTCATATATAGAATAAAATCTTTTTTTTTTCCTGATCTCTCACAAATTCTGAATAAATACTGTCTCACAGTCAGTCTAATCTATCAAACTGACAGCTACAGACAGATCTTGCTTACTCAAAGTCTGATTATGTTATACCTCATGCACTTAACTTTGTTTTTACATTAAATTCCAAATTGAGTTACCGTTCTCTGTTTCATTTGAATCCTTCACCTTTCTATAGACAGGTTTACAAAGTGTGTGTGTGTGTGGTGGGAGGTTCACTGCATTGTTGTCTGGCAGGGGAGGTTTTGGAGGACTCCTGTAGTCTAGAAGAAAGAAGCTTATGCCCCTCTGATCTGTCAGGCAGAAAGACAGACATGGAGAAAGATAGAGAAACGGTATGGGAGAAGGAGTGAAAGATAAAAAGACAGAGCGACGGGCAGAGTCTGACGAGTGGGAGGCTGAGGGAGTCATTTGCAAGTTGGGGGAGGGACGCTGATGGAGCAGAAAGAGAGAGAAACGGCTACAGTGTGAATGACAGTGAGAAAACCAGATGGGAAGAAAGAGATGAGAGGATGGGAGTGTTCTTAAGACACATTGACAGTGGGAGAGACGAGAGGAGAGAGAACAGTGGGAGAGGGGGATCAGGAGCCACGAGGAGGGAGGAGAGCTGGCGCAGGGGGTAGGCACCACCCTGCGGATTGAGACGTATCCCACATTGCCCCTCTCTCTGGTGGCACAGCAGGCAGGGCGCAAGGGCCATGGTGTGTGGTGGTGTGAAGTTGACGTGGCGCTGGCCCTGGCACAAAGGAGCAGAGGAGGAGGGCGCCAGGCGCTGTGTGGCAGGGTTGCCCAGATACGGCCACTCAGGGTTGGCATGTTGTTTTTGTGTCTGTGATGCACTTCCAGCCTGACACACACACACACACAAACACACACACAGAGTCAGAGATGGCACGCTCATATTTACATCCCCATCAATTTTTGTCCCCATCACTTTATGAACCGGCTTGCAGCGGGGGTATCAGATAGCTGTTTATGAAATACTGATGTTTCTGATAATGAGGACTATTGTCTGGGTGTTGCTACTAGGCATGGGATTGTAAAGTATTTAACCATTCAGATTCTGGTCCGATTCCTCTTAATGATTCGGTTCCTTGTGATTCCATTAATGATTTTTTTAGTACCTTGAATTTTTTTTTATTTTTTATATTAGAAACCATTTTATTGATTAAGAAATTAATACTTTTATACAGCAAGGATGCATGAAACTGATTAAAAGTGACAGTTAATAATTTATAACTTTACAAACTATTCATTTTCAAATAAATGCTGCTCTTTTGAACTTTCTATTCATCGAAAGAATCCTGAAAAAAATGTTTCATGGATTCCACAAAAATACACAACTTTTTTCAGCATTGATAATATTAGGAAATGTTTCTTGGAGTATCAATTCAGCATATTAGAATGATTTCTGAAGAATCATGTGACACTGAAGACAGGAGTAATGGCCGCTGATTTTAAAACAATTATTTTAAATTGTAATACATTTGTACTGTATTTTTTAACAAATAAATGCTGCCTTGGTTTGCAAAATATTACAAAATGATGTGATTCATCAAAAGATGCATAAGAGTATTCTGTTCAGGAATCTGTTCAACTACATTTTGATTCACTAATAAAATGACTCATAAGAGTGATCCATTCAGAAATCGTTTGGGCTACGCTGGTCACATTATATGTTTTTGATTCATTTAAAAGAACTGACTTATAAGAGTCATCCGTTCACGAATTGGTTAGAAGGAGTTGTGCATTTTTGGTTCACTAAAAATAATTGATTCCTAAGAGTCATCTCTTCAAGAAACTGTTGGACTGCACTAGTCAAGTTATATGTTTCTGATTCATTACAAAGAAGTGACTCATAAGAGTCATCTGTTCAAGAATCAGTTAAACTACACTGATCGCATTGTATGTTTTTGATTCACTAAAAAAGCTTGTAACATTTCTTGATTCCCCGTTTTATGTTAAAAATAAAACATTTTGTGATGTCACAACCAGCACATCCACTCCTCAACGCTTTTTAACCCCCCCCCCCCCCCCCCACAATAATTTTTCTGCATGCGCTGTGTGTTAGTCCTCCATATGTGTTTTGTATTAAAGTCTCGTCAGACAGGATTGCTTATGTGGTCAGAATGATTAGTGTTCTGTGAGTGCATTTGAGGCCCGAAAATCTCATCTGTCACTCACCAATGAGAAAGCCATTCTTGCCACGATCTCTTTCCCTGTATCTCTCCCTCTATTAAACGTTGCCTGGTGTAATCAGTGCATTGGTGCTGTCTGTTGACCTTATGTGTAATGATTACTATCCAAAGCTTGGGGAGATAAAAGGCAGTTTGGGGGGGAAAAAAATCAGACCCCCATCAAATTCAGGGGTCTGAAACGGCTGGCTGATTGGCGACGGCGCTTTGAATGGTGCTGTGTGAAGGAGGTTCCTCTTACCCACGGTAACATGATATGTGTTCTGGGCTGCAGACTGACACACGCCGGATCAAAGGAGACGAGGGAGAAAGCACAAACTCACTCGCATAAACATACAGATGCCAACTCATCCACAGACAAGAGAGCACAAAACATCTACATGGTTACAGGTGTACACTTAACACATGATGTAGCTCTCGCTTCTCTCTCTCTTCAACAAGTGTTCATTTTTATAGCTCGTTGAGTGATGGAGAGAGTTTTGTTGTAGATTTTCTGATTTGTGTGCATATGGAGCACAAATACTGCAAGATGCACTGCGGCCCTAATTGACGATCTCAAAAAGAAGTGACTAATTTGCTCGCAGTCTAACAAATAATGTGTGCTTCATAATTTACTTGGTAAATTACTTGAGAATAATTGTATATGTAAAAAGGATGGACTCATCCACATTTAAATTAGGCTTTTGCATGTTGTAAATTAGGCTTGTTGTGTGCTTATGTAAATCACAGAAGAAAATGTGTTGTTATTATATTTTAAGGCTATTGCTGTACACATTTTTATAAAAAGAAATCTGAATTTTTAGACTTGTACCGTAGTACAGCATTACTATGTTTAATACCTCATATTATGATCCATTTCAGATTATCTGGTTTAAATTCAGACATTTGTAAATTTGGTCTAAAATGTTTTGTGATACGATCGTGACCCACATTTGGAGGGAGTATAATTGCATGTGGCCACATCACATTAGTGTATACGCTAATGTGCACTGATACACTGATAAACTAATGCATCCCAGACAACAGCAAGGGACCACCTACTTACCTGTCAATCAACTAAAACAGTTGTTTTAAACGTTGCCAGTTGCAAATGTCTTTAAAAAAATTTAATAACAGAGATAACAGAGATTGTGTAGCTTGGACATTTAGATCAGCTTGGATATTTTGTCCATGTACTATCACCGTGTGTTTTTATACATGCAGTAAATCACAACCTGTGTGTGACTATGAAATGTGTCAACTGTCAGCATGAATTTCTCTCAGAATATTGATTGGTGATTATTAAACCATTAGCATGAATTTCATAATCAAAATCAAATCAGCATCAACCTTCACATCTTAATCCTCAACCTCTGCTTCCGTGTGTGTTCAGAGAGAGAGGGTGAGATGTTCCATCTCAGCATGAGAGCTGCCAGTGGACAGACAGACAGACAGACAGACAGGAAGGAGGTAGATGAGCATTCATCCAAAAATAAAAGGATGAATAAATGATTAGGAGATGAAAGGCGCAGTGGAGGGAGGCGTCGTCTTCTTTTAAAGCATGCAGAGTCATTGACTCTTCCAATTACCACATTATCCACTCTTTCCATCTTGACTGCATCCCATCCAGAAGCCCAGCGTGTGTGTGTGTGTGTGTGTGTGTGCGTGTATATGCATGTAAAAATGTTCTAAATTGGAAAATTGTTTCAATAATAATAATAATAATAATAATAAAAAAATGAAAATAATAATAGTAATAATTGTTGTTGGAATGATCACAGTGTATTATTAATAATAATAATAATAATAATAATTTGAACTTTTTGTCAGTTGAGGACATCTCCAAAATAAGTTTTTTTTCTTTTTTCCAGATTTAATTAACTAAATCAAGCTATTTTTTAAATAATAAAATGTCTTTTTTTATTCAAAAGAAATCAAAGGAAAGTTTGCATTTTATTAACAAGTACTTCAGTTCATTACAGAAAGCATCATTATTTCTTTCTCTGTCACGTCACTTTCTCCTGCTTGTTGAGCCGCTGTCTAGATGCTGCTGTCTACAGAATAGAGAGACCTGTCAGTGTGAGTGTACAGTATGTGCTTAAGTGCAGACCCAGTTAAATCTGTCCTGCTTAGAATTCACCTTATTCTTGATATTAATTTATAGAACTAATTTGCTCTAAATATGAGCTCAGCTCAGCTCAGTAACTCACAACCGACCTTTTAAGAGTAACTAAAACAGCCATGTTTACATTCAGGATAAAGGCATCATTCTCCATTCAGTGTGCGTGTTTGTGTGTGCGTCTAACTACGTGTGAGTCTTAGACTCCCAAGCAGATTGTCTAGTTATGTAATGCTAGATTTGCATGTGAAGGGACGGAACGCGTTTTTCATGCTGCACTGGATGTGAAGTGAAGCCCCCTTTTCTCTCCTACCCCTCTTTTTCAGCCGGAACGAGGGACCGCGCCATCTCAGATGGAGGGATGCTGAGAGAATGACAGGAGGAGAAAACATGAAAGGCTTTAAGTGTGAATTCATTAATAATGTGCACCACTGTACCAGTGTACACTGCATAATGAAAAAAACCCCTCTCAGAATATGCAATCGGGAAACACAGGTTATTTTAAACGGATGAAAATATAATTTCTTGAATAGTGAAGGAGAAAGCTATGGATTTAATACATAAATCCTTGGCACATGTCCTATTATTTATTCCTGTTATTATTACAGGTATAAATGTCAATATTTTTTTAACTAATATTTTTTATTATTTTTTTAAATCTGTGCATCAGTCACAATGAAGTTTGTGTGTTTGCACATCTTTTTCCCTAGTTTAAATGTGAATCAAGATATTCTTATATTTTAAGGCTTTAAAATGATGTTTATTGCATATGTTGATTAATTAGTCAAATTAATTTTAATAAAAAATCTATTCTCAACAAATTATGGAAAAAAAGTTGACTAAACACGTCAATTTTAATTAAAAAAGTCCTATAACAAATATACAAATATATCCAAGCAATTGACAGTAACATAACAATCATATATAATTCATTAGACATTTTCTCCTTGGCCACCTTTCTTGTACTTGACTCAATAGCCCAGACAATGACAGATTCTGTCCTGTTTGAGTGCCATCAGTCATTTATTGAAGAGCTTTGTGTCTCTCCACCTCATAACAACAGTCACACACAGATATTCCGGCACATTCCGATGCACATTCTTGAGTTTCTTTAGCAGGTTGACTAGCTTTGCTGAGGGCAAGATGAGGGGGAGTTTATATAACCCAACCCCGCATCACCCCCACACCCCACGGGGGTCACACAATGCATGTCACGCATATCATTAATCCTGGGGGTTGTTTCCCCCCAGGGGGCGCCCACTGACCCACGCATAAAGGATAAAAGTGTTCTGCCATGGGATGGGGCGTTCTCAACAGTATGGCCCAGGAACCTACAACATCCTCTACACTCAACAAAACCACACATACAGTGTTAATGTAGGCCTGTAAGCTTCAAAAGTACTTGAAATATGGCAATTTCTATGTTCATGGTTTTTGAATGACATTCTCTTTCAAATACCACTGAAGAAAGTGGAGGAGAAGCGCTAGGAAAGGGTTAAGGAGAAAAGGAGTTTTGTTTTGCTTTCCTTGTTTGGGTATTTATGAAGAGGGTGAAAGATCAGGTTTTGTTCTAGGGAACCTGAAATCATGCGTAAAAAGTGCTGTAGTAGTAAAAAGGAAAATGCTCGGTACTTGTTCTTTTGTTTAGTACTTTTTTTTTACACACTTAACTGCTATTTTAAGCTTTGTTTTATTTGTTATATACAGTTTCGAAGATTTGGGGTCTGTAAGATTTTCTGATGTTTGAAGGAAGTCTCCTATGCATACCAAGGCTGCATTTATTTGATAAAAAAAAAAGTTAATTTGTTTTCAATTTTATTATTTCGGAAAGTTTTATTTATTCCCATGGTGGCAAAACTGAATTTTCAGCGGTCTTCATTGTCTCATAAAATCTTCAGAAATCAACCATTTTGTCTTATTATAAATCTTAAAAACAGTCATGCTGCTTATTATATATTTATTTATTTATTTTTATTTTTTGGAAAAAATAAATAAATAAATAATTAATTTAATTAATTAATTTGCTGGACTCTTTGATGAATAGGAAGTTGAAAAGAACAGCATTTATTTGAAATAAAAATATTTTGTATCATTATGTCTGTACTGTCACGTTTGATCAGTTTAATACATCCTTGCTGAACAAAAGTACTAATTTCTTTAAAATACTGACTCTAATCTTTTGAACAGTAGAGTACCAAATCCTATTGAAAAATATATTCTTATAATAAATATATTCTTATATTCTTTTCATTTAAAAAGTATGCGCTTTGTAGGTATTTCATGTGGTGTTTAAATTATTAAAATTTTTACTAGGCTGTAAAAATAATGAAATTAATTGCATGATATGCTCATTAATCAGTCTAATAAATAAATCTGCATATCACGTTGTGTTGTGTCTAACTCTTTTCCAGTATCATGTGCCACAATCCCTATTTCTTAACAGTAGTGACTTTGACTACACATTTTATGCTCTGTATTTTTCAGAAATCTGTTGCATATTTGTTTAATTGGGGGCTGTTTCTTGCATGTTTTTTAACAAACCCATGCTGTTATTAAAGACTTCGTATGGTGTAGACCGTTGTGTCAAGTACCTCCCTTCATGCATTGTATATGTGATGTGAAGTGTATGAGATGAACACACACAGTCCTCCATCAACTCCGTGTCCTTCCTACATTCTTTCTCTCCATCTCTCTCTCCTTACGGTGAGACCGGTCTAATCCTATTCATTGAGGCCACTCTTTTCCTCTCCTCCTCTCATTATCCTCTTTTCTCCTCAGCAGTCCCCTTTTCCTCTCCGAATCCATTTTTCCAAATCTCCATTTCCCCAGAGGACATTTACAAACCCTTGGGTCCCACCCTCGCCATTCCTCGCCATTCCTCTCTCTACCTCTCTCCTCTTTATTCTCTCTCCCTCCCTCGTTCTCTTTCTCTCTCTCTCTCTCTCTCTGTTTCCGACCGGGCTTTGCTATTTAATCTTCTTGAAGCATTCAAGATGTCACTCGCCCCTGAAGCCAGAAGGACAAAGCCCTAATCCAGCCCTCTCTCAATGGGCCACGCCTCTCAGCTGCCGTTGTGCACTTTGAAGAAGAACGGGATGGGGGAGTGGGGGGGCTGGGGGGGTTGATTTGTGATGTCGAAGTCCCACAGAAACTCCCATGGTCCCTAGTTTCTGCATTGGTGGCCCTCTTCTTTTGCTTGATGTGTTGAGGGCTTTTTGAATGTCATGTGCACCTCCACTAAAGTAGACCTCCTCCATGCACACACACACACACACACTCAAATGTATGCACTGAGGTTAGGCTGCATGGACGGTGAGGCCCATGTGTGCTAATTGAAGTAGGGAGTGTATTTGCCCACAGTTTGATTATGCTGAAGTATACCTCATGGAAAAAAAATGTCCAGTATGTTCTGTGTCCAAAGGCAATACTAAGTTATTGTTTTTGCTTGTTGTTTTATATCCCCCCACCTGAAACATTATCAAATTTAATTCAATTCTAATTTCATTAAGTTAATTTTAACGTCAGTTTTCTATTTTCTTGTATTCATACATTCTCCGAACAGCTTATCCTCTGTAGGGTTTTATTTTATTTTTTAATTTAATTTAATTGAACAACAACAAAAACATTTATTTATAAAGCACATTTAAACACAATGTAAATTGATCCAAAGTGCTGTACAGTGATCAAACAAATCTATGAATAAAAACAACAACTACACACATACAAAGGCTAAAGAGTAAAAATAAGATTTAAGTCTAGACTTAAAAATGTCCAAAGAAGGAGCAGAGCTCACATGATAGGGGAGACCATTCCAATGCTTGGGGCCAACCACAGAAAAAGCCCAATCACCCTTTGATTTGTACTGACACCGTGGTACAGTTCGAAGCAAGTGACTCGAAGATCTAAGTGCCCTAGTAGGACAATATGGCACAAGAAGTTCAGCGACATAACTTGGTGCACAACCGGACAATGCCTTAAAAACAAACAGAAGAATTTTTAAATCAACCCTGAATTTAACGGGAAGCCAATGAAGGGATGATAAAACAGGAGAAATGTGATCCCTCTTTTTTGACCCAGTCAAAAGTCTTGCCGCAGCATTTTGAACAGCTTGCAATTGTAACAATGAAGACTGAGGAAGACCAGAATAAAGAGAGTTACAATAATCCAATCGAGATGTAACAAGTGCATGAATCACAATTTCCATATCCTTCCTTGAAAGAAGATGCTTCAACTTTGCAATAGATCTCAAATGGAAAAAACTTGCTCTAATAACAGCACTAGTTTGTTTATCAAAAAATAGAGAGGAGTAAAAAATCACTCCAAGGTTTTTTATTTGTTTGCGTACATTAGTTGAAAGTGGACCTAACTGAGCTTCCAAAGTAGGAGACGAGTGTGCAGGACAACCTAATATTAAAACCTCGGTTTTATCCTCATTTAACTGCAGGAAATTTCTAGACATCCATGTCTTAATATCATGTACACATTTCAATAATACATCAAATGAAACAGCAGAATCAAGCCTTACTGGTAGATAAAACTGAGAATCATCCACGTAACAATGATATAAAATACTGTATTTTTGAAAAATGTGGGCCAAGGGAAGCATATAAAGGGAAAACAGTAAAGGTCCCAAAATGGATCCCTGGGGCACTCCACACAAGACAGGTGCAGCGGATGAGAAAACATTTCCTAAATTAACAGAAAAAGTCCGGTTCTGGAAATACGAGGCAAACCACTTTAATGCAGTGCCTCAAATACCTACCATACATTCAAGTCGATCAAGAAGAATGCTATGGTCAATGGTGTCAAATGCCGCGCTCAGGTCCAACAATATACCAACACAACACAAGCACCTGAATCCAGAGAAAGCAGCATGTCATTTGTAATTCTCAATAGAGCTGACTCAGTACTGTGTAATGATCTAAAACCAGATTGAAACTTATCTAAAACACTAAAAGAATCTAAAAAAGACTGAAGTTGTAAAAACACTGCTTTCTCCAAAAGCTTGCTGATAAAAGGCAACTTAGAAATTGGCCGATAGTTACAGCACATTGCTGGGTCAAGCTGAGGTTCCCCTTGATAAGAAGTATGCGCTGCAAACGCGAGCATTTTTGACGATCGTTTCTGTCCAGTCTGCTCATTTTATCGCATTTAACCACAGCTGTCCGTCGTTTTTTTGTCTGGCAGTGGCAGCAGATATGCGATCAAATTTCTAATTTGAGGCTGTATTACGTTGATTCTGGCACCTAACATTACAACAAGATGATATTTTAAGCTCCTTATGTAGCCGAATCTGCGCTGGTTTGAATGGGCCGCCTCCAGTTTCCCCTTTGTTTTGCTGCCTCCTGAATAACTCTAGACCAATGTGAATGCTGAGCGAAAGTAGGTGATGGAGAAAAGCATTCAGATTCAAACAAAACTGGATAATGATCAGACACACATGCCTCAATAACCTCCATGTTTGAGATCAAAAGGCCATGGGACAACACGAAGTCAAGTGTATGACCCAAAAACCAGTTATAAAAGGAAATACAAGGACATATTAAATTAAATTAAATTAAAATTTGTATTATTATTATTAAATTTTTTTTGTAGTTATCCATCCATCCATCAATCCATCCTCCAAACAGCTTATCCTCTGTATTGATTGTGTTTTTTCTTTTCTTTTCTTGTTTACATGTCCTTGTATTTCCTTTTATAACTGAATATTTTTACTTTAATTTAGTTTGAATATAATTTAATTCCATTCGATTTAGTTTAGTTTACAAGATTAGTTTTCTTGTAAAAGATTTTAAATGTCAAAACTGAAAATGTTAAATTGACTTGCGGCATTGAAAGTTTTAAGTTGGCTTAACTTATTTATGTGAACTGAATGTATTTTAACATCTGCACTTTAGTTCGTGTCTGACCATTTTCAGCGCAACAATCAACATATGCTTAGTTTTGACCTTCAAAATCTTTTATAGTATGTTTCCACAAAATGCATAGCAGTGAATCTTGAAAAGA
The DNA here is from genome assembly GCF_001515645.1 of Sinocyclocheilus grahami. Lineage (NCBI taxonomy): Eukaryota > Metazoa > Chordata > Actinopteri > Cypriniformes > Cyprinidae > Sinocyclocheilus > Sinocyclocheilus grahami. The sequence goes on from NW_015505194.1 coordinate 348,245, forward strand.
GATGAAAATAAGGGGAATATAAAACTATATAAATACAAGTACATTAAACTAGAAATGTAATTAAATCCACAGCTGTATTATTTTGATCTACATTACAGTGCTTTGATCATTTTGATCAACTGAATTTCTTGTGTAACAGCAACACATCCTATTTCTCACATTGTCAAAGTCGAGCTCTACTTGTCAGTTCTTTTTATACCTATTCAGTTCCAAAATTTCACTGAAAAAGGGTAAAAAAAGACCATCACTTCCAGGGTCTGTAACTGAGGATTGTGTTTCGACCACTGCTGGAAAAATGATCTCACTTCAAAAGGATTACAAACCACTGTGGTATCAAATCTCCCTAATGCGGTTATCCCACACATTCACTCACTGTGCTCTAGGCTGATATCGTCTGGCCCACTGTCTTGGTATTTCCCTTTTAAATGTAGCGCTGGTTTTGCTTCAAGACATTGGGTAGACCTGTTAGATAAGACTATGAACTATGAAGAACTATGAAGATATATATATATGAGGTCAATAACATTGATTGAATGAATACAGCTCACAACACTGAAACTGCTTATAGATGAAAATGTCACGTATTTCTGCTCTCGGGGTCTTTTAAATGTACAAAAGTAAAATCAACTGGGACTTCAGTTAACATGTTTCTCACCAATATTATATTTTTTCCTCTCAGATGCTGAAACGGAACAGCACATGAAAGTTCCTGTGACAGTTCAAAGTTCATGAATATTTAATGAAGTAAGCACTGAGGCAATTTATCATTGGTTGTCAGTTGCTAAACAACTTGTAACATTCTAGCATTGTATTGCTTCACACTGTATACCTTTGGCACTGTAAGTTACACTTAAAAACTTAACCCAGGGTTAAGCACTGTGTTGCATGTCACTCTGGATAGGTATACTGGATAGGTATATTCAATTGAAAATATTAATAATCTTCATTCTTTTGTAGCATCAGTTGGAGTGTTATTATTATACATATATATTGTTTTTGTATGGGCTTTAGCTTGATTAAATACATAAAACAGTGTAATGGAGTTGGCATTATGCATGCACGTCAAAACACCTGTACATTAATATTTATTTATACAACAGTTAGTTCAGGTCCTTAAATTAGATTTTATTATTTTAATCTATCCCAGTGGATCAATGTCTCTACTCATATTCAGGGACATACGTTGGATATTGTATTTTCATATGGGCTTGATGTGACTGATATTATGCTCTCAGATTTTATGATCTCTGACCATAAGCCTATATTATTCTCACTGTCTCTTCCAGATCTCTTTCATTTTTCTAATACACCTTTAAATCTTTATCGTTTCTACTCTCCACAGTTTAGCATGAATTTCAACTTGTGCTTTGCTGAATGTTGCTCACAGTTGCACTTGGATCAACCATTATCTGACTTGAATGCTGATCAACATCTTAGCATCGTAAATTCTGCCTGGCTTAAGGTAGCAAATGCAACGGCCCCCCTTAAGCCTCACAAGCAAAAACCAAAATCTGCACTGTGGCAAAACTCTGATACCGGTCTCCTAAGACAAAACTGCAGAAAGGCAGAATGTAAATGGAAAAAGGACAGGCTGCATATCTCTCTTCAAATGTTCAGAAACTCTCTTACATCTTATCAGACTGCAGCTAAGTCTGCGAAAGCTGCATACACTCTTAAAAATAAAGGTGCTTCAAAAGGTTCTTCAAGCGATGCCATAGAAGAACCATTTTTGGTTCCACAAAGAACCATTCAGTCAAAGGTTCTTTAAAGAACCATCTCTTTCTTACCTTTTTGTAATCTGAAGAACCTTCTTTCGCCACAAAGAACCTTTTGTGAAACAGAAAGGTTCTTCAGATGTTAAAGGTTCTTTATGGAACCATTTAGACAAAAAGGTTCTTCTATGGCATCGTGAAGCACCTTTATTTTTAAGAGTGTACTTCTCTAATTTAATTGAAACTAATCATTCTAAACCTAAGGTTTTGTTTTCAGTTATTCAATCTGTCACAAATCCTTCAGTTAACACCTTGCCTGTTGCTTCTGATGCTCTCTGTGAAAGCTTCTTGAGATATTTTAGTGACAAAATTATTAACTTAAGGCTTAGCGTCTGCCCCACTTTAACTTTAACTGTCTCTCCAATTATGTCATCTGCCTCTGCATTTTTGGATGTTTTTGAACCTATCAACCTCCAGGAATTGAAGCAAGTGATTGACAAGCTTAAACCTTCATTCTGTTCTAGCGATATCATTCACCCGAGATTTTTGATATTTACCTCTCTACTGATTCCGGAGACTCGATGGTTCTTATTCTTTTAGATCTATCGGCTGCTTTTGATACCATAGACCACTCCTCACTATTAACTAGATTAGAGTCTAGGTCTAAAAGCAAACGTTCTGAAATGGTTTCAGTCATACCTGTCTGACAGAAAGTTTTTAGTGAATTTAGGTAATTTTTCCTCTTCCCCTGCTCCTCTGACCTGTGGCCTTCCACAAGGCTCTATTTTAGCTCCCTCTCTATTCTCTCTTTACATGTTACCTCTGGGCTCTATTCTACGAAAACATGGTGTGTCTTTTCATTTCTACGCAGATGACACTCAAATCTATTTACCAATCAAGAAAAACAATTCCACTGCGATTACTTCTCTTCTGAAATGTTTAGAGGAGGTTAAATCATGGCTAGCCCAAAATTTCCTCTTCCTAAATGAAGACAAGACCGAGGTAATTGTTTTCGATCCAAATGATAACTCTCAGTGTATAAGCCCTGAGTTAGAAAGTTTATCCGTTTTTAGATCCTCGCGAGTGCGGAACCTAGGTATTCTAGTCGACCAGCATTTAAAATTTAATAAACATATCTCTTCTGTCATTGGGTCCAGTTTCTATCAGCTTCGTTTACTGTCTAAAATTAAACATTTTCTCACTCCAAAAACTTTAGAAATGGCTGTTCATGCGTTTGTTACGTCTCGTCTAGATTACTGCAATTCTTTATATTGCGGTATATCTAGGAGCGTGCATTTGCAGTGGCAGGGCCACGACTCTGGAATACCCTACCTTTAGAGACTAGAATGGCCCCTTCTTTGTCTGTTTTTAAGTACTTGCTAAAAACTTATTTGTTTTCCTTAGTGTATTGACTACCATGATATGGTCATTTTTAAACGGTTTTAAAATTTTGTCCGGTTTGTTCTCTGTGTATGTGGGAAAATTGTTGCTCTTCTGGAAAGCACTTTGGTCAGCCTGGTGGCTATTGTATATGTGCTCTACAAATAAAATGAACTTGAACATTATTTTATAATAATAAAATGTTTTGAGACTACTGACTTTTCAGTGTTCCTTTCACATGTCTGATGACACAGAACTGGATGAAACACAAATCGACCGAGGATGGTCTAGTTCCAAGGACTCCCGTCTTGGAGAGAGCTCGTGGGGCTGGGCTCACTGGAAGCAGCCACCGGACAGAGAGAACACTAAGACGAGCACAGCACACTAAGCAAGACAAGACATGGTAAGAACTCTGGTAGTATCGACATGGAGGGCCAAACAATACCGTATGCATGACACACAATAATCCGACAGAGAACAGTGAACCCAACCACTAGAAATAGAGCGACTAATAGATCAGAGTGGAAACGGTGTCCTTGCAAAGCAGCCCGCACGCTGATTGTGATGACAAACAGGTGGAGATGAGAGCAAGAATAAGCATGGGCGTGCCTGAGTGTGTGTGTGTGTGTGCATGATAGAATATTAATGTGTGTGTGAAATCCCGTGTGTGTGAGAGAGAAACAGAGAAGCAAACCCAGCTCATGACAGTATATATGAGTATTTTTTTTTATATTCACATTTATTTATTAAGCATTTATTTTTTGCAGTATACATATTTTTTTCTATTGTTATCATCATGCATGCGTGTTTTTAGTCCTCCACAGAGAACATGGATGTCACAGTATAGGTGGCGATAACTGACATTTCAGTCGATTCATTAAACACTTGATTGATTTCTTTGATTTGTTCACAAAGGAAACAAGTCATTGAATCTTGGACCATTTACTCATTTACTAAAAATGCAGATTCGTTCAGGAATGAAACAAATGTGTTTCATCAGCAGAGCAAAAACAGACAAAGTTACTGGCAATATTATGTTGAAATGTAATTTTATTGTTTTATATATATTTAACGGTTGTATAAAACCAAAATCACATTGCAGTCATGCTTTTTCCCCCACTCTTGCTCAAGTGATATTGCTTTAATGTGCATGCAGTTGTACTTTTAAATGCATGTCTGTAAACACACTCTTACTCACACTTTTATGCACCATATTGTCTTTAAACACACACACATGCTGCCTTAACAGATCGCTCATGTGCTCTAACATATGACATTAGTGTGTGTCCATTGTGTGAACAGGCTGGTCCTCACTCATAATATAGGCTGTAAAAGTGTCTGAGAGAGAAATATATGACCCTCCTTCTGTTCTCCTGTGTAGAGGAGTATAAGAGTGGACCCCACTGATATTTCACCCCCACCTGCCTTGCCGTTAAGAACAATGTGGGAGCTCTTTTATGAGTGAATGACTCCGTCACCACATTCACTGTCTCTCATAACCTGCAGGACAAACAAAGAGCCAAGCATTTCCTATTGCATGCTTCAGTGAAGGTGCGTCTGAGTCTGAGGCAGTTTCTCCAAGGAGGAAGCTGAATGAGACAGTATTGACATTACAGAAATTTGACATAAATACGACTAAATGAGAGTTAGTTTATTTATTTAATTACAAAATGGCTTTTTTGTTTCTCTCTTATTATATACACTATTGTTTAAAGGTTTGGGGTCAGTAAGATAAAAAAAAAACTTATATTCTAGCAAGGATACATTAAATTGTTAAAAAATGTCAGTAAAGACATTTATAAAGTTACACAGGATTACGATTTCAAATAAAAAATTTTTTTGTAACTTTTTAAAAATTAAATAACTGAAAAATGTATTACAGTTTCCACACAAATATTAAGTAGCACAAATGTTTTCAAATTGATAATATAATATATAATGCAATTATATAATCATATTTTATAGTATTGCAGTTTTTACTGTATTTTTGATCAAATAAATGCAGCCTGGTTCTTACCAACCTCAAATTTTTGAAGAGTAGTTTAAGTTGTATTTACATAATATGACTATGATCATAGTCATTTTAAATGTAAAATATCTAAAAAGAATATTTATTTTAAAATATGAATGGTAATATAAATAATAATAATAGTAACACAAGTATGTGTTACTGTACTGTGAATTTAAGTTTTGTATTAATAAATAGTATGTTAATATAAATAAATGTCTGTTGATAGTGTAAGACAAATGCTGGTCTATCTGCAGGAAATTTACCTCCTCTTTTCAAAAGTTCAGTCATCCATGTAGACAATGCCTTAAGTGTAAAATAAAAGCATGTTATGTGGTCTCAGTGTGCATTAAACCGTGCACATCCTTTTAGTGATACAGTTCATAAGATGTTGGGATCAAAAAAAGGTATATCAAACTAAATGGAATGTGCGTTTAATGTAATCTGCCTTACCAATTGTTCTTTTGTATAAGCATTCAAATACGTTTTTCACTGTAATGCAAGACTGCAGTGCAGTGAATGTCATTTTCAGGAGTTCTGTGTATTTGGACTTGTTGCTCTCTTTAAGCACAGGAAACAACAGAGCCACTGGAACAAAAGTCCATCTGCAGATGCTTCCTCTAATATTATGTAACTGGAGGATGTTTCTGGATTTGCTCTGTGTTTAGCTATGATGCCATTTGAATTTGTCTCACCAGCTTCACTACAGTAGAAATGCTCTTTATAAGATGCTCATGCATGTGCATGTACAGTATTTTCACATTTTCTGTCAGGCAACACATGTGTATGTATGAGTGTGAACATGTTGACACTTTTTTCTGTGTGTTATTCGCAGGTTAGCCGTCTGTGAAGGTGTGATGAAGCTTAAATAGCAACAGAGAATAATAGAAATGGCTTATTAAATAGATTAATGTGGTTATAGAGCAATGGTTCTCAACCTTTTTCACTCCAAGGCCCCCCATTATCAAGTCGAGTCACATTTATTTATAGAGTGCTTTATACAATACAGATTGTTTCAAAGCAGCTTTACATGAATAAACAGGAAACAACAGTGTTAATGTTGTAAAATTAATAATTTATGAATTAATTCAATTTCAGCTGTAAAGCAGCTCTACAGAAGTAGATAATAATGCCATTATTCAGCTCAATTTAGTTCATTGTTGTTTTAATTCAGTCCAATAACTGTCAATGTTGCAAAGCTCATTAATTATGAAAACAACAGTATTTAAAGGCCTCAGGACTTTTCCAGTCGTTTGTGATTTACTGAATAAGTGTTAAAAATACTAAAAATAGAATAATTTCTACCTGCTAAATTATTATCAACTTTGGCATAACAAGAAAAATGTTTATTCATTCTAAGATTTTATTATTTTATCTGACTTGCAAGTCTAGAAATCCAATTTTGTGGGTGAATTAAAGAAATATCTTGATTTTTAGTTGTTTGCTTATTGTAATGCCTTTTTAAAAATCTTATTTTATATCCTTTAAGTCATCTTGTGGGCCCTGGTTGAGAACCATTTTTGTAGAGTAATGTTTATTGGTATTGTATATTGGTACATTTGATGGATGAAATTTGATTTAATGGTGTTTTGGGTTGGTAAAGGTACTCTAAAACCCTGAGGAACAGCACATGTGCTGCCCAAAAAATGTTCACACACATCACATGTGTGACCACCATGCAAATCTACACCTCTCTTTTAATTTATCATCCCATGGGTGAAGCCATTCATTCTTACAGCAACATATATGAGCACATTTCCATGCCTCCATTTTTTTATGTCAACTGAGGGCTTTCATTAGTCTCTTGCATTCGTTTCAGACGTTCTCGTTGGGCGCTGGGCATAACCGTGGTATTCGAAGGCCCATCTAAACCTGTTATGTATACGAAATCAGAGTTAAATGCTAGCAACCTAATCTCTGATATTTGCATGAGGCGAGGGTGATAATTGCAGGCTGAAAGCACAATAACAGGACAGTGCACTCTGCGTTTCCCATATCAATCACCATGAGTGGGGGAGAACCAAGCGGGGTGGCTAGTTAGCGCTGGTTGATTGTTTGCGGGCCCTGACCGCGGCGCTTTTTGGGCAGGCCTGGTGGGGGGTTGTTTGGTCCCTCGCAGACCTGAGCACAGCCCCCGTGTTCATCCGTCCATTTGGATCTGTCACCCCAGGGCTAACCCAGCCAATGGCTACCCTTTGTCCCTCTCTGCATTCTTCGGGCCCATTGTGTGGGCCAATACCGGTTAGGCTCATCCTTACAATTCCCTTTGTCAGGAGGACCCACAGCACAGAGTCCAGAGAGGGGAAGAGAGCAAGCTATCGGACGAAGAGAGAGAGAAAAGGTAAAAAAGTTGCTATGTGGGAGAATGAAAGGACAGAAGAAAAAAGGGGATGTGATGGACTGTTTTTTGGTGCTCTTTTTCAAAGATGTGGAGTGGCCGGCATTCACAGTGTCAAGTGTCAATGTCTGATCATGTGGGGAGTCATGAAAACCGTTCACTTAACTTTGAGGCCCCAAACTGAGTTGATCCAAATTCTGAACACAACAGCTTTGCTCAAACATATGTAATTTGTGCAGGTTGACCAGTGATGGGAAGTGACCGGCAAGTAGTGAAGCACAACCAAACGCTACATTGCTGTTTAATGTTAACGGGATAGTTCACCCCAAACAATCATTTAATCACCCTCATGTTGTTCCAAACCTTAATAAATTATGACAGAATTTTTATTTTGGGTGAACTGTCCTTTTAATGTCATAAAACAGAGTTAAAATAAGTGTGTTATATTTGAACAATGAACCAAAAATATGAACGTGTCCATGTGTGTGGTATTAAAGCATGGAAAACATAAGTTCTGTGACCCGGCGGGAGGGTGTCTGGAATTTCAGCGTCAGCTGAATCAGTGGCAAGCATAACAAGATACAGCCCGCTTTTACTGAAAAGCCCGCTTTATCACAAGACGTGTTTGAAATATTTAATCTGTTGGCTTCTACATTATTCCTAGCCGATTCCCATGCTGTACGGCTTTTGAAGAATGTTATCTGCTGTTGTTTCGTAATGTTTGGTCAATGCTCTGCACATTCCAATGACATCATTACTTACTCTGAGTATGCAGAAATCCCGGAGGAGGGATAAGTCGTGTTGAATCTGTAAGGTTACCAATCAAATCAATGTGTAAACAAAGAGAGAGCACACAAACACAAGCACAGAGCAAATCTATGACAAGAGTTAATCTTACTTTTGTGCTCAATGTAAATAGCACTTTCTCTTTCACACACTAATCTGATTGGTTTATTTGGCCTGTTAGTTCCCACAGCTCTCGGTTGTAGCTTTTGTGTGCATTTGTTCCTATTTTATCACGCCATGTCCAACTAGCATCATGACACAGTGAATTCCATGGCTGTTTCCTCAACACACTGTGTATAAAAACATAAATGTGATTTACTGATTGATCGGTAATTGGGTGATTGATTGGCTGGCAGCACGGTTGACCAGCCCAAGAATGCTCAAGGGTTCGTAGCCTCTTTCTGGGCCCTTCAGCACTGTGTGTGAGTTCGGTAAGGGGTCTTCGCTCATTGCATATGAATGAGTCGGGCCTCAGGGGATCTCATGCTTACAGGCTAATCCTCCGTGGTGCTGAAGATACTTAAGGCCACTTTATGACTCTTAAAACACATTGTTATCATCCTGAAGGGATTTATGACGTCTCACTGCTGCATTCCACTTCACTTCACTGTTCTAGAAAATAAAACCAAGTGAGGACAATGGGACTGACGGAAGTGTATGAATGAGGTTATCTCATAGTGTGGCTTGATAAGTAATGAGACTCAGCAAGAGTCTTGTGTGATTGCAGGCTTTCACTTTCTCTAATTCCATTAGATATTCCTTTAGGTTTTCATCATCAAATGACAAGAAATTGTGATTTTGGTTTCTTCAAAGCTAAGTAAAAATACATTTACAGTCAGTTACACTCTTCATTTGTGCGATCTTGAGTCTTAATATTGCTTTTTGCAGCCATTGCTGAATCTGCTGCAAAAAGTGTAGTACGATTCACTAAGAAATGACTCTTTAGTGAATCAAAAACATACGATGCAACCAGTGTAGTCTGATTCATGATCAAATGAGGACTTATTAATGTGGAGTAACAGTTTGAATCAGTCTGATGAATCCCTCTTTGAATATTTCTTTGACTATGATGCAAAATGGACATGCAGTTGAAATACACCCAAATGAATCAGAATAAAATCAAATAGCAATCAAACTGAATTGACTGTATTTGAATCAGAATCTAATCTATTCAGAAATGACATATTTAAAACCTGTGAATAAGTGCTCAAAGTAAGCATTCTTCTTGAGTCAAAGACAGGACTTTTGTTGTATTTTCTGTTGTGATTTTAGAAAAGGATGTGTGGAATATTATTCCAAATTATTATTCTAATTTTAAATTAGATAAATTGAAGTTCTTGAAGACGAGAAAGGCCGGCAAGGACTTGGGTGGATTCTGTGTGGGCCCGGTGAAAGGTCACAGCCCCCATCACAGAGGTCAAAGTTGAAATGACATATACAATAGCAATTGGTGTTCAGGAAAGGAACAGGGTGATGTGGGTTGTCTTGACGACAACCAATGAGATAACACTGCATTTTTTTTAAATGTTAAGAGCAGAAACTTAGTGTGTACTTGGCCATTTATATACATTCATTTAATCTTCATATCTGTCCTTGAACCTAGATCTAAATTAAAAGATAAACTTTATCTCTTATATGTGAAAGTCACCGTCATCTCTCTGAAAAGAGCAGAAGCCCCTTGAACTCAACACAAAGCTTATGATGACAGTAAAAGTTAAATAGACTCCAAAAGTTTCCAACTAGATCCATCTGGATCTGGCCCAACATAATTAAACCAAGTGCACCCTATCTTCCAGGAAATAATGACATGTTGGACTGCACACATTTTGCCTGTCACCTCTTGACCCTGACATATCCGAGAGAACACAGTTAAAACATTTTAAAAACGTTTAACCCGCACACCCCAGCCTCTGTTAACTGCGCTACTGCTGCTTTTCATTTATGGCCTCCCCCTGTCATCCATCTCCCTCGCTCCCGTTAACCACAGGAAGTCACTCACTTCCTCATTACAGCACATCAAACGCTTGCAGCAACCATAAACCCGCCCCATCGCTGCACCAACACATGCCTCCAATTCTGCCACTGCGCCCTGGCTGCAACCGTTTCAAAAAAAGCCGCTAATTTACACAAGAGCACTTTGTCTCAGTAAATCTCATGTTATAGACACAAGCTTCATCCAATTTTTGTTTCATAGGCTCTTTTCAGGCTTTTTGTGCTTGAACTGCATCGCACGTTCATCAGCAGGTACGTGTCAACAAAGTGATGGAGTGATTCAGGGTTAGTGAGCGGAAGTGTGGTTTTATGGCTCGGCTCTGTGTGAACCGCGATGACTGTGTGTGAGTCTGGGATTAGTTACCGTGTATGATCCACACTCAAGCCGTTCGGAGGTGCTGCTAGATCAGCGTAATAAACCATGTCATTGATCTCAAGTGGTTTTAATCATGGGCCACAAATCATTTTTCCCCTTAATGTTTTCACATAAGTTTAGAGCGATATACAAATGTGCTACGACTCAAACAATAAGGCTGTGAAATCGAAGCATTTGCTGGAAAGTGTTTCGGTTGGGTCTTTTGGAATGATTGAGTTCACTGTAGTATTCAAGATCAGAGAAGTCGGTCTTTCAGAAGCATGTAATTAGAGTTAAACCAAACTGAATCTTGCAAGCTTCTGTGCGAGAAGCCTTTGAATGGATTTCCAAATAAAAGGCTGCATGCACATTTACATTTATTCATTTAGCAGCGGCTTTTATCCACACCGAAGTGAGGAACAACATGCATGTACATTTGGATTCAAGACGAGCATCTGAGGCCTCTATTTTGTTATTTATAGAAACTGACCACCATAAGAGGATGAATTAATCTCCATTACTCTAATCAAAGAGAGAAAGAGAGTGAAAGGTGTGATTTAGATTTACACAACAGCAGTGTAACTCTCATCTCTTTGACTGTTATGGGATTGAACTGCTGGCCTTTCGAGTTTGGATGCAAATGTAGCCGAGTCGTTGCTAAAGCATGTGGCCTACAATAAGCACTATGTGACCTGTGACTGTCGAGTGATTGAGATGAATTAACAGGGCATTTTGGGAAGACGTTGAACAGTAACTTAGGCCAATTAAATGCACATTAGGCAAATGAATATCTTTGTATTCACAGAAAAAATCTTTGGCATCAATGAGTACCTATGGCTATTGAATGCCTCAAAAGACCAACACAAACGCTCCTCAATTCATAGTAGAATAATGTGAGCAGATGTTGCTTTCTGATCACCACAAATATATGCATACTCTTATACAGTCTCGTATACATGAATCAATGACATTGTTAATTTTCTTTTGTCTACTAATTCATTAAAAAAACATTAAAATACAATGACAACTGAATACATCGCCTCTACAGGCATGTTTTTAATTTCTTAATTAAAATGCATTTTTGAAATACAGTGGGTACGGAAAGTATTCAGACCCACTTAAATTTTTCACTGCTCCACAAAAATGTAATATTAGTTATTAATAATTTATTGTATTTTTAAAAATGGATTTTGACCATAAAAAGTATATTTTAAAACTTTTTGAAAGTAATGATTAAAGTTCACATGTACGTTCACAAGTAAAATAAAAGAACACATGACATTTTCAATACAAAGAGTTCATTTCTAAGAACTTCACATGTGTTTTACACTAGGTTTTGAATGATTTTTCCTTCTCTTTTCATATTCGCTCTTATATGTCATTGACCATTATGAAAAAATCCATAGGGCATGTGAGTGAATGAGTGAATGGAAAGGTGGATGAATGAGTGACTGTATGAATGAGAGGATTGGACATATAGAGGGAGGGAGAGATGAAGGGGAGGTATTTAGAAAGTTATATTGAATCAGGAATTTCTAGAACTCTCCAGGAGGGAGGGGAAGGGGGCGTGGACAGTTAAGCTGGACCCCTGTCCTTCTTTGGCCCCCCTGGTCAGACTTTAAAGAGGACTCATTCTGTAGCCTTAGTCAGCATGCTCATATGGGGGCCCTCACAATGGAGCTATTCTGCGGACAAAGAGTAGAGTTAATGCTACTATTCCACTGCGCTGTACTACAGGGGGGCTCCGCTCAGGGCTGGCGTTAGCACTGGCTTGTGTTAGCCATGGCGAAAGGGAATTTTCCCCTCAAACGTGGGTCAGAGGTTAAGGTAGATGACAGATCAGAAATCACACATGAGGTGGTGTAGCAACGGGAGGAAATCTATTATTAATTATTATATTTCAGATCTTTAAGTTATACTTTAGAAGCTTAAATGGAATGAAATGGACTGTTTTTCTCAGAATTGCGAGGAAAAAAAGTCTGAATTGTGAGATATAAATTTACAATTACGTTTCTTTAATTTCCCATGGCAGAAATATCCCATGGCTTCCATATCTTATTAACTTTATTGTTAACAATATATCCATATATATAATTATTCTTCTTTAAACAAAATCAAAATGACAGACTGCTGTCTGGTGACATATGCCGAACTTCTCCAATCATTAGTCTGCAGAAACCTCACCCCATTCTCATAATAAACTATAAGCTATCATTTCAGAGAGCAGTTCCGGGCGGATGGCGTATGGAGGTCGGCTGTGTGCTTGCACCACGCGGAAACACAGCGGAGAGATAAAAACAAAACAACGGTCACTAATTAGAAGTACAAAACGAGGATCTGTAAAGACGAATGTCGGAGGATTTCGATACAAGCCAAGAGGAGACTGGTTTTCCTTTGCTAAAGTAAGGAAACTTTGCTTCCTTTGCTCCTGTTAACAAACGCTGGTTTTCACGAGACTCACTGGCGCATGCGCAGCACTGACCTCATACGTCATCCACTCGGAACTGTTTCCCTTTACAACAGTGAGTGCAAGCTGGATTAAAGTGATTATTACGTTTTGAATATGGATATTTTTCTTACAAAAACGCATCGATTCGCAACAGAAGGCCTTTGTTCACCCCCTGGAGCCGTGTGAGACACTTTTTTTTATGGATGGGCACTTTTTATTTAACTTGTTTTGGACTAAAGCATGCAACACCCGCTGAGTGCCATGAAACAGCTTGAAAGATCAAAGACAATTTTTTATATAACTCCGACTGGATTCGTCTGAAAGAAGAAAGTCATATACACCTAGTATGACATGAGAGTAAGTAATTTATGGGTTAATTTTCATTTTTGGGTGAACTAACCCTTTAACTTTGTATTGCAAGTGTGGTGCAGAAACACACTTTGACTTTAAGCAATTTTCCCCCATCATTTTCTTTTACCTTTCTACAGGGTTTATAGTGTAAATCAAAAGGCCAAAAAGAAGTTCGTTTGAACAGTTTATGTATATGTATGTGGATGAACATGTCACACACTTTTGTTAAGTGAGCTGAGCCTTTGTTAATGTGCCCTTAAGCACACCTAACCCTGACACCAAAACCTCTCCCCTCTCCTTCCATCTCTTTTCTTCCATTTCTTTTATCTCCACTCATCTAAGTGTCCTTCATCTTTCCATCCTCACACTCCTTCTTCCATTAAAACAATTCTTTGTCTTTCTCTTCTAAATTTAGGCACATTTTGTATAATCCTTAAAGGAATAGTCCACCCAGAAATGAAATTACTCGTGCTCATGTTGTTTCAAACCTGTTTGACTTTCTTTTGTCAGTGAAACACAAAAGTAGAAATGATGAATAATGTAATCATAATGTAATGCAATGCAATAATAATGAATGAATTAAGCTTTCCCGATTCAAAAAGTACACAAAAGCACCATGAAGTATCATTGAAATGGTCCATGACTTTTGCACTACAGTCGCCCTAAAAAAACTAAAAAAAGTCTGAAAAAATTATTCGAACCACTTATGTGAACTGGTTCAAACTATTTACTGACCAGATCTGAATCAAAATAATGATTAATTTACGAATGTTTAGACCTCACTCTTTTGAATCTGCTAAGAAAATCCAGGACAGATGTCAAGATTTTCAGGTCTTTATCATCTAGCTTCATAAGATTTGAAATATAGTGCTTGAGTCATATAGGCTCTTGATATCTCATCCACTTTGTATTCCACACAACAACGGAACAACACAAAGGTGTGTAGATGGTTACTAGTGAGTGAAAATAAATTTTTTGTGTGAACTGTCCATTTAAGTGCGTGCTTTATTACAGCATTGCTATCTGTTGTTGACTTCTGAAAGCACTAAGGGCATTTATTACTGATGGGTGGAGTGGAGGGGAAGTACATTTAAGGCAGTGCAACTCTAGACAGGATCTAAGGTCTTTGTCGGACATAAAGCATGTGGTCTTCTTTCTCCAAAGCGTGGCCTATAATGGCTGTTGTGGTCGTTAAGCGATTGTATTACTCCCAGCAGGTGAAGGGCGAATCTCCTCATAACCTTCCTTTATTTTTCCTTCCCTTTTGTCTTTTACAAGCCATTGTTTGGGGCGAAGGCAAGAAAAAAAAAACTTTCTGCTGTTTTTTTAAAGGGTAAGCTGTTGAGCATCATTGTTACGGAGGGACTTTGATGTTTTAAGTCTTAAATGGTGAGTCAGGGAGAGTGTTGGACTTCGATATGACAGACTTGAGGTGAGGTGTCCCATTTCTGAGGGGAGTTTTCGTAGGGGTGTTTTTGAAGGGGATTGGATTTCTTTCTGCTTTCACCTGTTCTGAAGTCCTTGGAAGTTCAGTGACATCTGCTCCAAAGTCTTCTAGAATGGACTGGGGCCTAGTGGGGATGTATTTGAATTGTATTTTATTCAGTAGCTCATTCTGTCACCATAAACTTTTACGGCACATACTTATAATATATGGCCCTGTTTCCACTTGGTTTTAAGATCCATCTCAGATGATCCGAACATAAATGGTCAGGCCAGACAGATCGCCATTTACACATGGAAATGAAATGCGTCTCGAACGTGTCTCCTGTGACCACATGTGAGCTCACTTCAATGGGAGAGTGTCTGATTTCATGACTATATACATTACTTTCTATGCATGCTATTGTTTGTTGATAAAATTTGCACAAAAACTTTTGTTTACAAATATACTTCCATATTTTTTATATCTCAACAAACTATATATTACTGTAAGCTAACTTTGTGTATGTGCTTCACATAATCAGGTAAAGAGGCCAACATTTCAGATCAGATGTTAATATTCCTTTAAAGTTGTATATTAAGACATATTTTATTTTTTGAGGAGAAAATAACTTTCTGTATTGTGTATTTTGAGGAGGGTGTAGGTGCCATTGCTTACATATATTTACAGTTAAGGCCTGTTCACACCACGGACGATGACTATAACTATAACGATAAAGATAGTTTTAAAAATCATTCTAAATTGAAATGAATACATCATAACGATAATGTCAGAAAAGAACAATATCTTTGGAATCACACAGCCAATCAGAATACATCCTGCTTCTTGGTGGGATCGGTCCAATGTACGTTTACATTTACATTTACATTTATTATTATTACATTTACATTTAAGTATTATTTATATACTATTATAGTATTTATTAATATTTTGAATTAGCTATAGTTTCAGTTTTTATTTTAGTTTAAGTTTAACTCAAATTTTTAGTTTTTTTTAAGTTGTTTGTCTAATAATTTGATTTATTTTATTTTATTTTAGTTAGCAAGATTTTAAATGGTTTTAGTTTTAATTAATAACAACACTGCTTCAGTCTGAGCTAGTTTCAACCGTTTAAAAAACACTAAGTTCCAATTAAATTATATTTTTGTCTTCTTCCTTTCAGAGTGCTCATCCAAGAGCACGCTGAACTGTTTTAATGGCACCATGTGTTACCTTACAACCTCACAAACCTACAATTACAGGTTTAGCAATTAGCTGTGAATGTGTTGTTTAACACATAATCTACACTCATTTGGGGGAAGGGTGCTTGCAAGGCAATAAATACACAATATGGGAATATTTGATTGTAACATTCATGTTAAGAAAAAAAAAAGAAAGAAAGAAAAATAATTAAGCCATTTAGCAAATTACTTTTTTCCCTGAATGACTTACAAAAGTTAGAATCAATCATCATCTCTCATAATTATATCAGCCGTTACATAGATTTGAGATATGGCTCATTTCAATTAAGTACACATACTGAATCTCACTCTTTCCATCAAAGCAACCAAGCAATACTGCCAGAATGTCTTCATTCTGTATAAATTCAGAGTAATTATTTGCATGACTGCAATTCCAACACAATTAACCTTGAGCATCATATAAGAGGAGTTGCTGACTGCTGGGAAATATGCAAATTCCATCCAAAAAGGTCACTGTGATTCGATTATAAATCTGACGATTTATATTTTCAACAATGTCCTTTTCACATTCAACAGCTGTCAGGCAGAGGAAATGGGATATCTGCTTCAAATTAAGTATGCTAATTCATTAATCTGATTTAACAATAATCATAAGAAAGGAAAGAAAAGTTAATTAGATTAATTAGTATATGTTATCAGCTGGGTCTTATATTGTCCTCTATGGCCTGGACTTTTGTCTCAAATGAATGATTACCGAAGTAACCTGGAGTGCACCGTGAAAAAATAGAACAGTGGTCAGGAAGAGAAACAGATGCCTTAAAATAAGGCACTTGAACTAATCTAGATGTGTTTGAGGTTCTCTTAATTGGGCATGTGTGTTGGTGCCGTGTGTGCAATGAAGGTAGCAGGGGTCTGTGATTAGATTGTGCTGTGATCCATCAGATGGACTGACAGGTTGGTAATGACCCTCCTCTCAATCCCCGCGTGGCAGCACTCTGACACCAAAACAGCGGCTCGGCGTCGTTTACCATGACCCAATATCTTGAAGTTGGAATTAATTGTTTTTTCCACATAAGAAACTGGTACATCAATTAAATTGACAATTTGCTGGTCTGTATTCTCTTTTGTTAAAAAGAACAAAAACAAAAAAATTATTTCACATTTCAAAAATGAACCCCTGTGATCTAAGGCCCTAGCTCAAAAAACACAAACAGACTTTCAAAAAAGGTAGATAACATGTTTCAAATGTTCTTCATTAAACACAAATACAATCAATCAATAAATCAATCAATAAATAAATACATTTTCAAATTTAGTTTAATGTATAATTTTGCATTTATTTAATGTTGTTGTATTTTATATTATTTTTGTTCAATATATTCTCTCTACTGAGTTTTTATTAGGTCAGAGGAACATATTAAAATAATTTACATTTTTATTTATTCATTTAGCAGATGCTTTTATCCAAAGCAACTTACAAATGATATTGTGACTTACAAATAATATTGTGAAATATTATTAGAATTTAAAATAAATGTTTTAAATTTCATATATTTTAAAAACGTAATTGATTTCTGTGATGCAAAGCTGAATTTTCAGCAGCCATTAGTCCAGTCTTTAGTATCACATGATCCTCACAAATCATTCTAATATGCTGATTTGGGGCTCAAGAAACATTTCTTATTATTATCAATGTTTACATTTTTTTTTGCTGATTACTGTTTCTGTGGAAACTGTGATACACTACCATTCAAAAGTTTGGGGTAATTAAGATAAAAAAAGAAATGAAAACTTTTGTTCAGAACAGACGCATTAAATCAATCAAAAGGGATAGTAAAGACATTTATAATGCTACAAAAGATTTGTGTTTCAAATAAATTATTTTCTTTTAAACTTTCTATAAATCAAAGAATACTGAAGAAAAAATTGAGGTGATTCATCTTAATGGGAAAATAATTGGGATTTTAATAGAATTTAATTAATTTATTGTTATTTTTACACATATGTCACTGGGGGTCTCTGAGACCCTAACAATAAATAAAATCAGCCAGAACAGAATAATTGACTGGCTACAAAACAGTCGCCAAACAGGAAGGGTTTCAGGAAATCTGTTTACAACAATGTACTAATCAATACAGTGGAGTAACTTATGAAGTACTAAATCAGTTTGAGTGTGTTCCACAACACACACACGCGCACGCACGCACACGCACAGACTCATTAAACTAAACGCCTCACTGAGGTTCATTAAGCTGATTTCCTTTGAGGACCGGCCTACATTTGTCTGAGAAGCTCCAACTTCTTCTCTGTGATCAAACAGACAGATAACTGTCAGAGCCGGAGAGATCAGGACATTTGAACAATAGCGCCACCCCCTAACAGCCCTGAATTGTTACGCTTGCTTTCCTAACCTCTGCCCTTTTCTTCAGGCTCACGTAATGCTGAAAGGCCTGTGCCATCTCTATTCCGCTATATCATCAAGTGTTCATAAGTGTGTGTCTCCCTAGGTTAAAGGTGCTATTCTGTTAGGTCACGAAGATCAAACCTAGTTGATGAAACTTTAATTAGCATGAAATGGGCATTTCATCTCTAGTTCTGACAGTTCTCCCCCCCCTGAAGAGACTTTGGTCTCCCTTTAAATGTAAAGTTGTTTGCTTAAAAAATGGGGTTGTTGTTGTGTTAAAAATATTTAATTAACCTGCCAAAAGTTATTTAGAAATTGTATCTTTCATTTTGTGGCTTATAATCTGTCTCATTTAGCATGTATACAGCTTTAATTAACTCATTTGTCCTGGTGGTTTATTTAAGCTAGTCAAGGACCCGGCTATGTGTAATTCGCTGTAATGCTCTCTAAAATGGTAAGTTTAGTTTATATAGCGACAAAAAAAAGAAAACGAAAAAAATCAGGCCAAGCACATTTGTACACAGAGAATGAAAGAATGATGGTTTTGACGCACAAAGCACACACATAGAGCACTCATTACTCTCAGGGCGAAAGGTAAGAGTCTTTTACTGGGCAGTTTGAGTTATGACCCTAAAAACCCCTGGCAACATCTGGACTCCATATTATGGACCAACCAGTACTGGACACGATCACAGTTTAGGCGTTGTAATGAGGTCATCATTTCAGCAGAACAGCTAAATTAGTCTGTAATCCATATTAACTCTGTAATGTATGGAGAAAGTTTGGCTGCACAATTATTAGAAAAATAATTGATATTAGGGCTACAGCGATGCACTACCGGTCAAAAAGTTTGGAATAATAAGATTACATTATTTTTTTTTGATCTTATGCTCACCAAGGCTGAAATTATTTGATGAAAAAAAGTAAAATCAGTATACAAGAAAATGCGATTTCAGTTTTTCTACCTCTTACTTGCCATTACTGTAAATGTACTTGCAATTTCAGAGTGAAAATTGTTTCTACACCAATTTTTTTCTTTATATAGAGATTGTTTCAAAGCAGCTTCACATTAATAAACAGTTTTAATATTGAAAAATAAATCAATTCTGAAAACAAATTCAATTTCAGCCATAAAGCAGCTCTACAGATCAAAATGTCATGTTTGTAAAGTGTAGAGGAGATATTCAGCTATTTAAAATGTTAATTGTTTGAGGGGTTAAATGTAATATTTTAAAACATCAGTTACAAATAATTAGAAATTATTAAAAATGATTGTCCCATTTTATCTGTATTCACCCATCTCTGTGGAAAATCTCAGGTTTGAAAAAGTAAATAGCACCCATACAGTGTGTTGTACAGTGGCCAGTTCTATCAGTGTACACATGGTGGTGTGTTATTGTCTTAGCTCGAGGCTTTGTTTTTGTTTTTTCCATAACCAGGCAGGATAAGCCATTGGCCAGATGGCACAGTGGGGTCTCCCATGGTTACCTCATCCTGGGGACCAAACATTGCAGACAAGCACACATATACAACACAGACTGTTATGTAACCAATCAGTCTAGACGGTCCAGTTTATAATCGCAGGTCTCTCTCACTCTGTACTCCGCCAGAGCTTGTTTCTCCTGTATTGCAGCAGTAGATTTCTTATTCTGTCTGTTTATTCTGGACCAGAGAAAAATGGTTCATTGTGACACATTGGTGGGCGGGTCTTCAGTCAGCTTTCAGGCCATGTGACTGAAGTTAGTAAACACAAACCCACTCCTCGGTCCAGCAGGATATAAGACGCACAGGTCACGATGGCCTCCACACAAAAGAGCCTCCCCCCCTGCCATTCGCACGTAAACGTACACATACACACGCATGCACAAATAGAATAAAACACACTGGCACTTGAAGTCTGCCACGCTGCAGCTGCTCCAGTTTCCATGGTAACGTGCAGAACAATGAGGTAAGAAGCTGTGGGGGCCAGTCTGAGTGTGCGCTGCGCACGCTTTCATATCCACTCGCGCTGAGAGTGTGTGTGCCAGCGTTTGTTTTTGTGTATGAGTGCCTGAAAGTGCATGTGGCTGTGCCCTGCCGATTTCTAAATCAACTAAAAGAGAGAGAGTGAATAACGAGGGAGATACTCGTTCTCCTTTGTCAGAGAGGGCTTGGTCAACTAGATCTCTCTTCATAGCGAGACAGATGGAGGGAGAATGGCTTGACGAATGAAAAACAGAAAAGGGGTAAATGAAAAGAGGAAAAAGTCCAAAACAGGCGGAAAATATGTGGTTTGTTCAGAACAGGAGTCAATTCAAGTATATAGATATTAGATTTGAATCACATTTTGGCAATTTAAGGATAACATCTAATGATAAAGTCAATTTTGACTTATTGTTAAGGAAATGGTAGTAAAAAAAAACAGAGAAAAACTAGGTTTGTCCAGTTATTTATGCTTCAAATGAGTGACAGGTATTTTTATTTGACAGTATGATTTAACTGTGGGTTTTTGCCTTCAAAGTCATAACTTACATCCCCTTGAAAGTCATAATTTAGCAAGTTGTTTCAGGGCTGTTTGAAATGTGGATGTTGCCGCCCACAGAGGGGCTTCAAGTTTATCTGAAATGTAGTTCAGCGCTTTGTTTCTCAGTACCTGACAAGGCTCAAACGGCACTAGCAGAGATACAGAAGCACTCATCCTTTGAGAAGCTCTTTTGTTTTCAAAATGTCTATTTATTTTTCAAAATGAGGTATTTCAAAGTGCTGTGAGTTGCAGCACTAAAATGTACATTATAGAAAAGGAGAAAAAAAACACTTTTTTCCCCCACTGACCCAGTTCTATGAACCCAACACTTACAAATATATAAACAAAGAAAGAGAAAGACAGCAAAGAATAGAAGCCTTATAAAATGGAGATAGAAAGAATTTTCTGTACAAAAGAAAATAAGGTAGAAAAAAGGATAAAAACAAGATAAAGTAATATCTACTCAGAACTCATTTTCATACGAAAATATAAGTATCAAATTTAGTATGTATCTGATGCACACTAAAGCATAAATGTAGGAATTAGTAAAGCATGTCATAACAGAGATTATAAGACAAAAAATAATCCAAAAACAAAACAATGTGTCCTTATATTACAAAAAATCCTCATAAATTGAGGTCTTACAGTACTTGTTCACGGTATATAAACTTCCAGTCTAGTTATTGGCAGCTTTTGACATCTTTATAAAAACCAAAAGACAATAATTGTATACAAAAACAAGGCAGACTGAGTGTACGTTCTTTTAAAATCTAATCTATTTACAAAAGTGTCTGACATCAAGGTGCGCAGAGGTACATCCATGAGATTCAGCACCGGTGAGGTGTGAGAGATTATAGCCATTCGAAGTGTCTCGTATCATTTGTTAAGTGTCCGTTTTGCAGGAAGAGCATGAACATAAAGTTCATCAACCCAATCGCGTTTTGAAGACTAGCTGTGTTCATAAGAGTCTTGTCATTGAGGGGAAGTTGGGTTTACTTATAAGCACCTTCCCACTTCGTTGTAGCGTGATTGGCGTGACAAAGTAAACCTGAAACATTCTTGACGTCAAAAAATGTGCAAAAAAAGTGTCAGCAGTGAGTGTCCCTAGCATTTATTTTAGGCTGTTAGCCTTAGCGTTTTGTCGTTCGTCATTTGACGTCGACCATTAGCTGTGAGGCGTTCAGCCAATGAGGGTTAAGGGTTAGCGAGTCCTGGCCTGCTCGAGTCTACGGAGGAGCTGTTGTCGCCGGGCCTGCAATCTGTCTTTCTCCTGCTGGAGTCGGAGCTCTTGGGCCTCCAGGGAGCTGACGTACTCTGTGGCCTTCTTCAGGATGACCACCTTCGCTGCCTTGTCGTTGTGCGCTAGCTCAGGCACCTGGTCGCGCAGAGTGAGGAAGCTAGAGCGCAGGTCGTTGCGCCGTTGACGCTCCAGGATGTTGTGGTTGCGTCGGCGTTCGCTGTCCTCAGAATCGGAGCATCGTGGGCTGCTGGAGTCGCTCTTCCTTATTCGCTGGCTTGGTATGCCGTTAGTAGGGGAGTTTGGGGAAGAGTTCTGGTTCCTGCCAGTGCGTGGAGTTATAGTGCTGTTGTCGATTCGGAGTTTCTTGCATGGGGGAGCGCTGGGTACATCTTGCTGGTCGGAGTAAGGGGATGGAGCTGCGTAGTTATGCTGCTGCTGGTGGATGGAGGCTGCTGCCGTCCTCTTCAGAATGAGCTCCTGTGGAGCTTTGCTCACGCCGGATCCCAACCGCCCTCCTGTGGACGCTAGAGAGTTTGAGGCGGCAGACAGACCACTGCTGGTTACCTTGCTGGTGATGGAACGCCTTTTCTCCACCGTGACGACATCAATCTCCTCTTCTTCTTCATCATCATCATCATCATCTTCATCTTCATCTTCATCATCATCTAGAGGGAGAAAAGGAGATTTAAGTTAGCAGGTTTGTTGTGCAACCATTCCTCTAGAGGTGCACAGGTATGAACAAGTGCACTTAAAGGAAACATGCCTGTGTTTTCTCAGGGTGTGTGCTGGAGTTAATGACTTTGTGTGGGCAGATGAGACAGTTGCTCAGTGCAATCAATCCCAACCGCCCTCCTGTGGACGCTAGAGAGTTTGAGGCGGCAGACAGACCACTGCTGGTTACCTTGCTGGTGATGGAACGCCTTTTCTCCACCGTGACGACATCAATCTCCTCTTCTTCTTCATCATCATCTTCATCATCATCATCATCATCTTCATCTTCATCATCATCTAGAGGGAGAAAAGGAGATTTAAGTTAGCAGGTTTGTTGTGCAACCATTCCTCTAGAGGTGCACAGGTATGAACAAGTGCACTTAAAGGAAACATGCCTGTGTTTTCTCAGGGTGTGTGCTGGAGTTAATGACTTTGTGTGGGCAGATGAGACAGTTGCTCAGTGCAATCATCTGAACACGCTCTGTCAAACACAGAGGAGCTGGATTCTCCCCAGACTGGACCACCTTAGATTTGACTTTCTACTTTAACACACACCCTCTATTTACAGTGTCTAATGAAGGGGTTTGCGAGCACATGAGCATTTCGTCATGTCATATTTTTCTTACAAAAGCTGTTTTACTGTCCAGTTAGACATTTCGCTTGGTGCTTTTTCAACTGGTGACACATTTCAAGTTAAGCTTAGATGGCAAGACGGCCTCAGTGTGATGCCTAAGAGCTATGTTTATGAGATAATAGACGTGATTATCAGCTAAGCCACACATGAAGACTGTTTGGCATTTACTGGAGCCCACAGCCTCTCACTTCAAAAGCTCCCTACAGGAAACCGTCTGCCAACATTAAGGAGAGACCAAACGGGGCGATTTAATCTTCAACAGAATGCAGACAGTCAATGCGTTCCCCTTTTCCACTGGTTTGCCACGAAAAGGCATAACAGCACGGGCGGGAAAAACTAGCGTTGTAATCGCGTGGTCCAATTATTCACGGGCTTTGCCGAGTAACACTGATCTGATGGTGTCTTAAGCCGCTGCCCTGGAGAGGTGCCAAGCAGACAGCTGGAGGAAAGGCTCCGCTTGTTCAAAGCCGTCACCCTGTAAAGAGAGATGACCCATCATCTCTTTTTTTCCCCCCTTCCTTGTCTTTTTTTCTTGTGATTATCATTCACTGCACCTCTCTGGAAGATGTGTGGCTTGCCAAGCTCAGCCCACTGGGCAAAAAAGGGTGGGTGGGGGTTTGCCTTTCTCGTAGATGCACACGCATGCCTCCTTTTTCACATGCTGGTGCCCAGTGCCAGCTCTTATTCTCTCACCCAGGTGTGATTGTCGTTTGGGATTTGCATTTGAAACAAGTTCTCATTTCGAAGGGAAGCGACTTATTGGGGGGCACTGAATTTAAGGGCATGGCTTTTATGCAATCTGCCCTTGCTCACACCCCCCCAAACATCTGAGCCTGTGGTTTTACACGATCAAGCTCTCAATTTGGGAAAAAAATAAATAAATAAAAATAATAATTTTAAAAACAACATTTATGTTTCAAATCAATCTTTCATATAATAAAAAAACTAATCCTGTGACCTAATAAATTCTGAAATTAGATTCTGATTCCATGCCTAAAGCCAGATTAATGGAGGGCAGATAAGGACATGTATTCCTATGTAATATGGCTCAGTGATGCTATTCACAGCATTAAATCTTTAACCATGAGCTATTCAGCCAAAAGGCTCAACATCATGGACAACATCAAATATTACCGCCATCTACTGGGTATACAGACACAGTATTACATAAACTCCCCATCACCACCCACTACTACTACTGAGTGTATGTGTATGCGCGTGCGTGTGTGTGTGTGTGTGTGTGTGTGTGACCGACAGTCTGGAATGTCACACACTAATCCTATTCAGGGTCTGTCATATGATTTTCAACAATTACCCCAATGACCGCTTACAAACCTGGCCAAACTATTTAGTAGCATCATAAATTGGTGATGATGGTGATGATTAATAATAATACAAATTATATATATATATATATAAAATTGTCTAGAAACAACTAGGAAAAATGGAAAAAGAAAATCATTCATGACATGTATTCAGTGACAGTTTCTAGGGAACTTACTAACTTTACATTAAGAGCATGTCAAGAGACACTTACCAGAGTCACTTGGAGTCTCGTCTGCACTGACTGGAGGCAAGTGTTGGCTCCTCAGCTGTGTCACACTTTGGCTGCTGCTGCTGCTCCCATTTCTTTTGTTGACTGGATAAGGGAAAACCACGGTAGGGTCCACACACTCCGGTATAGAGTGACTAATTTCAGGTGTCTTGACCGTTGTGTCTTTACTGGCTTCAGTACCGCTAGGAGCAGAGATGGCTTTCCCGAGTTTCTCATTTACCACCCGCTCCAATTTCTCACGTGCAGAGAAGCCGCTCCACATGCAGTCCTGAATGATGATGGAATTGTCTGTAGTATCCAAAACGGAGCCAAAGAGGTCCCCGTCTGATGCCCCCCAAATGTCATCTTCTGGTAAGAACAGAAGCTCGGAAGCCCAGTCCAACGGGTCTGTTAATCCAAAGCCCATCAGTGAGCAATCCCCAGCCACTGCACCCAGATCCCCTGGGTCCCCTGGAAGCGCTGCCCGGCTCGGGGACAGAGGAGGAGTGGGCAGCAGCTCGAATTTCTTCCAGATGTCCTCACCAGGCGGTGCAGCATCTGGTCTGCAGAAGTAGAAGTCATCCTCATCCGGGTAGAAACAAGGTTGTAAGGAGTCAAACTCCAAATCAGAGTTCATGGTTTTAGCTGGCATTCTCCCTGTGAGAGACACAAAACTGATGGCTTAGAATTACCACAGCTTTTAAAATAAAAGCTTTTGTCCCAACATTGACACTGGGAGGTAACATGGGAAAAAGGCAAAGATATTTGTATTAATGACACTCATTCTCATGTCTTTTAAGTGTCATCTCACTGCCCTCAATGTGTAGTGTGAAAATATTTATTAACCTTCTTAAATAAACTTTGAACAGTAGCTGCATTATAAAACGAACTTTTTCAACAGAACATCTCCTAGAGATTTGCAATGATTATGTAATAATAATTATTATAATGATTAAATACCATTACTAATAATAAATAAAAAAATAATAATGCACAAAAATTATTAAAAGCTTTTGTCATAACAAAGACATCTGTAAGTAATTTTAAAAAATCACTATAATATAATATTTTGTTGTAATATAGGTCTATAAAATAGACTCTTAAAGACCCCAAGTCACAGATGTCTTTGAAGTGTCCTCTCTACATTGTTTATAGTGATAGCGTTCATGAACTCACTTAAACTTTGGACTGTTTGCAGCACAAGACACAAACTCCTTCAAGAGCAAGTCGAGCAGACAAGTAAATAGTTTAGAAATAATATTTCGCGTGAATGAAACAGCTAGTTTAGCTGACACTAAAAGACGTGGGCGTCTTACCTCTGAGAGTGTTTTGTTGTCCCTTCTTTATCGCAGTCACTGTGCCCCCGTTTGGAGTCGCACATCTACCGCGGCGACAGAAGACTGTTCTGCGCTTCTGTGTTTCGGGCTGTGAACAGTGTGAAGTATTACTCTCGCTGCTGGCGTTTAGAAGAGACATTGGCTCCTCCTCCAGTGGGCGGGGCGCGGGCGAGGTATGTGCTGTTGTGTGATTTTCTCTGGAAAGGGCATCAGTTTGGTCTGGTCTAAGGTGTTCAATTTGCCGATAATAAAGGAATAGCTCACTCAAAAACCATAAAAAAATAATTAATCATCATGTTCCAAATACGCACGGCTTCTTTAATAGAATGCAAAAGGAGATGTTGGGCAGAATGACAGCAGATCACTCACCGTGCACTTTCATCGTGTGGGAAAGCAATGAATTAAAGCAATGAAAGTAAACGGAGACTATCAGTTATTCTTCCAAACATATGTTATATTTCACGAAAGAAGTCGTACGCGTTCAGAACAACATCATGATGGTGAATAAATATTGGCCGAATTGTCTCTTTAAGAGAATGGAGTAGAGTTCCGTTTAATGACTGAAATATATGCTATTTGTTTTTTGTTTGTTACTCTACTCTGTAATTCGGCTTTATTCAGAATATAAACGCAGTTGCGGGCTATATAAGCGTTGAAACGTGATGAACTGTGTTGTGAATGAATCCGAGCGACTCAGCAGCCTCTCATTGTTCAGCTCAGTGAGGTAACGGACGATCCGCATGACATCACCGCTGTCGACTCACTTCTGCCGCCGTGTGGACACGTGACGAACCCGCAGCGCGCGGCGCCAGTGTGCGTTTACTTTCAGGGAACTAGGCACGTTTTGTATTGCTGTTCATCCACGAAAATGTTTATCAGCTAGCGCTCGACATGCAAACTTTATAGTAGATTGTGTTGATTTACTTCTAAAGTAGGGATTGCATGATTGGGTGGGTGTAATGGGCGTTGTAGGGAGGAGATGCTATTATGTAATTGTTGTTCGCCTCAGCGTTTGAAGACATGGTGTTTTGGTCCATCACTCTTTAAAGGGCGTGTGTTGTAGGGATTTGTAGTTTGGAGAAGAAAATCCCAAGAGAGAAGACGAAAGAGGAGAAGAAAGTCCCAAATGATATTAAAAAGGTATACATTCCTTTTATTTGTTCCTTATATCACGTTCCTCTTTTAGGTTGAAGAGTGACCCAAAATAATAGGGGAGGTAGTTGTCACTCAAGTGAGTATTAAAGACCTTGGAACTTTTCCATAAAATTAAATATGACTTGATATTTCTGAAAAAAATAAAAATAAATTCACAAGCACATTGGTTACAATCATATAAAAAATGTTACAACATAATTGTCATAATTTTGAAGTGTTCATGTTGAAATTATAAAACATCTTTTGTCCTAATAAAATTTGGAGGTGATGTAATGGAAACCCCCCCCCCCACTATAAATACAACATGTTGTTATAATATAGTCTTACAGTAGTAGACTCTTAAAGTCCTCTGTGCATTACTTATTGTGATGCTGTACATGAACTAATTTAAATGTTGAACTGAAATTATAGCACAAGACAACTCAGCTAGCAAGTCAAGCAGACTTATTATTTCTTATATTGGTTAGATTTTTTAAGTCCAACTATTTCCAATTTTGGAATATTACCATAAAAACAATTTTGTTTAATCAACCTAACATTTCTAAAAAAATAAATAAAAAAATCATTCTTATATAGTTCACCCTCATTGTAAGCTTTGCTTACTCAAAGGACAGATTTCACAAAAAACTTTTTTAATTTACTAATTTTAACTCGAAAAATTCACATGCAGTTAGACTCAAAATCGTGTAGTTATTTAGATATAACCCTTGTGACCACTTCCCAATGTGACATCTAGCCCGGCCTCCCTTATACTTGAAGTTGTTTGCTTCTCTTGTGAAAACAGTTTGTTGTGGGAACTCAGCGAGAGAAAGACAGAGACTAAGAGAGGGTTTTGGGATTTGAAGCGCTCCTCCAGAGCCCAATCTCTATGACCTCAGCTCAGGAAGAGCTTCCTGTGTGAAAGTGAGGGGGAGGGGGAAGCTGAATACTTTTGTTGCTAAGTGAATGTCTAGTTCTGTCAGTCAGCGTTCAATTTGTCTGTGCTGGCCTTGTTTGCATACTTTCCTTGTTATAAATTTTCAAGTAAAAACATCAAGGTGATTCATTAATTAGTTTAAGATTAGTTTTAAAGGGTTCATATGATGCGATTTAAAATTTTCCTTTCTCTTTGGCGTGTTACAAGCTCTTGGTGCTTAAAGAAGATCTGAAAAGTTGCAAAGACTAAAGTCTCAAATCCAAAGAGATATTCTTTATAAAAGTTAAGAGTTAACCACGCCTACCTAAAACGGCTCGTTCTAACACGCCCCCACATACCTACGTCACTATCTGGGAAGATTTGCATAACGCCGCCCAAATGTTTACGCAAAGAAAGAAGGCGTAACTTTTATTCTCGATGTAGTATTGTTGTTGCCGCCGCCATGTCATGAAGGCACTGTGTGTATGGATGGTTAAGCAATTGGGCCAGTTTGGATAAAACATTCATATTTAGAGAAAATACAAAAGCAAAGCATTAAGCCTCAATGACAACACTGCGGGAGACAATGAGAGCACGCAGGCCAGGACATCAATAGTGCACACGATCGGAAGTCAGGCCTGGGCGCCTGCTCCTCGGGTCTGGTATGCAGAATGTGCACAAAATGTGCAGGTTTATGTCCTCAAAGGTATCAGAGGTACATTTAACTTTGATTGCGTGCTTTGGCTGAGTTATTGCTCTTTAATTGGGTAAAGACTTTGCAAACTCAGTTATTTTGTTTAATAGAATAAATTTTTCCTGTGTGTCACTCACCTTGTGTAGATCTAATAATTTTAAATTTTTTCTCTCAATAAACACACACACTCAGAAATCCAGTAGACTTTGCTTTACTCTAGAGCCCCTCTTTTAATCACCAGACCTGTCAAACATTGCAGATTCCACAGTGGCATAATTCCTTAACAAATGACAGACAAATTCAACTTTGTTTCTGTTTGGCGGAATTCAATTAGTAACCTTCAACCTTCCACCCTCTTACCTCACACAGTAAAACCATTTAAAGTGCCTTTGCTAAACCCTTTAAAGAGTTTAGCCAAAAACGAAAATTCTGTCATCATTTACTCGTCCTCATTTGCTCCAACCTCAATGACTTTCTGCTGTGAAACACAAAAGTAAATTTTTTAAGAATATCCTGGCCATTCTTTTCATGTAATGAAAATGAATGGGGACTGAGGCTGTTGGGCTCCTCTTTGAAGTCACACAGTAGCTTGATAGATATACAGAGGTTATCCTTTTGTGTTCAGATGGAGCAAGAAAGTGAGAAAAGTATGACAATTTTCATTTATGAGGGAACCATCCCTTTAAATAACTCCTCATACCAAGAATGAGTATTGAGTCCTGCTGTGGACTTTTAGTAGACTTCTGGTTTAGTAGACTTTTTTTTTTCTCCCCTTGCCAGAGCTACTTTGACCTGTAGTCAATGTATAGTGAAGGGAATAAAAGTGGTAGATATCATTTCTCTGGCATACTTCCCTCCCTCTGTCATGTATCTTTTCATCCTTTACCATTAGCTGTTTTGCAGAGGTTTGCATATGAGTCAGTTGGATGCAAGTGCAAGTTCGAGCAACTACTAAAGGAATTTACTCAGTCAGATAGCATCCAAGATATTTGAAATATGTTTCCTGTGTCATGAACTTTCTGATTAGATTACTTCACATAGTCATCTATCTATCTATCTATCTATCTATCTATCTATCTATCTATCTATCTATCTATCTATCTATCTATCTATCTATCTATCTATTTATCTATTTATCTATCTATCTATCTTTAGTCTGTCTGATTTCCCTTCTGGTTGAAGTAGACCGACATAAAAGATAGAGCTAAAGAATCCTGCAGCCCTTCTTAGTTAATAGGGAAATTCTGCAAAGATGCCTAAAATAGTAAGCAGAATCTTCACTTTACATCTCTGCTACTCTTTCCTGTCTTTACCACAGCATCAGCTGAAGAACTCCATGAATGTTTGGTCTTCCTGAAAGGCCAAACATAGGGTCTTTTCTTTCTTTCTTTCTTTCTTTCTTTCTTTCTTTCTTTCTTTCTTTCTTTCTTTCTTTCTTTCTTTCTTTCTTTCTTTCTTTCTTTCTTTCTTTCTTTCTTTCTTTCTTTCTTTCTTTCTTTCTTTCTTTCTTTCTTTCTTTCTTTCTTTCTTTCTTTCTTTCTTTCTTTCTTTCTTTCTTTCTTTCTTTCTTTCTTTCTTTCTTTCTTTCTTTCTTTCTTTCTTTCTTTCTTTCTTTCTTTCTTTCTTTCTTTCTTTCTTTCTTTCTTTCTTTCTTTCTTTCTTTCTTTCTTTCTTTCTTTCTTTCTTTCTCACCATTGCTCAGATCCTTCAAGCCATTATCCAAGCAACAACTGAAGACAGGCTAGCAACAAGCATACAACCTAAACGACCCCTTGGCACCAGGCTGTTATGCTCCTGTGTGTATTTCCAAGGTCACGCCGCCGTACATTTGAGACTGCAGGTAGAGCTGACGAGTGTGTGATTGACCGTGTAAAAGCTCATTGGTTTGTTTGCACTGTGCTTGGTATTTCACACTGTATCACACAGTTTGAGAATGATGTATTACCGCAAAGGCCTGTTTGAACAGACGTTTTCATCCCAGATGAGACTTTGGTGAACCCCCAGCTAGTTTATTTGAGCAGAGCAGAAATATTTGTGGAGGAGGTGAGAGACCACCACTTCCACTTTCATCCCTCGTTGAGATTGAGACTACCTTCAGTTTTCCTCTTTAGAGATAGGAATATTCCAGTTTAATTATGAGTTCAATGGCTTCTTTCAGGATTCATATAGTGTTTTTATCTGTATTGGAAAAAAATGGAATAGAACATAATGCATCTAAATTTATTAACAATAGTTTTGTTATGTATCTCTTCTAAAAATATATTTTAATATTAAGTCATTATAGTAAAAACATTATTTAATTCTTATATACTTTAAATTTTTAACTCTATTAAAAATATATACACTACCATTCAAAGTTTGGGGTTAGTAAGATTTTTTTTATTTTTTTTTTACATTTTTAAGTCTCTTATGTTAACCAAGCCTAAATTTATTTGACTGAAAAAACTTAAAGTTCGACTTAAAAAAATTAAAAGGAACAACATTTATTTGAAAATCTTCATTGAGGAACTTTTGAATGAAAGTTAATATATTTTAAGCAACTTTTTTTAAAAAGAGTTATATATATGAAGAATATATATATATGTCACAGTTTTATATCACATTTTATCAGATGGAGACACACAAACACAGCCAGTTTGTTCATGCAAACATTCACATAAATCAGCCACGAAAATAAAACACAAAGTATCCTACATTTTTGCTTGTCACATCAATGCTGTTTCTGTTGCTTTGATGGGATTGAATACAAGCTCTCACTTGCCACATGGAGACTTTTCAAGAACTAATGGGAAATGCTCAGATGTAAATCATTTGTTTATCCATTCTGACATTGAAATGTATTATGGACGCTTGGAGGTCGATGTCGAAAGCCTCTGTAGTGTTTATCTTTGTCTGTCTTCTGAACAATCTTATCCATTTCATTCACATTGTGAGAGTGGATCCACAAAACCAGGGCCCTTGAGTAAACCTGTCAGTCATTTTAGAAACTTGTTTGTCCAACTGCTCTGACAGTTTGAGTTAAAGCTGTGGCGAAATATGTTCAGTTTAAGAGGCCCTGATAGACCAGAGCGGAAAACTTTAAAGGCGGTGTGTAAACTGAGTGTGTGTAAATTTGGCCTTGGACAGGCAGGTTAACAACCCTATTGTTTGCAGCGTAAAAACCATGAGGCACAATCCACTGACTTGTCATGAATCTCCTATGTCAATGCTGGTTAACTGTTTTGTGTGTCTGCACTCTGCATACGTATATGTGTATGTGACATTAAAAAATAATTGGCAAAATGTTCTTAATTTAGGTATAACAGCTTTTTTGTTGCTTGCTGTGCTGTTATCTACATACCATCATAAAAATATAATTAAATACCATTAACCAATATAATTAAAAATATGAACATAATTATACACAGAAAGAGTAATTAATAGTTCCCAGAATTTATGTAATTATTTATTTACCTTCATGTTCTTCCAAACCCTTGACTTTCTTTCTTCACAAAATGTGAATTTTTCAATATCAGTATAGTTGAATGAGCTGTCAAGCTCCAAAATAACAATAAGCACCATGAAAATATCATAAGTGGTCCATATGAATTTTGTGCTATATGTTATCTAAAGCCATTTGTGTGGGGAACAGATTGAAATTGTGAAGTGAATTGTTCATTTGAGTTAGACATTTTCAATGAATTGGTTGATTCAGTTCACTAAACTGGTCTGAATGATTCGTTCTGTTCTTATCTGGTAACTGCACACTACGGGAAGATTATCATCATTATTTGTTACACTAAGCACATAAATAAAGCACATGAGTCATTTGGACCATTTTATGATACTTATATAGCACTTTAATTATACTTTTATGGTGCTTTTACATCTTTTTTAAGCTTGAAAGCTCCAGTCATCATTATTTTGCATGAAAAAGAGCAACCAGTATTATTCAACAATTTTTATTTTCCAAGATTTTGTGTTCAGTGGAAGAAAGTACGTCATATGGGTTTGGAAGGATGTGAGGGAGAGTAAATGATGCAAATGAAGACAGAATTTTCCTTTCAGGATGGACTAATATTAACTAACAGTTTGACAGACAACACTAACAATAACAGATGTTTGTTTTCCAATAGATAAGACATATCTAGAAATGAGAGGAGCCCCCCACACATGAGTAAGTACTGTGCTTTGATGATACGGTTTAAAAGACATGGCTTCATGTCCTATGGATAAGGGCTGAAGATAAGACCTTCGGAAATGGTTATAATGTTTGCGTGTGCCATTTAAGGATGCAATAATCCAGTTTTTCTGTTTTCATCTCCTGCTGTGACCTGTTTTAACTCAATGACCTGTTCCTAGAGGTCATGGAGGAGCAGCCCCTCTATGTCTCTTGCTCTCCATCCTCCCCTTGTTTTTCTCTTTATTTAAGTGTGTTTGTTTGGATCAGTGGGGGTCATTAGGAGACTAAACATTTGTCTGATCACAAAGGCAAGGATGGTTAATATGTTTCAACGCCTCCATTAGTGTGTGTCATTGTGTGCACAGAGAGTCCCTCCTTCTCGAACATTTCATGCCGACATACATCTCACCACCTTAAACTGAGAAACGGAGATAGAGGAAGAAAAAGAGCCCAAACCAGAACTGCAACACTTCCTGTCAACGTGCCCAATCTTGCCTGCATCAGATCTCATACGCTTATGGGAAGTGTGAGCGGAAAAAAAGAGAGAGGAGAGAAAAAAAAACTTAGAGGAGGCGAGAGATAAGACACAGTGAGAGCCGAGCAGATTGTCCACATAGAGGAAAGTGTTACGGGTTTGGGCTGGGTAGAGTGTGAATGGGATGTGAGGGCAGGCATAAACAGGAAGATTGTGTGTGTGTGTGTGTGTGTGTGTGTCGGGTTATCTGGGACCTCCACTTCTGTCTGGACTGACTGCCACCTTCCTGCCACCTCTGGTCTCCTCTAAAAGCTAACATATCCGGCCATAATTTTAGCTCACATAGGACTTGTGTGTGTCCTTTGAGTGTGTTTGTGAGAATAAGCATGTTGGAACAGTTTGTAAAGAATTTGACATAATAAGGATTCAACAGATGAAAATATAATCTTCAGAAATGATCTTAAATTATCTTTTAATACTCGTCAAAAACCTCTAAATCCATATCTAATTTGTAATAAGAACCAGCATGCAGAGACAAGACATGAAAGAGAAGCTAAGATCATGAGAGCTGGTCTGGTCACCTGTTTTTTTTCTTGTAAATCAGTTTAAAACAATTACACTAATGCCTGGAACAACGCGTTGCAAGCTTGCGTTGATGTGGCGGTAACAAAACCTCAGTACTCAAGGGCCTGATAGAATTACTTTCAACTGTCTGTTCTGTTAAACCGCATGTGTTTTTATTTAAGTTGACAGTTTAACTAACTTGTTAAGCAAGATTCTCTTCAAACTGTTGCTTTGCCCTGATTTTACATTTGTGCAATTTGCAGACACTTTTATCTAAAGCGACTTGCATTGTTTTCAAGGTATACATTTCATCAGTTAATAGCTTATATTTAGCTGTAGCTCCCCTTGTGGTAACGAAAATGCACTTACACATTTTGAGATATTAATGAGAATTGTTTGAGTGCATTTTGAAATGGCTGACTTTTGATTGCAGACTCGGGTAGTTTAAAGGGGTCATATGATGCTATTTTAAAGATCATTATTTTGTGTATTTGGTGTAACAGAATATGTTGACATGTTTTAATGTTCAAAAAACACATTATTTTTCAAATACTGTACATTATTGTAGGTCCTCTATGCCCCGCCTCTCTCAAACGTGTCGTTTTCAACAAAGCCCCCTCCTTTGACAAGTGCAGTCTGCTCTGATTGGCCAGCTGACCCAGTGCATTGTGATTGGCCGAACACCACAAGCACGCGTCGGAAATGTAACGCCCCTTACCATAATCGCAGCTTCAACTTTCAAAGTAAATATCAAGACAGTTAATAATGTTGTTAGTTTTACCATCAGTTCAAGCCTGAAAGGGCAACAGAGTCGCGTGAAAGACACTGATGATGCAGTACACAAGCTGCGGTTAAGACAGCTGACGTGCTATGATTTCTGACAGGCAGTTCACTCTCCTGTGAGGTGACCCTGTTCCCCTCACACACACACACGACGCGTTACTCTGCGCT
>NW_015505194.1:386982-400700 GCF_001515645.1 Sinocyclocheilus grahami
AGATAGTGACGTAGACATGAGGGGGTGTGTTAGAACGAGCCGTTTTAGGTAGGTGTGGCTGACTCTTAACTTTTATAAAGAATATCTCTTTGGATTTGAGACTTTAGTCTTTGCAACTTTACAGATCTTCTTTATGCACCAAGAGCTTGCAACACTCCAAAGAGAAAGGAAAACTTGAAATCGCATCATATGACCCCTTTAACAGTTTGAGCACAGTTTGAGACATTGTTGAGATATCCTCTGAAGGAGGCAAGCAAGAATACAAGTTTTTTTCCCCCCAGGAGTTTTAATTAAAAGTCTCCATTTGCTTTCGCTGAACTTAATAAAGACAGAAGTAAAGAGTCGGTTTTGTGAGTGTTTTTGTGTAAGTGCTAAACAAGTGTTGCTTATTAGATAAGATAAGATGTGAAAGAACAAGACTGACTAGATGTGCTGGGAATGCTGGCGTTTGAGTGTGTATATCATTATGACACAGGCTGAATTATGATGAACATCGCACCATACCGAATACTGAATTGGAGTAGTCATGTCCTTTATTGGCTTGAACTGGTCTGATGTTGATTACTTCATTTAAAAAAAAACATTTTTTACAGCTGTATGAGCCCCAGGGGAAAATATTTTTGCTCTGAGATTGCTCGCTCTTAGCTCATAGAGTATGTTTTGTTTAAGTATTAGCTTTCTCTGAGATGTTTCAAATGTGATAATTGTTGACATGCACTAATGTTCAAAAGTTTGGGGTCAGTAAGATTTTTAGATGTTTTTGAAAGTGTCTCATGCTCTTCAAGGCTGCATTTATTTGACTAAAAATACTGGAAAACGGTAATTTATTGAATATAATATTACAATTTACAAATATAGCTGCAAGCAGCAATACGGGGCCGAGCCCCGAAACCAGTGCAAACAGAACAGCACAGCAAGCATTTCAAGCATTCAAATGTTGGGGTTGTAGCGCAATGCAGAGCAGGAAGAGCACAAACAGCAGAAATTGAAAGTACATGAAAAACAGCTGGTTCAGAAGTAGACTAGAGTTGAGAATGAACTAAAAATGAACAGAAGGTCAGATGAGAATGAACACAGTATGAGCAAAAACACACTTATGTTCAATCCAAGAGGATTAAAGATTAGTACAATGCTTACCTGGATACTAAAGGAATCGAAATGACACAACATTACACACAATTTTATAAGGTTGTCTCACACGGGACTCGAACCAACAATCTCTGGGTAAGATGTCTGTAACTCATCTTGTTGCGTCACTCGGCAGACGTGGGTTCACACAGATGCCATAGTTCAGTAGTTCAAGTGAGAATCAACTCAAAATGACCAGAAGTTCAGATGTGAACAAACACAGAATGAACAAAAAAAGACTTCTAATCCTAGTGGTAGACAAGAACAAAGCTTATTGGGATTATAAAGTAATCTAATTAACACAACTTTACACACAATTTTATAAAGTTGTCCCACACGGGACTCGAACCCACAATCTCTGGATCAGATGCCTCGTTGCACCACTGGGCAGGCCTGGATACACACCTGCCAAAGTTCAGTAGTTTAAGTGAGAATGAACTCAAAATGAAGAATAAAAAAAAAAATGCAACACATGTTATATTGAATAATTTCAGTGTGTTTCATTCTCAGAAATACTGAGTGTTTGGAACAGAAGCAACTTTTTACAAAATAACAATTTAGCATGCTAAGCTAACTAGCATAAGGACACAAACACAGGCAGGGTCAATTTTGGAGTGATATTTCTCAGGAACGATAGCAAATATCAAAAATCCGTTCAGTCATTTCTGTGCGGCTCGGTCCTAAAATAATCTGAGCCGATTTTAAAGAAAAATTTGACAAAATTTGTAGGAGGAGTTGCAAAAATTTTTTTTTTCATTTGCCTCAATATGGCAGACAGTCACATTTAAGGAAAATGACAAATTACGCATTGTCGGAATCGGCATAAGACAGTAAACAAAATGACATTTTTGACAAACAAACAAAATCTGGACAATATTTTCAAAAGTTATAAGCATTTTGGCAAAATTCGTTATATCTCTGGAACACTAGGCGGCGCTGTGTTCAAACTTCTCAGGTACCTTCAGGACATTCTGATGATGATTTGTATACATTTTTGTAAAGATATGTCAAACTGTTTAAAAGATATTGCAATTTATGACAAAATTCA
The DNA here is from genome assembly GCF_001515645.1 of Sinocyclocheilus grahami. Classification (NCBI taxonomy): domain Eukaryota; kingdom Metazoa; phylum Chordata; class Actinopteri; order Cypriniformes; family Cyprinidae; genus Sinocyclocheilus; species Sinocyclocheilus grahami. The sequence continues at coordinate 389,159 of NW_015505194.1, forward strand.
AAATTTTCGTTTCGATTGCTCAAACGTTTGGCCAAGATACAGCCTCTGAACCAATTTCGGGTCGACCTTGTTAAGTTTGTGACATCATAACTTTTGAACAAAGATGAATAAAAAATATTTTCGCTATTTATATGGCCGCTACTGTAATGGGCAGAGACTTAATGTAAGATGTTGAATGGCATCAGCATGAAGAGACGAATCAGGTGTACTGAATTTCATTTTTCTAGTATTTATGGCCATCTCTACAATTGTGCCAAATTTCATCATTATTTTTCTCATGTTCCGTTGACAGGGCTGCCATAGACTCCCATTCGGGAAAAATAAGAAAACTAACGGATGCAATAGGTGCCTGGCCCCTAATAGTGTTGTCAAAAGACCCGGTACTTCGGTACCAAGTCGGTACTAAAACAATGAAAACGTTACGGTACCAGGTTTTTTTAAGTACCGGTGTTACCGAGTCACAATATCAAAACTGACAGCCACAAATAGATTTTCCAAAAGGCTTTGACTTTGTTGAATAAACATGAGCACTGCACGTGTCAACTGTCGAAACCCGGTTTGGGTGTTTTTATATCACTGTATTTCTGAAGAAAAACGACACTTACATCTTGCCTGTAATGCCTGAGTAGCGTTTGTGAGCACAGGGCTTATTTGATTACAGCCGTTACTGGGGAAATCTCTATCTCTCCCGCTCTACAAGCGCCTCCTGCTGGCAGAGAATGAATTTGCATATATATATGCCCCCACAAATAGAGTGCAAGTCTGTGGGAAACACCACTTCTATTATGAATATTATTCAATATTTTAATATAGATTTTCGGATTGAAATGAACGGTGTTATTAGAGTAGTTAATCGTTAGCATAAGCGCGGCTAATTTGACTTTGTTGAATAAACATGAGCACTGCACGTGTCAACTGTCGAAACCCGGTTTGGGTGTTTTTATATCACTGTATTTCTGAAGAAAAACGACACTTACATCTTGCCTGTAATGCCTGAGTAGCGTTTGTGAGCACAGGGCTTATTTGATTACAGCCGTTACTGGGGAAATCTCTATCTCTCCCGCTCTACAAGCGCCTCCTGCTGGCAGAGAATGAATTTGCATATATATATGCCCCCACAAATAGAGTGCAAGTCTGTGGGAAACACCACTTCTATTATGAATATTATTCAATATTTTAATATAGATTTTCGGATTGAAATGAACGGTGTTATTAGAGTAGTTAATCGTTAGCATAAGCGCGGCTAACGCTAATATAATGAGCATTAGAATGAAGTTTCTTTATTAACTATTTATTGCTCCTATAACTTTTATTAAATTTGGATTTATAAGTTCATTTAAAGGCACAATATGTAAGATTTTTTTTATTAAAATATTCAAAAACCACTAGAACAGTGTTATATATTTTGCTGACTAGTGTACTTACATTATCCCAAATGTTTCGAAGAATGTTTAAATCCAGAGAAATAAGCAATTTTAACTAGTGACACGGACCGTGTCTATAGTGTCATTGTGTCGTCTGCCAATGACGTCATAACCCCTCGATTTCTGGTTTTGTGTTGTAGAAAACATGGAAACACCAAAGACACTTTAATATGTTATGCGTTTTAATAGACCGGTGACGACCGCACAGAGTAGCATTATAACAGAACTTTCAAATGTATCTAGTATGATAAAACAGCGTTGCTTTTTTTTCCACATATGCACGACCGGAAGGATTGGAAGCAGTTGACTGTGGCATAATAAAAGCTCCGCTGCTTTCGAGCCGTGTGTCGCGCTCGTTCAGCAGCCTTGTTTCGCTTCGACGGCTTTCAGCCTCACCCTGCTTCATTCTACTACGTTAACAAATCATTAGCTCATTCATGAACATGATTTCTGCCCAAGTACCATCGGATTGCATCGGCTGTGGGGATGAAGACGACAACTCCCATGATTCCACACTCAGTCACGGCGTCATCAAACTACGCCTTTGTCTATTTTGAATATGTGCCCTCTAGCGGCAAAAATTACATATTGTGCCTTTAATGATAACGTAGGCTAATAGTCATTACAACATAAAGTGTGGTCACATTTACTGTTTGTCTTTGAAATTTCACAGGAGAAAGTAATTTCAGTCATTTCAATAGGATTTCGCATGATCTGGAGTTTTCAGAAAAAGGTTTAGCTTGTGTTCGTGTTGGTCACTCAAATTTGCTGTGGAAAACAGAAAGTTGCTTCATTGATCACTACAGTATTGACAATAGACCTATTTGGCACATTAATTTATATACACATTATATTTCTCAGTAACGAGGAGGTAAAATCACTGTTTTGAAGTACAGTATACTAAACTCACAGCTTCATTGTTTGTAGAGAGAGACGCGCAGATGCAGATCTCTCTCTCATCTCTCTGTCGTGAAACAGTTGTCTAATATTAAATGATTTGCAACTTCGCTCTCTTTCAATGCTTAGCGGTGCATTTTGCGCTCTGCTTCTGTGAACAGAAAACCCCTCCTACTTTGATTTGATTGGCCATCTCAATTATTTTGACATTGATGAGCGTTATTTAGCCCCCTGAGGCAGACCATGCTGAAAATATAGCTTTTAAAGGTTTTTGTCATCCTAACAAGTGCGCTGCATAATGGAGTCCAGCAGATCAGTGCAAGAATTTAAAATATTGAGGGGGGGGGGGCAGTTTGGCCATTTCTAATTATTGGGCGGGGGGACTTGTTCCCCTCAATGTCTATGGTGGTTATGGCCCTGTGCCAATGTACATATTCTGGAGACAAATGTTAGCCTGACTCGGCCTGTGTCGGCCTCGATCTTCTTCTTAACCCTGAGCTTTGTGTGCAGGGGGACAGCAGTAGCCCTGAGCCGGAGGCCTTTGACCTTCCCAGGGTCATCGATTGCCCTCCGCGAAGCCTTCATCTTGATTCTGACACCCCTTCTTCATCGCCATGTGATCCTAGAATCAATTAAATCAGACATTCTTCTGGACTGAAGTCATTTCCTTATTGCTCCTATTCATCTTTCACTGTGTAGCCATTCAACGAGTCTGAGTCTCTCTCAGATGACAAGTATTGGCTTTCTCTCGTCTGGTCACACGGAGTGTGTGAGGAATGTGTGTGAGCTTCAAACAGCCTCCTGTTGGATTCACAGCCCATTCTGTGCATTCCTGTCTCACTGCCAGCTTTACCCAGCCAACTATCCACCCTCACATAAGCTGGTATCAGAGAGAGAGAGAGGAAAGGGAGTGGAGAGGCAGACAGACGGAGAGAGAAAGCTTCCGTCTGACAGCAAGGTCTGGTTGACTCTCATAATGAGTGTGGCTGACCTTTATTACACTAATGTTTTGGCTTTGATTGGTGCTATTTTTGTAGACATTTTTAAATTAAAGGCATATTCTGGGTTCAGTTAAATTCAATAACAGAATTTTCCATTTGTCCCGTTTTCTTTTCTAACCCCCCCCCCCCCCCCCCCCCACACACACACAAACAAGCTTCTGTCAGGGAGTTTTTCCTAACGACGTCCTTTTCTATAGACTCTTAAAATGCTGAAGAGGTAAATGGTGATGTTTCACTTCCAAAAAAGTACCATGATATTAACTTTGGACATTCTACACTTACAAAACAAGTATTAAAAACTACCATGTTCTAACATGGTATTTTGGACTTGTATCACCTTGCAGTACATGCCATGGTAAATACATTTCAGTACCATGTTATATATCAAAGTACCATGGTATGCTAACTGATACCAGTACCGTATCATGGTACCACCAAAGAAACTGACAGTACAGTGAGGCACTTACAGTGTAAGTATATGCCGCCAATTCGTAAACGTTAAAATGCTCACTGTTCACAGTATAGCACACAAGACATAAACAATATTGGTGGTAACATGATTTTAGCGTGGAAAATATTATTTACTAACCTTTTGTGTGTAAAGTTCCAGTTTAAAACCTTTGCTGCCTTGACAATGCAGTATAAACCCTAAAATTGATGTAAACCATTTTACAGTTAAAATAATACATTTTAAAATAATTAATGTTTTTTTATATAAAATTATGCTTTTATTTCTGCTTTTAAATCCTCCAAAAATGAACCCCATTCACTTCTATTGTAAGTGCCTCACGAAATATCAAAAGGTTTTTTGTGGTAATCAACATCAACTTGTACTGAACATTCCTTTATCTCATCTAGTGTGGTCTGAAATGTAAGTTAATTTCCTGTTTATAGGAAAATTGTGCTGACTATCAGCATGTCTGTGCGGCTTCATGCCTTTAAACCCTACATCTTGATTCATGAATCATTCCGTTAGTGAGGTGGTGAAGTGTGTGTGTGAGTATAGGAAGCTTGAGGAAGTGTGTTCTATTACTGAATGGGGCAGTAGGGTGTGTGTGCAGAAGAACAGGAACAGGAAGACGGATCGCCAGTGGCCAGTGTGACTTCCTGTGGAGGCCATGGCTGGAGAGTTAGAGTAGACCCATGGGAGATGGCCATAATCACGGCAATCAGCATGATTAAACCTCTTTAAACCACCCAGAGAGAGAGAAAAAGAGAAACAGAAGGAAAGTTCACAAGAGACAGAATTAAAAGTAGTTTTCTTTGAAGCTATACCATAACAGTTGTGTGATATTTGAAGCGAGTTGTGTTTTTGGCCTCAGCAGCTGCACTGGAGAAAGTCCTCTGTGTGCACCAGTGGCGTAACCAGAATTGTAATTTTGGGAGCCCTATCATAAAATGAGGGGGCCGCTCTATATTACATGTAGGATATAATGTCTATATTAAATGTGCGCATTTCCAAGTGTTTGTGCGGCGTGTGGAAGTGCGCTTATACTGCATGACAGTTAACATGGAGGCGACGCTGCTATCACTTGCACTTATACTCCATCATTTTTGGTCATACAGACAAGAATAATTACATCGTTCGAATCTGGTAAGGGTCTACATTTGTTTGTGTGCACTCACAATAACAACAAAACGTTGTGCGCTGTAAAATAATGAAACCAAACTTGAACGCATCAAAAATTAACCGAACTTGTGCCTCACAGACATGAGAAATATAGAACGCAAAATGTTTTAATAATGAACCAGTTCAAATAGGATTTTTTTTTTCTCAGATTTAAGAACTGAGATGGAAGTCTCACCACTACACTGATGAAATGTTCGTGTCGGTGTCCTGAAAACGAAGACACGTCAGTTGCCGCTTCACTCACTATCTCCTTGTGGAAAGCTGAAGCAGGCTCAGACGTAGATGGCAAACTTTCTCTTTCTCGCTCATCTTTACGTGATTTCTTGAAAAATGTCAAAATTGAACCATTGTCATTGGACAATTCATAAGAGCAATAAATCAACAATTCCTTAAAGGGGTCATATGATGCTATTTTAAAGATCATTATTTTGTGTATTTGGTGTAACAGAATATGCTTAAAAAAACACATTATTTTCAAATACTATACATTATTGTAGGTCCTCTATGCCCCGCCTATCTCAAACGCGTCGTTTTCAACAAAGCCCCTCCTTCCGACAAGCGCAGTCTGCTCTGATTGGCCAGCTGACACAGTGCATTGTGAATGGCATGCAAATGAGGGGGCCTAGGCCCCCCCAGGCCCCCTGGTGGCTATGCCACTGGTGTGCACAAAACCATCACATGTTCATGTTCATTGTCTTGTACAACATCATGCATAAACAAAAAACACAATCATTGGCAATATATAGCCTTATGCCTCTGATTGGAAAATGAATTATATATTAATGCATGTGATCATTGGTTTTAATAAATAAAATATTATTCATTTAAAAAATATCAAATTGATTACATGATATGCCAATTAATGAACTGAATTTAATAGCAATTAATTATATTTATCAATAATATGTACAGTATATATATATATATATTAACATTTGTTTAATAATGGAATTTTTTCATTTTTACTCCGAAAATCTTCAGTAGTGCACCTTTAACAACATTATATCGTTGCGGCAGATCAGTAAAACATTGAATAGACATTAAAATTTACAGTCTACAGCAGTCCATTCTGTAGTCAAGTTTCATACATTTCATACATTTTTCAGTCTATCCGTGTCAGATACATTCTTGCATTATGCTAAAGTTATTTGTTAGTTGTTGGTCAACTTACACATGCATCAGACAGACCGTTGTGGCAAAAAAGTTTAGAGTCTGCAAGATTAAAAAAAAAGCTATATATATACACGTATATATATGTTTTTGAAAGAAGTCTCCTTGGTCTTATTGACCCCAACCTTTTAAATGGTTTATGTCAACTGTTTATTTTGTCTTATTTAAAGTCCAGTTCCACAGCAATAAATGACCTGTTTCCATTTCGCAGTGCCCGAGCTTGTGAGCTGTGTCATGTACAATGCTGTATGCATGACTCATTCCTCACTGTAACAGTATGTATATGTTGAAAGAGGCCTGAATCAGGGTGCTATTGGGGTAAACGAGGGTTCTCTGTCTGTCACCGTGATGGCTGAGGAAAAGAGAGGACTAATTGAACTGCAAAGTGTTCTAATTAGTGAGCACAGCAATAGCAGCACTGCAGGGATCTCGCTGGATGGAATGAGAGTCTATATGCTTGCGAGTTATACCTATTTCTCTCTCTCTCACACACACGCACACACACACCATAATTAAAGGGATAGTTCATTAAAAAATTTTAATTAATTAATCAAGCCACCCTATGTGTATATGACTTTCTTCTTTCAGACAAATAAAATTGGAGTTATATTTTAAAAGCCCAAGCTTTATAATGGCAGTGAATGGGTGATATTCAATAGTCCAATATAAGTCCAATAAACTGCACTAATCCATCATTTTTAATGTTCATTTTTGGGTGAGCTATCCCTTTAATGTGCACACACAATGAAACTTCTTAATGGGTATGCAATCGCTTAGACACACAAAAACACACACACCCAAACAGGACTGTTCATTCAAACCTTGTAAATGATGTCATCTTATTTTGATTAATGTTTGTTTGATGAGTGGATGTGTGTCTCCCCTGGACAGGAAGTGTGTGTGTGTGTGCCTCAGTGCAAGCTTCACGTGAACCGATTATCTCTTCCTCTTTACTAGTTATAGCACGAAATAAACATGAATGAACATCAGACGGTATCTTGTTTCAACCACAATGCCAGTACACACCATTTTTCAAGTTCAAGTCCACCGATGTAAATCTACTCTCCTGTTGGTTTGTTTGTCAGACAAAATGGCAGATTCGGCGTTATGATTGGTCAGATTGCATGCTAATCAAAATCCCGGCGAAGGGTCAGTTAGAATCTGTTTTAAATCAAAAGCTTGTGAGTCAGAATTACATTAAGGAAATCTGTATCGATACCTATAGCCCTACATCAACCTTAATTGTTTAATTGTTATTTGAGGTCTAATTGACATTTGACTTCAAATAAAGCTTTTTTCATTATTTGCTTTCTTAAAAAAAAACTGTTTTCCAATTAAACATGTCCTAAATGTCGCCAGAAAGAAGTACACCCACCCGTACACATTTTTTGCATTTATGTGTAATGTGTCTTTCTCAGCTATTCTAATCATTTCACTTGTTGTTTGTATGGGCTATCTTTGTTTATTGCTGTTATTTGAAGTGTTTGTGTGTGTGTGTGTGGTGTGGAGAGCTCTGGTCCCTCCTTCTCCAGGGTTGATTGATGAGTTTGAACTGGTGTGTCTCATGGAGGGGGAGGCAGCAGAGCTTTGATTTCCGTCCTGTTGGTCTGGGTTACGTCCTGCTTTCTGTCCACCTCTCTCTCGCTTTCTCTTTCTCGGTCCGTCACTGCTGGTATCATCCTCTTAAGCGTCCACTGGTTAACAAAATTGAATGCTTATCTAAAGGGATAGTTCACCCAAAATCTCTGTCATCATTTACCCATCCTCATGTCGTTCCTAACCTGTATATCTTTCTCTCTTCTGTGCAGCAAAACTGGGAGAATTTTTAAAGAATCGTACTGGTTGCTCTTTCCCATTCAGTTGCAATGAATAAGAACTGGGGCTTTCAAACTTCAAAAAGGGCACAAAAAAAGAAGAAAAGAATCAACTGTTAATCAGCTAAATGAGTCATCAGGAATTCGAATCCCACTTCCGTGATGGCTACACGTTACTGTGTAACGACTGTATATTTTATATTAGTTCATGTTGCTTTTGTGCAACAGATGTATAACAATTTATTTGTTTAAGATATTTTATGTTTAGATATTTCTATTTTGCAGGAATCCCGTGAATCAAGTCTTGTCCTGCGCCGCACTCTGTTGCGTCGGGTCTCATGGGAGAGCAGGTCCCTAATCCACTGGCACTGGACTCGACAGTGCGTGAGCTACATCTTTTTTACAATCTAGAAATCTACAATCTACAATCTTTTACAATCTTTTTTAGAAATCACTGCATTCTGTCAGCAATGTAATGCGGCAGTAACGTATAGAGACCTTGGCTTGTAACTATACTCTAATTACGATTTCGAAATTACTCCGTTACTAAAAAAAGTAATCAAATTACAGTAACACATTACTAAGTAATGCGTTACTGCCCAACACTGCTTGTGAATCAGAGAACTCTTCATTCAGTTATGGCAATGAACGTTTGGTGTCCGACACGTAGTGTAGGTGGTAGACAGGGGTGTGAAATAACGAATTACAAATTCTCACGTTACAGTAATTAAGTAGTTTTTATCAGTAATTGTACTTTTTTGAGTAGTTAAAAAATTGTGTACTTTTACTTTTATTTGAGTACATTTTAAGTGATGTATCGGTACTTTTACTCCGTTATTTTCCTCCGTTTGTGGTCGTTACATGCTTATTTTAATTTGATGTTTTATCCATCAACGTGATTGGATAGAGAGTAATAGGTCTCGTGACTTTCGTCAAATCAAATTGTGCATAGAAAACTTTAACCGCCAACTGTTTATCATGGCTGCTGGAAGTGCATTCTTCAAGCATCAATTCAGTCGCATCTTCCTCTAACTTAATATGTTAAGGTAAATTTCGGATTTCTGCTTACTAAATGATTTGCATATATGCTGGCCTATCTACACGGCCTGAAATTTGGATTTCAGGTTGCGGGTATTGAATATACAGTGTTAACTCGCGCAAATGCCACGTTCGGTAAATTCCCACTTATGAGACGCGCGATCTGCGCTGCCTCGTCTCTCTCTCTCGCGTGCGTTCTGCAGCGGTCACTTGGATAAGTCGTTGTTGCTTGTTGAACTTGTTGAATTTTGATGAGTTTGAGCGTTTGATGCGCGCTGTGAAAAACTGTGTTGCAAACACCAATTGAGGACCAAATCTGCACTTTATTGATGACCCGTGGCGTTAATATACTGCATCTGTGCCAGCTCGTGATGTAATAAAACTGCAGCTCGTTAATAAACGTTTTTTAAAAAATCCATTTTATACAATCCACCTTCATTTAGCAAGTGCACTCGTGCATAAACAATTTTCAAGTTCAACACTTTTTGTTCCGTTCAGTTGTGGATGCTGCTGATTCACCGAGACCGCCGCGGCTCAGCAAAGAGACATGCGCGCGCGTGTGTGTGTGTGTGTGTGTGTGTGTTTTCCTTTGAAATAGTTTCCCAGAAATACTTCGCTATTTAATGCATTTTTCCTTACAAATTGTATTATCAGCATAACAATTCGAGTAAATGTGTAATCATATGGCTTCAGAAGGCCCTTATGGTCATTTTTTTAATTGACACTTTTACATGTTTTTGTGTTTTTATGCTTTGAATCATGGAATTGCATTTTTTTTTATTTCTTGTGTTTCACAGAATAAAGCCAGTCATATGTTTGTGAAACAATATGAGGTTGTGTAAATGATGACATCATTTTTGGACGAACTGTCCTTTTAAGGGTTGAATAATGTCTCTCTTTCATTGTCCACTTCCGCAGTAACTCATGCTCTTGTCCTAGGGCTCCCCAGAAACGGTTTAAAGGAACTGAGAAGTCCAGTTCATCATCATTGAGACTCGTTTGGGTAGACTAATGAAGCACTTCCCTTGTTTATGTGTGCTGGTGTTTCGGTCCCTTGGCTGGGAATTTCTGGTTGATCCTAAGGACTTCTGAGAGTGCCGCTCGTTCTTTCAGCAGACAACCTGTAAAATCCTTGTTAAGATTAAACTTGTCTGCAGCCGGCAGAGGTGTTCTGCGTAAGACATGGAATTTCTTTCAAGCTTTGTCCAATTTATGTGTAGTCAAGCTCTTCATTACCAGCAGATGTGTGTGTGATGGACTAATTATTTTAGTTGAGAAAGACCAGACTCCTGGCCTGTTCTCAGGGTTCACATATGTACTCACACATGTTGAGAGGTGAACACACACATTGAATGGGTCCACAGCAAAAGGCAGACCTATTTAATTCATTAAAATAACGTTCCAGGTTCAGTACAAGCTAAGCTTTATTGATTTTCACAGAAATTAATTTAGTTTTGACCCTCAAGCAAAACAAATCATGTTTGTAATGCTCTTATAATGCAGGTCTATGGGGAAAGGCATTGGTGCTTTTAAACTGTACACTGTTTCAAAAGTATAGCCACAAAAATGTACATTATCGATTGCTTACTTTGTCACATAGTTATATCCAATGTGAGCATGTCAAACTGATAAACCCATAAATCTTTTAAGTATGCTAAAAAGGAACATTAAGTAACTGCCCGCTGTTTTCAAGGAACAAATTCGATCAACGTCATTGCGTCTGTAGAAGAACAGAAGTCTCACTGTTAACATAATGATTTAGATTTGTACATTGATGATGATAATTATTTGAACATTTCTTAAATTTTTGTAATATACAAACAAGCTTCACATTTAATGCTCTATAATGTCTTGCCCCATAGACTTCCATTTTAAGTGCATTAATGCAATTTTGTGAAATTTTCTTTAATAGCCAAAGTTATGTTCGAATCATGTCAAAATTATATCATTTACGAATTCAGTGCACTTGAAAGTCATAATTACCAGTAGGAATTTCATGATTTTTTCAAGCTCTGACTTTCTGAATTGGGCACTTGTTAGTTTGTAAAATTATAGTGGAAGCAAATTAATGTTAATTATAATTGTAAAATTGTAATTATGAATGTTGATAGTTCAGTTTCATTTGTATGTATTTTGTGTACCATCAACACTACTCATTTAGATTGTCAATGAAGAGACAGACTTCACTTTGACTACATTTCCCATCATTCTCAGGGGTAGTACATAAAAGATAAAATACACAACTGAAATACCAATTACATATAAAATGTGCATTCTTTGCATTTAATTATTTTTTTATTGCTGAAAGACTTTTCTGATTTTTTTAAGTGAAAATGTATGGAGCCCCTAAGTGGACATGATAATGGAAAAAAAATATGAGATGAGAGGAAAATTTATGTTTCGGTGCTTTTGCATCCACCCAAGAAAGTTTGCATTTGCTTGCAAAAATTTCATGTTCTCAAAACACTTCTGTTCCCCCAAGAAAATAAATAATATAAATCAATTAAATTTGTTTACGTAACAAATATAATTGAGTTGTATTATTTATTTTGTTTATAATTTTTTCCC
>NW_015505194.1:400710-401048 GCF_001515645.1 Sinocyclocheilus grahami
AAAGCAACTATGGTTGCAAGTTCCGTCATTACCAATAGAGTTCAAAGGAACTTGTGAGCATAGTTTGCTAATGATGCTTTAAGGAAACCTAACCTCAGGGGAGTTACTGAATCAACATCATTACTTTCTGTAATGTACTATTTTAATAAAAATAACTGCCCAAATGAATCAAACCTTCGCAAAGTCCCACCCCCCTAGTTACTGTTGATACGTCCGTCAAGCCATGGCGCTTGCATTGCGGAGCAAAGAGGACACTGACAACGTGCCAGACAAGACAGAGCAGGTTACATTTCGTATGAAACAAAGTCTCAGCTTTCAAATTTTGTCATTTTTAAGAA
>NW_015505194.1:402580-404409 GCF_001515645.1 Sinocyclocheilus grahami
ATGAGCACTTAGAGAGGATCTTGAGTAATTGAGGTGTGGACATGGTTTTGATGTGTTACTTACAACTTGATGCTGCCTTGGGTTCAGTTTCAGTCAGTTTTCAGTCAGGAAACCGTTGAATCTGCTTCTAAATGTTGGTTGACGAAGATATAGTGATGCTTTCAATGGATAATCGTGTCAACTCACAATGCATCCATTATGTGTAATGTGTCTTTCTCAGCTATTCTAATCATTTCACTTGTTGTTTGTATGGGCTATCTTTGTTTATTGCTGTTATTTGAAGTGTTTGTGTGTGTGTGTGGTGTGGAGAACTCTGGTCCCTCCTTCTCCAGGGTTGATTGATGAGTTTGAACTGGTGTGTCTCATGGAGGGGGAGGCAGCAGAGCTTTGATTTCCGTCCTGTTGGTCTGGGTTACGTCCTGCTTTCTGTCCACCTCTCTCTCGCTTTCTCTTTCTCGGTCCGTCACTGCTGGTATCATCCTCTTAAGCGTCCACTGGTTAACAAAATTGAATGCTTATCTAAAGGGATAGTTCACCCAAAATCTCTGTCATCATTTACCCATCCTCATGTCGTTCCTAACCTGTATATCTTTCTCTCTTCTGTGCAGCAAAACTGGGAGAATTTTTAAAGAATCGTACTGGTTGCTCTTTCCCATTCAGTTGCAATGAATAAGAACTGGGGCTTTCAAACTTCAAAAAGGGCACAAAAAAAGAAGAAAAGAATCAACTCTTAATCAGCTAAATGAGTCATCAGGAATTCGAATCCCACTTCCGTGATGGCTACACTTCACTGTGTAACGACTGTATATTTTATATTAGTTCATGTTGCTTTTGTGCAACAGATGTATAACAATTTATTTGTTTAAGATATTTTATGTTTAGATATTTCTATTTTGCGAGAATCTCGTGAATCAAGTCTTGTCCTGCGCCGCACTCTGTTGCGTCGGGTCTCATGGGAGAGCAGGTCCCTAATCCACTGGCACTGGACTCGACAGTGCGTGAGCTACATCTTTTTTACAATCTAGAAATCTACAATCTACAATCTTTTACAATCTTTTTTAGAAATCACTGCATTCTGTCAGCAATGTAATGCGGCAGTAACGTATAGAGACCTTGGCTTGTAACTATACTCTAATTACGATTTTGAAAATTATAACGCGTTAAATTACTCCGTTACTAAAAAAAGTAATCAAATTACAGTAACACATTACTAAGTAATGCGTTACTGCCCAACACTGCTTGTGAATCAGAGAACTCTTCATTCAGTTATGGCAATGCACGTTTGGTGTCCGACACGCACTGTAGGTGGTAGACAGGGGTGTGAAGTAACGAATTACAAATACTCACGTTACAGTAATTAAGTAGTTTTTATCAGTAATTGTACTTTTTTGAGTAGTTAAAAAATTGTGTACTTTTACTTTTATTTGAGTACATTTTAAGTGATGTATCGGTACTTTTACTCCGTTATTTTCCTCCGTTTGTGGTCGTTACATGCTTATTTTAATTTGATGTTTTATCCATCAACGTGATTGGATAGAGAGTAATAGGTCTCGTGACTTTCGTCAAATCAAATTGTGCATAGAAAACTTTAACCGCCAACTGTTCAGCATCAATTCAGTCGCATCTTCCTCTAACTTAATATGTTAAGGTAAATTTCGGATTTCTGCTTACTAAATGATTTGCATATATGCTGGCCTATCTACACGGCCTGAAATTTGGATTTCAGGTTGCGGGTATTGAATATACAGTGTTAACTCGCGCAAATGCCACGTTCGGTAAATTCCCACTTATGAGACGCGCGATCTGCGCTGCCTCGTCTCTCTCTCTCG
>NW_015505194.1:407094-413252 GCF_001515645.1 Sinocyclocheilus grahami
ATTATGGTGTCCTGCGGAGCGCTGGTGTGCTGGACAGCGACTGAAAACGCCGGAGGACCCGTGGTGTCAAACTCATTGTCGTCCGGATAAAGTTCGATATCTGACATGATGCTAAAGACAGGAGATAATGGAGGTAAGGCTGCTTTGATTATTTATAGAGGTTCTCTCTTGTGCTGATTGGATAGATGGTGTAATTACTGATGATGAACTGGCCGTGTTAATTATCTGCGCGCGCTCCTCCCGAAACTTGTTAATAAAACATCACTTAGATTGTCAATGAAGAGACAGACTTCACTTTGACTACATTTCCCATCATTCTCAGGGGTAGTACATAAAAGATAAAATACACAACTGAAATACCAATTACATATAAAATGTGATGTAAATGTAAAATGTAATTATTTTTTTATTGCTGAAAGACTTTTCTGATTTTTTTAAGTGAAAATGTATGGAGCCCCTAAGTGGACATGATAATGGAAAAAAAATATGAGATGAGAGGAAAATTTATGTTTCGGTGCTTTTGCATCCACCCAAGAATGTTTGCATTTGCTTGCAAAAATTTCATGTTCTCAAAACACTTCTGTTCCCCCAAGAAAATAAATAATATAAATCAATTAAATTTGTTTACGTAACCAATATAATTGAGTTGTATTATTTATTTTGTTTATAATTTTTTCCCCTTTCTACTTTATATAATTTATGTATTTTGAGTATTTGTATGTATGTGTATTAAGTGTTGTCCATACATGTGAAGCACCATGGCAGTCTGAATTAATTGCCCAATGGGGATTAATAAAGCTCTAAACTTAAGAAGCGTCTGCGTTCACTCACAAATGCATTGAATATATTTATAACTTTTTCTCCCAACGTTTTTTTCCTGTCACCATGTCCCCGTCACACCCCCCCCATGGACTGTTTGTTGTGTTTCCTTCCCCATGTGTTCAGTGTGACCTAGTTTATTCCTCATGTGTCTTAATTGGATATGTTTCACCTGCCCTTAATCAATTATGTCGTTACCTTCTGTGTACTTATACTCCCCTCTTGTCTCTGTCGGTCGTCTGATCTCGTCAGTTTGTGCTAGTGTGTATTTTGCCCTGTTCCTTGGATTTATTAAACATATTGAACTTCTTCGTCGTCTTGTGCCCTTTGGGATTACACACACACACACACACACAGACAGACAGACAGACAGACAGACAGACAGACAGAGTAGTGTGACAGTCCCTTTATGGGCTCTGTAATAAAGGATGAGGAAAATTCAAAATTGTCAATTTTATTTAGACCAATATTACTTGATTGTCATAATTATGATTTCTAAACCCAGAAGTAGCAACTTCCCAAGAGGACTTGCAGCATATGATTTACTTCTTGCTAGTCAGCTGCTAGTGGGTGGGACATTCTCATTCCAGAGAGCATCTAACTGGACAAAAATCTGTGTAGTGCAACATGAGTCATAAATATTTTAGTTTGTTCCCTGAAGACAACTTTGAATTTATTTTGGAGTACACTAGCATATAAATGCAGTTTATTTGATTAAGGTTCAGATTTCTTTGTCTTTAAAATGAACTAGAGCGACTGAATCACTCTTCCATTGAGCTGAATTTGTTCTGCATTATCAGTGGAAATCACAGCATCCGTTGGGAAGGATGACTGACCTCTCTCCTGTCCAGTGGTGTATAAAGTACCTGAGAGCCATACTCAAGTAAAAGTACAGATATCTTACCAGAAAATGACTTTGGTAGAAGTTGAAGTCACCATTTAGAATATTACTTGAGTAAAAGTCTTAAAGTATTTGATATTTATTGTACTTAAGTACGAAAAGTATTTTTAAAATCTTAAATGTACTTAAGTATTGAAAGTAAAGGTACAAGTAAATGCAAAATGGAAAAAAAGCAAATAAATATATATAAAAAATGTTCATACAGAGCTTGAGTAGCAAGATTGTGTTCAGTTTGAACTCTTTCTTCCATTTTGTATTTTTGGGTAAGAATAAGAAGCATTTCATCCGGCATTTAGTGTATTTCATTCCAACATATGAAAACATTTCTGGAATCTGCATCTGAAGTGGCATTTAGATGTATTTACACAGTTTATGTATCTCAGAGGGGACATGGATGCATTTAAACTGTAGTTACAGATCCATAAATAGGCCTAATGTTTTGTTTTTAACATAAGATGTTGAATACTGATATTTGAAATAATTTAATACGAAATGTAGTCGAACATTTAAAAACAACAAAAACATTTAGTCGAAATGTGAAATTTAAACCGCCAGTAGGTGATAGCAAGTGACTGTTAATGAGTGAGTCATTGAGCTTCAACAGATTCATTCAAACAACTAATTCATTCAGAAACAAAGCATTTGACTGTGTTAATTAGTGAATCACTGAATCATTTATTCAACCGATTAGTTCAAAAAGCTGATTCATTCAATAAGTAAACACCGTCCATTGCTCAGAGATGCAAAACAGTGCTGTGATCTTTGTTTGGAACTATTTTCGTTGGCAAAATTGAGCAAAAACAAGCAATATTATAAAATGATTATTAAATGTGTTAAGTAGATCTTAATCTTATAGATTAAGTTATCTATATTAAATTATATAAATATAAAAAGCATACAGAAGCATTTTTGCCATCTACAATTTAAAATGCCTGGAATTTGGAGTTTTAATAGAATAATAAATCAACATGCGTGCACTCTGTGTGTGATTTGGTGATATAGCCTACTTGATAATGTCAGATTCGCACATCATTACAACAACACTTACCATATTATCGCAGACGATGCTGTATATCGCACACCCCAGACTCGACTTGAGTGGAAAATTAATCACCCGCGGTTGTGTGCGCATTTGTTTGCACATGAGCAAAGGCGTTTTTCTAGCTTGCAAACGCCAGACCACTGATTCGTCAAACCTGCTTTCCTGCAGTCCATGTTCTTCTGACTTCTGACTATTTTGTAGTAAGTAATGAAATGTATCGGAGTAAAAGTATACATTTGAATTAGGAAATGTAGTGGAGTAAACGTAAAAGTTGGCTGAAATATTAAAACTTTAAAATTAAATTAAAGTACAGATATTCCCAAAAAATACTTAAGTACTGTAATGAAGTATTATTACTTCGTTACATTACACCTCTGCTCCTGTCCATAAAGCAGGAGATGCCTTCCCTTTGTTTACACACATCCATTTTTCAAGCGATCCGCTCCTTGCCTTTCTCTATCCATCAGAAAAAAATGCTCACTGCAGCTGCCATTCCCTGAGCGCGCCAGTGTCACAATAATAAATCAACATGCGAGTGTGTTTTCATGGCAGGATCTTCTGGTGCACACATATTCAAGTGGTTAATAGAAGCGTGTGTGTGTGGCTGAACATTACCTGTGTTACACAGCATATCCTGTATCCTTTACACCTCCTGACAGCTGTCCCAGCAGGGGTCGTGACCCCTGGTCTTTTCTTCAGCTTTGATCTACTCCTTATTCATTCACAATGTCTCCCTCTGAGGACACTTCTCTCTCTTTCTCTCCTGCTCTCCCTCAGTTATTCACCAGGTAATGTCAACAACACCCCAGGAGCTATGGGGTAAAGGGTCATTTGTCGGGACCCCCGAGAACCTTCCAGTCTTGCCATGTCGAGGCGATGCAGGAGTGACCGGTAACTTTTTTTTTTGGTGAACTGCTGACAGTGTTGGTTGACCATTGTTTGAAATCTGACAACAATTAAAACACCCTTAACAAGCCATCTGATTTCCCATGAGTCTCACATCAAAACAACGTCTTCTTCATTAGCACACATTTATTCATTTATTCAATTATTCATTCACCTATTGACTCATTTGACTTGTCCACCTGTGTGTTCGTGAATAAATATGTGCCCCTTCATGCATGAATAAGTGTGTTTGTGTGGGTGTGTGTGGTGTCAATAGGTTGGAATATATTAGAAAGGTTGAGTGTTAACAGCTTATGCAGGGTAATCAATTCTGAGAAAAACTGTGCATCAATAAGAGAACATGAATCTTGTGTTGTCTGGACGTATGACTAGGGCTGCTCGATTATGGAATAAAATCATAAGAATTTTGGTCAGTACTGAGATCACAGTTATTTCCCACCATTATTCACTGATATGATGGAAACATCATGTACTCATTGAACATAATTTAAAAGATTTTAAAGAGTGTTTTTTCTTGAACCATGCAGCTAAATTGAAAATCAAAACAATTGAAAAATTAGATAAGAAATTAAAATAAAAAATAATAATATGTCTATACTAGTGGTGTAACGATGCAGATATTTATACCGAAAATTTTGGAAAGCATGGTTTGTTTTTTCCCCTCCTGTACTAAAAACATACCGAACCGTGACTTCAGAACTGAAGTACATACCGAACTGCCATTTTTGTGTACTATACCACCCCTTATATACAGCATACTCATTTAAATAAGTAATATATTAATAATAAATAAAGATAAATATGATCAACTATTATTGTTAAATCTTTTCCTTAAAAGATTTAACAATAAACAAGTAAAATTCCCTAAGTCTTCCCTAAATCTAAATGACAGGATGTGTCTTTAAAAAGATGGGCCTCCATATCTCCAAGACTTAATGACATTTTTCTAATATACTAACGTACTTGTAGTTTGCCATCAAAATTGTGGTTGCTGAACCAACTGGTTTTATTCAATTTGTTTTTAAGGATAAACTAAGCTTAAAAAACAGCTTATTTGAAAACCCAGTTCTCAGTCCAAAACCAATCTTACATGTCACATGAATGAGGTATAGTGTTTTTGAGATGTTTACCCCCATGAAATTTCCAGCTGAAGTCATCCGTACATGCCGTGTGGTTGCTGGCTCTTGTTTACAATGCTCTTTATGTGATATTTTACATTTTCTGAATCTGACAACCAGCCGTATCCTCTCGTCAGGTTTTCAGACACCGTGTAAAGTGGGACTCTGCATTGATTCTAATAGAAAGAACCACTGAGTCTAAAGAGTTAGTGGTTTATGGAGAGTTGATGGTGTTCCTTGTAGTTAAGGACTGATGAAAGCTTTCATTATGTGAGTTAATCAGATCCTTTTTACTTGAACTTGGGGCGGTGATTGTATCAGATTGCTATGCGCTAAAAGCACATTTTATATGTGGCAAATGTCATTGTGTACATATTCAGAGTATGTTTTCACACTGAAACACACTGAGTTTCATAGATGGTATGATCTGAATCCCATGGCTGTACTTGCTCTTTAAACAGCTTTCACCAGCCTCTCTGTTTGTCTCTTCCCACTGACTTCTGTTCCACTCTGTCAGCAGCCTGGATCATGTAACGGTGAATAAATACAAGGCTGATAACAGTCCTGTCTGTCTGTAAGAGCCGAATTAGAGAAGAGCTCATTTGCTCAAGCTTCTAATTATCCCGTTGCACCAAACCGCACAGAGGCGAGAGTTGAGTTTGAGAAGGTCTTTTCAAGCAGGGCCAGCGGTACCATGACTCACTTCTGTTAAGTAACATGTGTTCTTGTTTCTTTTTTTGCTTGTTTGATGTAAACTAGGATGACGTTCATAAGGGAAATAAATGTCACTTTTATCCTGCACCAAAAAAATTTATTATTATGACATTCTTGCCTCATTGAGGATGATTTATTCTCTACAGAATAAGGATTTTATCATGTGTTTGAAGGATGGAAAATAAGGAAGTAGGTATGTTTTTATTATACATATATTAATGGTTATAATGATATATTTTACTATATTTCTCTCACAGTCTAAGTGGGTCCTATGTAGGGATGTAACATTAACCGCGAGCCAGTTGAAAATCGATTAAAATATGTGACGATTCAAATCGGTTGAGATGCTAAACAAATCGCGATTCAGTTAGGGGTAGGAGTTTATATGAATGCATGTCTGAGGGGAACTTGCTGTCTTTAGAAAAGTTTAGATGGTATTTTTCCTTTTCATCTTGCCTCTGTATAATGCATATTAAAGTTTATAAGTGCAGCGCTGCTTTGTTTACAGCAGAAACCAGGAAACGCTTTAAGCGCCACCTGCTGGCAGAGAGTGAATCTGCGTCTCATTCAGCTCATCTGCTGTTTCTGTTTCATGCAGATTTTTTATGTATAGTTCACAAAACTGAAGTCAAATCATTCTGTTTTTGCTTCAAATTTC